>NC_066624.1:99418721-99752330 GCF_025201925.1 Gopherus flavomarginatus | reverse complement strand
TCATAGTTTCACAAATAATGAGGAAAAATGTGCCTGCATTTTATTTCTCAGTGACAGGTTAAATTGGTGATGAAATAGGTCCCAAGCACTTTACTGTAAAGCTTCATTGATTTTATGCATGTACCTTTCATGAACTCAAACACAGGACAGAAAAACATGTCCTATTGTATTGTGGCCAAAAGTATTCCACAAGAATAACACTTAAATATCAAATTGCATAAATAGGCATTCAGAAATAATATGACAGTGGTTTATGTGTCAAATGGACTTGGGAGTGTAGTTGCTTTCCAACATACTGTGGCTGTAAACACAATCAAGAGAAGCAAAACCTAAACAGTAAAGTTGATGCTGCTGAGTTTACACCAGGATCTGGCTGCAATATAGCTTTGCAACACAAAGTAGTCAGTGCTCAAATAAAAATGAAAATTTTCATTTTAACAAATTTCAGTTATTATTGTTGTTTGTTAATGATGTTTATTACAGTAGTGCCTAAAGGCTAACCAGGAACGCAGCCCAATTGTTTTAGGCTCTGTGAAGACAGTCCCTGCCCTGATGAGCTTACAATCTAAATAGACAAGACAGACAGGGTGAGGCAAGGGGTGTAACACACAAGCATAGTGAACAATATGGTGGTAGCAAATGTCATGGTAGTACCACAATTTTTTGGGGAGGGGGATAGTTAGGAGGGGATCAGGGAAGGAGGTTGAGGGAGGCAGGGCAGGGGAAAAGAGGTGAAGAAACTGTCGGGGCGGGAGCAAACAGCCAATCAGCACAAGGAACAGAAAGTCCAGTCAAAACCAAAGAAGGTTCTAAGCGTCCAAATTTTCCTACTCTGACTGCTTCTGCACCTACCTGCTGGAGTCTCTGGCTGGTTTCCGTCTGTTGTTTTCCCCCAAGTCAGGTTGAGGTGGTGTAGGGGAGGGCAGACACCACCTGGGAGCGTAATACACTCAGAGGGTGGTTGCCTCTGCACAGTCCTGGGTCTACCAGGAGGGGTGGCTCTGGCTGGTCCCCATTAGTATAATTCTTTTTTTCCTATTGGAGAAACAGAATCACACATAGAACTTTATGGGTTAAGAACTTTATTTACTTCCAAATTATCTATCTTAGGTATCTCTATGGCTACATTACTATAGTGTCTGAGCCCCTCACAACCTTCAGTGTATTTATCCTCATTGCCATGAGAGGTAGGGCAGTGCTATTAGCCCCATTTTACAGATCATAGGATCATAGATGATTAGAGTTGGAAGAGACCTCAGAGGGTCATTTAGTCCAACTCTCTGCTCAAAGCAGGACTAACCCCAACAAAATCATCCCAGCCAGGGCTTTGTCAAGCTGGACCTTAGAAACCTCTAAGGATGGAGATTCCACCAACTCCCTAGGTAACCCATTCCAGTGCTTCACCACTCACACAGTGAAATAGTTTTTCCTGATATCCACCCTAGACCTCTCACACTGCAACTTGAGACCATTGCTCCTTGTTCTGTCATCTGCTACCACTGAGAACAGCCTAGCTCCATCCTCTTTGGAACCCCCTTCAGGTAGTTGAAGGCTGCTATCAATGGGCAACTGAGCCATGGAGAAACCAAGTGACTTGCCCAAGGTCATGGGGGAAGTCTGTGGCAGAGCTGAGAACTGAACCTGGATCTTGCAAGAGCCAGGCTAGTGACCTCACCACTGGACAAGCCTTTCTTTTGATTAAGGCTGCTGAGATGTATTAAAAAACAAAACCGAGTGCTGATAAACATTAAACCCTTGACTGTTGCCATGTGTGGGGCCAGATATTCAAGAGAGATCAAAGTCAGATTTCCAAGTACTCACAACCCACACCCTCTGTCAGATTTTCTCCCATTTAGGCACCTGAATAAGGTCAGATTTTCACAAGTGCTTAGCACCCAACATGCTGTGCTGCTTTGAAACCTGGCCACTTATTTAGGTGTCGAAACAGGAACAGAGCATTGCTGGGAGCCTGGTGTGAAGTCCTTAATGACTGTCCTGCTTCTGCTGGAATGTTCTTGCCTCTGGTCATACCATCTCAGGCTACAATGGTGCCAGTTTTTAAAGAGTTGGGCATTTCTGACCTTACCTCCAAGCCACAATTCTCCCCCTGCTTCCTTCTAAGGAGTAATATGTTACTTCTGGCTTATACCAGGCATATATTTCCATACATCCCCCCTGCTCATCCAGGCTGATTCAATTACTCTGCACTGAATTTGGGGAGGTGATATGGAGCCACGATCTCCCCATTCTGACCATCTGTTCCAGGGAGGAAGTAAGCAGGTCTGTAGCCCTGTTCACTCAAGTATATCTGGACCCAAGGTAGTGTGTTCCCTTTTATTCAACTGCACAGGCGTACAGCCCAAGTCACAGAGTAGCCCTGTGTAAAGGCTGAAGTACACCAATAAAAGATTTTATTAAATAATTTGATACGGGCAATTTATTATCTTTAGTATGGAAGAACTTCTCTGTGCTGCAGTGCTCCATTAAAATTATCACAGTGACCATTGCATTAGCATACCAGGTTCTAAGTAGGTGTAAACAAGGAGAATTTTTTCGTTCTACGGTGCGAGAGACTGGATGAAGCAGCTGTTGAGAACAGTCCTTTATTTGCAAAGATGAAAGCAGCTAGTTTTACTGAACTGCTAACTCCTTGTTTAATGAAGAACCCCAGACAGCATAGGTTATTCTGATTAAGCAATCTATTTCTTTAAAGGGATTTTATCAGTCTCTGCGGGCCCTTTCCCTGACAGTGTGTTCTCTGGGATTCCATCCAGCTCCCACTGAAGTCAATGAGAGTTTTGTGGGATCTGGTCATGGCTGGAAGGTAGAGTGTTGTACATTCAAGGCCAATGGCTTTGCCACAGAGGTCCATGGACCTCTGGAAATCCACAGACTAGGTCTAAGATTTCCAAAGGGGTTCACACCTCCATTTGAAATTTTTTAGGGTCCACAAATGAAAAAAGGTTCAAAACCACTGTTCTAGGGGAGAGACTCTGCCCTTTGGCTGCAAAGTAAAACCAGATAAGTAAAACAAGTTCATAAAAACTATGAGGAGTCTGGTCGCACCTTAAAGACTAACAGATTTATTTGGGCACAAGCTTTCATGGGTAAAAAACCCACTTCTTCAACTGCATGGAGTGAAAATTACAGATACAGGCATAAATATATATTGGCACATGAAGAGAAATTACCCTACAAGTGGAGAACCCAGGCTGAAGGCCAATTCAGTCAGGCTGGATGTGGCCCACTCCCAATAATTGATGAGGAGGTATCAACACCAAGAAAACAAGTTCATGTATTTCTGCATGCACTCAGGACAGCATAACTTATCACTTACATATCTTATACTTATATATATGAAGGCCTCATAATCATTAATAGATTTTATTCTCACATCACCTTTGTGAGGTAGGGAAGCATTACCCCATTTTTATCAGAGGCAATCTAAAGCACTGGCAGATTAAATGGCTTGCACTGGAAATCTGTGGCTGAGGCAGGGACTGAACCTAGGTCTCTTGACTCTCAAAGATGTGCTCAGGCATTTGCTGCATGTACCACTAGCAGATCCCACTGTATATATATACATAACTGAAGTGACACACGCAGTCAGTATTTGTGTGGTCATACAAATGCTTATGCATCTATGTACCCAAGCAAGGGCACACTAGGTGTCCTGTATCCAAACACACATTAGGCAGGTGCAATTGCAGGAACTCATACTTCTTTGGAAAATCTGACCTGACATATATTATTTGCCCTCATTTCTCATATCGTAAACATGCTGTTGCAATCAGAGATTACACAGTAATAGCCCAGCAGTAGTATAAACAGTACCTAATATGTATTGGAACATTTTGAAGTTAAGATTACATCTTTCATGGGATGTAGCATCATTGTTTTTCAGTGATGTTAGGCATTTTTTGGATGTGTCATTTCACTTAGATATGTCCAACATACAATGATCTATTAGAGGGCAGTGGTGTACACATACCACCTCACCCACCTACTCACACTTGGCCTGTACCAGAGTTAAGTCAGAGTTCATTCTCAAACCCCACACAGAAAATATAGAGTTCACGTAAATGTAATGATGATCTCTCTGGCCAGCTGCTCTACACACTGGAAAACAACTCACGAGAGCTGAGGAGAAACCAAGGATGGTCTGGATCTAGGTCCCATCTGAGCCCAACTCCCAGTACTTGCATGAGAAGTGTTTGTTGGGTGAATGGTTATGACTTGGCCATCTCTGTCTTAAAATCAAGTGGTAGTTTACATTTTTCAGACCCTTGTTGGTCATTTGTTCTGGCTAGAAAAAAAACAAACAAACTAAAGGGTGTTGTGGATCCAGATCACCCTTCTATCTCAACCTCCAAAGTTTAGTGTGTGTGAATGAGATGAGAGCGGATAACTGGTTTCTGTTTTAGCCCATCACAACATATTTAACCTTCCATTCTAAATAAAACAAAACACGCTTCTATTATTTGAGCTATGTGGAATCTATGTTAGCTGGCATCAGGGCTTCTTTGTGTAGGCCAACAGTTACAGGGTGAGAAAATGACCAAGCTCTTTGGGCAAGTCTGTTTCACTGCAGTAGGGAGCAGGGGATACATACACCCCAACCAGTAACAGCATTTCTTTGAACTACTATAGCTCTTTCTCGCTAAGGCTCATAACAGATTCAGCAGAGTTCAGTTCAACAGATGGGTGCTGCAGACACAGAGGAAAGATATTGCCAGGAGAGGTATAAAGTTTCATCACTGCGTCCATTCTATCCTGTGAGGCACCAGCTACATTGTCATCCCACATATAGCAGAAAAGGGACACTGCACTTGAGAGCATTCAGTCTCTCAAGAATTTTTAAAGAAGCTTCCAGAAGCCATATTTTATACCATGTGTTTCCTTTTATTTTCTGGCTCTTTTTCTTCTTGTGACCAAACCAGAGAAAGTGAATCTGAAGTCTCATAACCCCCAAATGAAGAAAACGCTTTAAATAAAGTTTGCTTAGTACAAAGAGTGAATGACATTTGAACATGTTTTTTTCTGAACTACTCATCTCCCAGTACAGAATCTGAGCTGCTGACCATAAGCCAGATGGTGCAGATCAGTGCAGTTCCATCAAAGTCAATGGAACCATGACAATTAACACCAGCTGAGGATCTGGCCCTATATGTTCATATATCTTGGGATTTCAGTTACATCCAAATTGGAAGAGAGGCTCATTCCAGGCTTTGGATCTGATTCAGCACCAAAACAATAATTGCACTTTTGAGCTGAGGATTTGAAATCAAAACTCACCCACGCAAAATTCAGTGGTGGGGGTTCAGATTCCAGGTTCCACATTGGTCCTCCTTTAGGTTCCAGAATATCCAAAGCAATTGCTAGTCACGTATTTCTTTCTAAAAGAACCATTTCATTTTTACTAACTCCCCACCCCCCAAGCCCCTTTTGAGGCCTCAAGTATGGTTAGATCCCATACTCTCAAAGGACTCAATGTCCTAAGAAGCCCTTCCACTGATTGTGTCTCCATGACACTGATACTCCAGCTAGCAGTTACCAATGAAGAACTAAGGACTGAATGGGCCATGTGGGCTGAATTCCTCCCCTGCCCTGTAGCTGATCCCTCTAGGCTAGTTTGCAAGCACAACACCTACAAGCAACTTGCCTTCCTGCTCTCATTTGTGACTGAGGTGGAGGACTTCAGTCTCTGGCATTTTTCATCTGCATTAAATGCAAATTAATCCGGCATTTGTCTTTGAATAATTCCTCCTCTGGAAGATAAAATTTTTTTTTCCTCTTTGTGATTTTTCCATCATATCTCCCTGTATCTCAAGCTGCTCACATAATGAGATTGATTAACACGTATTCTGAGAATATATTCATTTGGTTTTTGCAGAAGTCCAGGTAACACAGTATTATGAAGAAATCCCAGCAAGCTTAGTATAGGGTATGTTGCCAGGCCCTATTTGTTTATTGAGGGTCCAAGTTCCCCATCTGGCTTTTTTTAGTTTTTATTAACTAAAAACTAGGTTGAATTAAACTTGTTGAAGTTGGAGGGTGTAGCAGCTGCCTTTCATTCAGGACAAATGTCAAAAGCAATCCAGTGCCTTTATAGAATAGAGAGCTGAAACAAAAGCAGCCTCCACCCAAAACACAAGGCACATATAAGGCATCTATGGGCAGAGGGATTTTTCTAGGTGGTGGAGGTGTGTTTGTCTATATGTACACGAGAAGTGGGAGAAACAGCAGAGAAGCTGAGAGAGAAACAGTAGAAAGCCAAGGACACAAGAAGAATGTGGCCCTGAGACAAAGTCTAGAGAGAAGATTTTTTGGGCTGAGTGCTGGCTGAAAGGGGCTCAGAACAGTGAGCAAAGACACTATCTCTTGCTGACTGATTCCTGCTGTATGCATGGAAACAGGATTGTATACATTCTTTGTAAATGAACAGAACTGCATTAAAGGAACACCTGGCTCCATCATCAATATCTTCTCTTAACTGAAACAACCCACCAGATTCCAAAGTTTGGCTAAGGAGTAACATTAATATAGTGCCAGAGACAGGGCTGGTACTACCATTTAGGCAAACTAGGTGGTTGCCTAGGGCACCAAGATTTGGGGGCGCCAAAAAGCGGCACCCCCCCAAAAATGTTTACAGCTGTTTCAGTGGCCGCTGCGCTGAGCCCCTGCCGGTGCCGCTGGCAGCCTGGGGGTTCCACCGCGCAGTTGCTGCTTCACTTTTCCCGCCTCCCAGGCTTGCTGCGCCAATCAGCTGTTTGGCGCAGCAAGCCTGGGAGGAGAATTAAAGTGGGGGCAGCGTGCTCAGGGAGGACGTGCAGCAGAAGTGAGCTGGGGTGGGGAGGTACCACATGGCTTCCCGGGCCAGGGGTGGGGAGCTCCCTGGGGGGTGCGCCTCAGGGCAGGGAGGGAGCTGCCACTGCCGGGGAGGCGCCTCAGGGCAGGGGCGGGGAGCTAATGCAGGTCTGGGGGGCGCAAGGTGGAAGTTTCGCCTAGGGTGCAAAACTTCCTTGCACCGACCCTGGCCACAGAGATGTATTTCACAGTGCAGCACAAAGGGATAAAGACTTCTAGAAGAAATCAGGGTGACCATGAGCTTTCAGAACGAATGTAAGCTTCACTTCTTTTATCTATCAGCCCCACAAGTGTTAACTGGGGAAGGGAGAAGCACAGAACATTTCTAAGACACTCACATGCTACTGTGATGAGAGTAGTATAAATACCTATCTAGCCAGATAGATTTATTCAGAGGACAAGTACAGCATAGGCAACAGCAGTGTAAGCTTCACTACAGTATCCTGTCAAGTGCCTCAGTCCTACTCTCATGGGGCCACCTGAATGGAGAGAGAACTTAGCTTGGGGAGGTGAGGAAACAGATTGACAGAGCGAGATGGCTACCCAGAAGTCACCTATCACAGGACAGGCCCAACAAGGAAAACAACAGAACACCATTGGCCATCACATACAGCCCCCAGCTAAAATCTTTCCAGGACATCATCAACGATCTACAACCTACCCTGGAAAATGATCCCTCACTGTCACAGACCTTGGAAGGCAGGCCAGTCCTCGCTTACAGACAGCCCCTCAACCTGAAGCAAGTACTTACCAGCAACTACACACCACACTATAGAAACACTAACCCAGGAACCAATCTCTGCAACAAACCCCACTGACAACTCTGTCCGCATATCTATTCAAGGGACACCATCACAGGACCTAACCACATCAGCCATATCATCAGGGGCTCGTTCACTTGCACATCTACCAGCGGCGGCTCTAGACATTTCGCCACTCCAAGCATGGTGGCATGCCACGGGGCTGCTCTGCCAGTCACCAGTCCCGCAGATCCAGTGGACCTCCCGCAGGCGTGCCTGCGGAGGGTCCACTGGTCCTATGGCTTCGGTGGAACTCCCGCAGGTGTGCCTGCAGAGGGTCCGCTGGCCCCGCGGCTTCGGTGAAGCGGACCCTCCGCAGGCATGCTGTCGAAGGCTGGCTGCCTGCTGCCCTGTCAGTGACCAGCAGAGCGCCCCCCGCGGTATGCCGCCCCAAGCACACGCTTGGCGTGCTGGATCCTGGAGCCGCCCCTGACATCTACCAATGTGATATATGCCATCATGTGCCAGCAATGCCCCTCTGCCATGTACATTGGCTAAACCGGACAGTCTCTATGCAAAAAAATGATTGGACATAAAAAAGACATCAAGAATTGTAACATTCAAAAACCAGTAAGAGAGGACTTTAATCTCCCTGGACACTCAATAACAGACTTAAAAGTGGCAATTCTTCAGCAACAAAACTTCAAAAACAGACTTCATTGAGAAACTGCAGAACTGGAATTAATTTGCAAACTGGACACATCAAATCAGACCTGAATAAAGACTGGGAGTGGCTGGATCACTACAAAAAGTAATTTTCCCTCCGCTGATACTCACACCTTCTTGTCACCTGTTGGAAATGGGCGATGTCCACCTTGATTGCATTGGCCTTGTTAGCATTACAAAAGTAATTTTCCTTCTCTTGATATTCACCCCTTCTTGTCAACCATTTAGAATAGGCCACTTCCACCTTAATTGAATTGGCCTTGTTATCACTGACCCCCAACCTGGTAAGGCAACTGCCATCTTTTCATGTTCTGTAATATTTATATTGCTTACTATATTTTTCATTCCATGCATCTGATGAAGTGGGTATTAGCCCATGAAAGTTTATGCCCAAATAAATTTGTCAGTCTCTAAGGTGACACAAGGACTCCTCATTGTTTTTGCTGATATAGACTAATGCAGCTATCACTCAATCCTATTGTTTATACTGTGAGCTCTTTGCGGGAGGGTCTGTCTCTCATTGTGTGTGTGTGTGTGTACAGCACCTAGCACAATGTGGCTCCAATTTCAGGTGGGGTCTTTAAGCACTGCCATAACACAAATAATAATAAATAATGTATGGTATTGACAGGCTGGGAGTCAAACGATCAGGTGACCTGGCCTATCTGATTTTAAAAAGAAAAATTGGTACTGGGAATAAATTAGCCCAAACCTAACTACCTAGGTATGGCTTGAATGCTGCCTCATTATCATTCACCACCATTGCTAGAGTGTAAAGAAAAAAAAAAAAAACCCTCAGCAATGGGAAGAGGAGAAAAGACAAAGAGGAGAGGACAAGATGTCACTCCTGTTTCTTTTTCTCACATGTATATTGATTTTCACATTGTTAGAATGTTGTACATCAAAATGAAAGCGTTACACAGGCTCAGAGGAGTCTAAAGCAATCAATCATTCATGCTGCTCTTTGCTATACAGATTCATTCACACAAGCTGTCTAGTCCTCTGAATTATCCTTCAGGCAGGAGGAGGGGAATAGAATCTAATACAGTACTTTAACCATTTGCTGCAGCTAGTACACAATACCAAAATCCCTAAAGCACATAACGGAAGTAAAATTAACATCTTGACCTTAATATGGAGAACTACAAAAGAGAGCAAAAGGTATCTTTCAAAATCCACGTTCTCTATGAAAATTAATTAAGCCAGTATTCAAGTCAGCCACTGGTTCAAATCCATCTCAAACTGATAGCAGCTAAATATTGTTACCATTCAGTGGTTGTAGGGTCACCTATGTGAAATTAGTTGTGTTATGGCAGGTGTCACCAGGTGGCGCTGCTACATGTAGTCTAATTTTTTTTTTTTTACTTAGTGTGTTAACAAATTTCAGCCTTGGGAAGACATGCTGTGTGCTGCTAGTTTTGATTATGCAAAGTTCTGGTTAGAGGGAACTGTGTGAGTAGAAGGGGAGTTTGCTCTTTGTCATGGCCTCAGACTGGAGTAAATTCTTGAGGCACAGTTGCTTTCTGGGAACTGAGCAAGGGTATTAAGCTGAGATTCCTGAACGAAGGGATTCCCCAGTGTACTGGTTGACCACCTTTGTTCCAGGACCGCTGTATATGTATAAATACAACAAATTACACATACCTAGATGCCACCCTACTGATTTCTTCTCCACCATAAAAAACAACAACCTGCAAGGTTCCAGACATCTGTCGCTACTCAGAGAGTAGCTGGTTGCCCCAGGCAATGATATAGCAGACAGATATTCAGTCACCCAAGCTGGCATTTTTGCTGGCAAAATCAATAGAAAGGCTGTAGATTTGAAAAAATGCATATCTGACTCCTACTTTCTCACTGTAGAATGCATGGGCTTGATTCTGATCTCAATCATACCAGTGTAAATCAGGAGTAACTTTGTTAGCGTTAATGGATTTACACTGGTGTAAGTGGGATCAGAATCAAGTCCAGTCCCTCCAGTCCAGGGTTGGGGCACGCTGGAGAAGCAGTATGAAGACATTTGCACTGTCACTGCCCATGCTGTACTCTGGAGGTCTCCAGTGTGATCATCCCATCTTCGCTTTCAAAAGGACTAAATTCATTTCTTACTTCAAGGGTTGGGAGGAGGGGCACAAAGAACTCCAGACTACACGGTGAACTATGTGTAACTAACCCCTAATAAATACTATATATTGAATAGATAGCCACTGAAGGCAGAGAAAACTACATACTGAGCCAGAGACCACAGTTTGAAGCACAGATCTTTAGCACCACAGATGAAACATTGCAGGATACGTACAACCAACCGGTGATCTTACACATGGTTCAGCTCACAAATCCAGGTTTGTTTCCTGCCTCCCTCCCTTTGTGTTAGCCTCAGTGCACTCTGGTAACCATTTAGCATGCATTGTACCCCAGAGAGTATCTATCTTTTGTAAACTGTAAACACAACTTTGAATTCAACAGCACTAGCTTTAATTTAGTGGCACGTTGCCAGCAGAAGGTATTATCTACCGCTAATATTGGAATATGCAATGTTGGTTAGTTATTTAATTTGCGAATTAAATGATTGGCTCTCAAACATTCTGTGGACAGAAAATGGAGATAAATTTAACACGTAAATTATTCATTCTGAATGATTTGCTCAGCTCCATTCAAATATTAATCCCCACAACACCCTTGTGGGGTATTTTGTTGTTAGTCCAATTTTACCAGTGGAGAATAACAGCTCCCATATGAAAGAAAGTGAGGAAGAAATGCTAGTGAAATTGCCAGGAAGCTGCATTCACAAAGTACATGGAACAGACTGGACTGGGTATTAACTTTATAGTAATGCTAATATGCACTGTAAATAAAAGCATTGATTGTCCTGAGTGCCAAGACATCAACGTTAATACCAAGTCTAATAATCAATATAAATACACAAACTAACAAATAGCACATTCGTTTAAATAACAGTAGATCACAGATAGCTATAGCTTTGCATTTGAAAGTAACTAGTGGAACTTTAGATTTTTTTCTGTCTTACCCAGCCAAGAATCTGTAGATTGTCAGAGGATGGGTGCCAAGAGTAGGGACTTAAGGGATCATTGGAACTTACTGTACAGATCCGAAGAGCTGGACTTTTCAAGGAGTCTCTGATGAGATTGTGCTCATCCCTGTGAGTATTCAGGGGAAATGTCCAGCCTTCCTTTCTCTATTTACATCTGGTTCATATCTACAGGGAGCACAGTGAATGGTATCTGCATCAGCTCTCTAAATGTAGGTGAATATTAAAGTATCTAGAGTTCACACAAAATTTCAAAACCAGATTTGTTTGTAAAACAGATCCAGAAAAAACTGCCAGATTCAAGTAGGAATCAATGACACTGTGCAGATTCATCACATCCACAGAATAAAGAAAGCTATCCAAGCTTTGCTCAGACCTCAGGAAAAGACCTCCATTTGAGCTCTGCGAGGGGATGTCTGAGTTGTGGGCCTTTTTTTGAAATCTGAGCTGGTTTACCCTCAGACCACATGCCTATGCCCTAATATGAACATGGACATTCAGTTGACCAAGAAACAGTTTATGGGTCTGATCATGCCAGGTGCTGAGTACCCTCAGCTTCTGTTGAGTTCCCAGTTCCAGCCTCTTCTCAGATTAGGGTCCTCAGCACCTCTCCGGAGACACTCAGCACCAGGCAGTATTAAGACCCGTTTTACCAGTGTATAGCAATTTCAGAATTAACTCCATACATGTATCAGCTGCACTTTTAAACCTTAGCTCTGACAAAGGGCTCAGACAGAGCTATGAAAGCGGTCAGAGGGACATTACCTACACCGAGCCCAATGTACAAAAAGGAAAGAGAAATGCTGGGGGGACAGAGGTGTTGTGCTTGGATTAAAGATTCCAAAATATTCATCTGTGGTTTGTGTCTACACAGTGTTCAAAGAGAAAATTGAGCGTTTGATGGAAAATCTGCTATATTTCCCCATTTTTCCAATCTCAGTCCTCAAAGGAATGCAATTCCCTACTGGAAAGAAACATCTCCGTCCCCTTTGTAGCAATATCACTGTTGATGAAACATCAAGTTTGTTAATTAATTTACCTTCTCCCTTTGTAGGCTGAGTACCTACAAATCCCACAGCTAGGAGGGATTTGTGTGTATTCTGGTGTATTCTAGGACTGACATAGCACTTGACAAACATCAACTTCCTGATTGTGCCACAGCCCTCTGAATTGTTGTTATATGTGATTATCCCCACTTCATCAAAGAAAAAGTTACAGAATGGTTAGGGCTTACTACATTTTCAGATGTGAGTTGCATAAAGGTAAGTACCTACATTCATGTCTCTGAATTAGGTGCCTAGCTCTGAGCACCCAAGTTTGAAAATTTTGGCCTATGTGACTTGACCATGGCCACAAAGGAAGACAGCATCAGAGCTGGGAACAGTTTCTCAAACTACTAAATTGTGCTGTCTCTCATGAAAGGAAAATCCCCATCTTGTGACCAGAGATCATGGAGCAGACTGGCTGAAGGACAGAGGTAGTGGCTGAGTGCAGTCAGACTGCTGGTAGAAAGTTTATAGCAGACTCAGGCCTTGTCTACTCTACAGGGGAAAGTTGATCAAAGCTATACAGTTTGTGTCACACAAATAGCGTAACTCAAGGTGACGTGCTTAGATCTACACACTACGCTATGTCGACGTGAGACACTCTCCCATCGACTTCCTTTACTCTTCTTATTCCGGTGGAGTACAGGAGTCAATGGGAGAGCAATTGGCAGTTGATTTAGCAGGACTTACTAGACAGGACCAGTTAAATCGACCACTGATGCATTGATTGCCACACGTTGATCCCCCAGTAAGTGTATACAAGGCTTCTGTGTCTACAGCAGTAACTGCCCCTACAACTCTGAACTTTATTTTGTGTCCTGTCAAAAATCAAGTGATTTAAGACTATTAGACATATATGATTATTCCTGCTTCACACAAGAAAAAAGGCCCAGGGAAAAGCCCACTGGAGAGGCCTGGTAAAACAGCATTGGTTGAAATAGCCTATTAGAGATGGAACTGGATTGAAACACCTTCCTGGCCTTTGTCAGAGATTCAAAAACCAGATCTGAATTTTCCTGCTCAGGACTATTTCCATGGCCCTTACACAGTGGCATGTTAATGTACTTTGTAGTCTGGATATTGTTTAAATTTTACAAGTGCAACTGTATCTATTCACAGAATACTTATGACTTCAGAGGATAGTGCTGATGAAATGCCAGTCCTTCCGTTCCAGTTATATGATGATGTATTAAAAATATGCTGACAGCTGCACTTTTATGATTGATCTGTTTGGAAACCATCCTTTCTTCCCTCAATTCAGATGAGAATGAGAGTATTTACAAGGAAATATTTTCCTGTGTTCGATCCAGATTCTCTAGCAAAAAAGAGAATTGTAAAGTAATTGAACTCAGATCTTTCCTGGCTTAAAAGAATCACATGTTAAAATATTGATCCAGAACTGATGAGTAATTTAGGTGATGCTGGCTCATGTTCAATCCCCACAACCTGTCTTAGCTAGGACTGTGCAAAATCATGTACTTAATTTCTGGATGCACTACACTACTGAATAGTCTATGGAATAGATGACTTTCAGTTTGGAAGCAAATAGGATCGGCCTCAATGTGTCTCACAGAAGACAGTTCTGTGGTCTGCCTTTGATTATCTGCTCTGTTCAAGCTGTCTCCGGCCCCTGGAATCTGCTTTAATCTCTCCCTGGTGTGTTGAGCGGGTTTCTTTGTGAACAGTCTATCAGGCAGACACAATGCTATTTTGTAGAGAAGTTAGTGATTTTAGATGGAGTTTATAAATGCAACTGTAACTTATCATGGAGGGCAGGCGTTCTCTGAAACAATTGCCCTTTAAAATTCCCCTGGATTGGAGTATTCATTTCACAGAAATTCAGTGGCATTCACCGTGTTCTGAAGGCCAAGATGATTTAAAAGGGGTTCTCACTAGAGCTGGTTGGGTATTTGCCAGTAAAATGATTTTTGGTTAGTAAATGCAGATTAATCTAAAACTAAATGTTTCACTGAAATGTTTTTGGTTCAATGAACTTTTGCCCTGGTTTTCTGATAGGTCACCTGGTGGGTGGCTGGACTGCCCAGGATTCCAGGGGCTGTAGCTGTGGGGCAGCCCCGCCATGTGGATTGTCCTAGGGATGGCGATCCCAGGGTTTCCAGAGTCCCTGCTACAGGGAGCCTAGAAGCCCAGACTCTAGACTCTTAGTTTTACAGCAGGAAGCAGAAGTGCTGGAACAATTTTTATAGTGGGGGGTGCTGAGAGCCATTGCACCAAGCTGTAAACCCGGTATATAATGGAATCCACTTCAAGCCAGGAGGTGCAGCAGAACCCCAAGCACCCATAGTTCCCTCACCTATGGGCAGGGAGTCTGGCATATCTGGTAGCCCTGGCTGGGGATGGGGATCTTAGGACCCTCAGTTAAGGTGACCAGACAGCAAGTGTGAAAAATTGGGACAGGGAGTGGGGGGTAATAGGAGCCTTTATAAGAAAAAGACCCCAAAATTGGGACTGTCCCTATAAAATCAGGACATCTGGTCACCCTAACCCTAGTCCCCCAATCATAGAGCAGGGAGTTTGGCAGCCATGGAAACCCCAGGGCTCCCCTGACTCCTCGAGACTCCCCAGGCTGCCCAACTCCCTGGGAGCAGCCGAGAAAGTCTCCCAAAGTTGGGAAGCAGCCTGGGGAGTTCCTGGAAGGCGGGGCAGCCAGCTGCTCCATTTTGTTTAGAAAAAATCTATTCCTATATGAACAAGAGTTAACAAGCATGAAATTCAAGTGCCATTCCATGGCAAAGCACTCTTAACACAAGGGCTAAATGTGGCATGGCAGCAGACTTCTAAAATGGGGGAGGGACAGCTCTGTGGTTTGAGCATTGGCCTGCTGAACTCGGGCTTGTGGGTTCAATCCTTGAGGGGGCCACTTGGGGATCTGAGGCAAAAATTGGTCCTGCTAGTGAAGGCAGGGGGCTGGACTCGATGACCTTTCAAGGTCCCTTCCAGTTCTAGGAGATTGGTATATCTCTTATTTAAAGAATATTCTGCATGAATCTAGCAGGAGAAGCTTACACACTGGAAGTGAGTGAAATTGTGCTAGTCAATGGCTGGTATTATTCTCCATGTCCAGATTGCTTTCTTACTTGTCACATTGCAAATGCATTGTCTCTTGCCGCAGTGCCACCAGCTTCTGTAAAGCAAGAGTTTGGTGGGGATGAATAAACCCTCTTGTGATTAGGGTCTCACATCTTTTCGGAACTTTCAGTTTATCCCCATAGCTGCGACTGTCCAAAATAAAGCACAAATAGTGGATGGTTCATTTTTAAAAAGAAGAGATGGAATTGGTGCTACTATAGAAACAGCAGTCACTAGCCACTATGACCAGACTTCACTACAAGGAAACATAGATTTGCTGCACAATGCTTACCTATTGCGTAAGTCTAGAGCTCATTCTTAGGGCCAGAAATAGCTCTTGCTATGCTCTTGCCAAAACATTCAGAAGCAGGCAGTGGGTCCTCTCTTCTCCCAGTCTCTGGGAGTCCAAAGATCTGAAAGAGGAGGGTACTTATCGGTAACTGGAGGCTCTTCGAGATGTGTGGGCCCTATCTGTAGTCCACTGAGCATTATATCATGTGCCATGCATCCGGAGCTGGAGCTTTTGAGAGTAGTAGTGTCCATCGGTTTACACACATGCTGCCCTTGCTCCGCCTCATGGTTTTGTTAGAAGCGATAAAAGGCAGAGCAGACCTACCACGCCCTCAGTGCCTTCTCCATCGCAAACCAGAAATCCACAGCAAAGGGGAAGGAAGGTAGGTGGAATACAGATAGGTACCAGACATCTGAAAGAACCTCCAGTTCCAGGTAAATAACCTCCTCTTCTTCAAGTGATGGTCCATATTGTATTCCACTGAGGGTAACTAACAAGCAGTACCTACATAGGAGAAGGTTGCAAGGAAGAGTAACTGTTAATGGAATGCTATTGGATTGGAGGGAGGTCTCAACTGGGGTTCCACAGAGATCTTGTTCTGGGTCTGGTATTGTTTAACATCTTTATTAATGACCTGTATGTAGGATAGAGTGCATACTGATCAAGCCTGCAGATGACAAAAAGCTTGGTGTGGGGGGGTTGCCAATACTTTGGAGGATAGGGCTAAAATTCAGAGGCACCTTGATAAAGGGAGAACTGGGCTACAGACAACAAAAAGAAATTCAAGAAAGACAAATGTAAGGTGCTACACTTAGGGAAGAAAACCCAAATGCACAAATACAGAATGGGGGGAAACTGGCTTGGCAACAGCACTGCTGAGAAGGAACTGGGAGTTGTGGTGGATCACAACCTCAACATCAGTTAGCAATGCAATGCTGTTGCAGAAAAAGCACATGCACTTTTAGATGCATTAACAGAGGCACAGCATATAAATCATGTGAGGCGATAGTACTGCTCTTCTCGGTGCGGGTTAGGCCTCAGATGGAGTACTGTGTCCATTTTGGTCATCAAGGTATAGAAAGGATGCAGTGAGACTGGAAAGGATCCAGAGGCAAGCGACAGTGATGATCAAAGGAATGGAATGAAACCACATGAGCAAAGGCTGACGGAACTGAATATATTTAAGTTTGGAAAAGAGGAGATTAAGGGGGGACATGATAACAGTTTTCAGATACTTGAAAGACTGCCATAAAAAAGACGGAGAAAAGTTGTTCTCTTTTGCCACAGAGGGGCAGAAGAAGAGGCAATGGGTTCAAACTACAGCATAGCAGATTTATATTAGATCTCAGGAAAAAAACCAAAACCTTCCTAATTGTCAGAAGAGTAGGACAATGGAACAGACTGTCTCAGGAGGTTGTGGCAGCTTCTTCACTGAAGGTTTTCAAAAGGAGGCTAGATAGCCATCTATCTTGGATGGTTTAGACATAACGAATCCTCCACCTTGGCAAGGGATTAGATAACCCTTGTGGTCCCTTCAAACCCTATGATTCTATGATGTTCTCTGATTCTAAGATGATAGGACAATGGAATGGAGAACAGCTGCTCCGAACTAGAGATATAAAGCCTTACGTATCAGAGAATAAACCAGACTTAACTCCTGGAAGTTAGGAAGAAACTATCCTTATGGGCAACTTTTTCCATAACTACCTATCATAAATTTCTTGCATTGCCTCTGAAGCATTTGGTACTGGCCAGTGTCAGACAGGCTACTAAATTAGATGGTATAATGGGAAGAGAGGGTATTACAGAGCCCCATGTGGCCACCTTACATATATCTGTAAGAGGCGTGTTGTGAAGCGCAGCCATAGTTGATGCTTGTGCCCTCATGGAGTCAGCCCATATACCATGGGGTGGAGATAGCGCTGATAACTGGTAGCAGCGTGTAATGCACCCTGACACCCACTCAGAAATCCTCTGAGTGGAAATCGTTTGCCCCTTAACAAGTTCAGCTATAGCGACAAATAGTCTAGGGGACTTTATGAAGGGTTTCATCCTCTGCAGGTAGAAGGCCAGGGCCTTGTGAACATGAAGGGAATGAAAGCGCCTTTCCTCTGTCGAAGCATGAGGCTTCAGAAAGAAAGAAGCTAAGTGGTTGAGATGAAAACGAGACATAACTTTAGGGAGGAACTTGGGGTGTAAGCACAGGGAAACTTTATCTTTATTAAATGTCATAAAGGGACGGTCCACCATCATGGCCCTCAGCTCACTAACCCTTCTCGCAGAAATCATAGCAACCAGGAATGCGACCTTCATGGAGAGGAGAGAGCATGAGGCCAGAGGTTCAAAGGATGACATCATCAACATCACAAAGACAAGGTTGAGGTCCCATTTGGGAGCAACTGGCTGAACAGGAGGGAAGATGCGAAGAAGGGCCTTCCAAAACCTAGAATTCAATGGGAGAGTAAAGATAGAGTGCCCCTCCAGAGCAAGGCCAGATGTTTTTAGGAAGAGGCGGTAGTCTAGAAGAAGAGAAAAGTCCATATCCTCAGGGGCAAGGCCCTTCTGCTGGGCCCCAAGAGGTAAAATGCTTCCAGTTGGCCTCATAGGATCACCTCGTGGACTCCTTTCTGCTACTTAAGAGGACATTCTGTACTGCTTATGAGCATTCCCACTCTAACAAAGATGCCTATCCAAAAACCAAGCCTGGAGGTCAGGAGTTTGGGGATCAGGATGCCCAATCTGTCTGCCCTGTTGCATGAGTAGCTCCAGGAGAGGTGGCAGCGGAAGTGGGGAGCACACTGACATGCTGAGAAGGGGAAGCCAGAAATGGCGAGGCCAGAATGGGTCTATCAGAATGACCGTCACTGTCTCCAACCTGACCTTGTGCAGGACTTTTGACAGAAAAGGCAGAGGGAGAAAGGCGTAATTGAATGGATCAAACCAGTGGAAGGCGAGGGCATCACCCTGGGAAAGAGTTCAAAGCCTTCTGCTGGAGCAGTACTGGGTATATTTGCAGCTGGTGTGGGAGGTGAAGAGGTCCCTGGTTGGAGTCCCCCAGCGGTTGAAGATGCTGATGACCAGTGTCGTAAAGCTTCCTCTCATGGTCAGTCATGAACTTCCTGCTGAGAGAGTCCCCAGTCATGTTCTGAGCTCCAGTAAGGTATGCTGCTGACAACAGGATCTTGTTGGCAATGCACCAATCTCAAAGGCGAATTGCTTCCGCACGGAGACCTCGTACCCCCTTCCTTGTTGATGTAGTAGACATGCTGACAATGTGACAGGAGGGAATGGTCGAGAGAAATGCATGACATGCTCTCTGCACAGTCAAAAGCTCCAGGATGTTGATGTGCATCCAGGAATCTCGAGCAGTCCAAGTCCCCTGAATCATACAGTCACTCAGGAATGATGTGTCTGTGATAATTGCTGTGGAGGGGGAAGACAGAAGGAATGATATTCTGATACAGACCTGGCTCGGAGCTGTCCACCACCGGAGGGAAGAGAGAAGTTTGCAGGAAACATTGAGTGGAAAGTCCATTGAGTGTCGCATGGGAAAGTAGACCCTCTGGTGTTACCTGCTCAATTTAGGGTACCCCCAGTGGCGTAGCTAGTGGGTGCAGGGGAAGCACCCTGCTTCCCCTCAGCACATTTTCAAAAAAGCTGCGCCTTAGGCGGGGTTACCATGGCGCCAGTGGTGGGGCCCACACTCCGCTCTGAAGCTTGGCCTGCCTGGCTTCCCCCAGCATGCTGCATACCCTGCCCCTGCAGATCAGCTGTATCTCCCAGCAGGAGGGAGACAGCTGATTGCGCGGCAGGGAGGGGAGGGGAGGGGAAGAACTGAGCTCCAGCAAGCTGGGCTCCTGCAGGCAGGCTTTGCCAGCTTCCCCTAGTGTGCTGCATAAACCCTGCCCCCTCCCTGTCTTGCCGATTAGCTGTCTCCCAGCAGGAGGGAGACAGACAGCTAATCAGGTAGGGGAGGGAAAGGGACGGGAGCACTGTTTTGTCCTGTTATATCCGAATTCGTGTTATATCAAGTCACGTTATATCGAGACAGAGGTGTAATTTGATATGTTGGGTGGCGCCTTTTTTACGTGTTCACTCCTCCTGATGTTAGGACCTGGCTACATCACTGGGCACCACGCCTATATCCTACCAAGGGTTCAAGGCGTGACCTATTCAAATTAGGCACTCCCACCCTTTCTGCTCTGAGGTTCTCAGGGTAAAGGCACCTGTTCTTACCCCTGGGGGTCAGGAAGAAACCTGGTCAGTTTAAGTACCTGCTCTTTCCCTTGCGGCTCAGGGCAATATGGATCTGCAGAACCTTTTCCCAGTGAAAGAGCCTTACACAGCTGTGCTCCAAACATCTATTTATTAGCAACACACAGAGAATACATATATCAAGCAAATCTCTTATGCTCACCAATGCCAATATATAGACAAATTTCACCCGATAGCAAGTCAGGACTCATTCATCTGGGGGTTCCCGGTGATGCCTCTGCACATTATGGTCATGCAGACGGGTCAGAGTTCCAGCAGCTTGATGCTGAACTGCAGTCAGGAAATTGTTCCCAAAGGACACTGTTTTTTGTTTACATTATATACATAAAACTAGCTACCGCCTTCAAATTACCTAACCTATCACATTATCCCATTCCTAAATAACAATAATTTAACCAATTACTCACTGGCACCTATGTAGTCTCCTTCCTTCCCAAGTTTTTTACATTTTATCTTTCAGGCCAAAATTGTAACTTAGTTGTGACTTTCTCTGCTTATGCAGATGGTCAGTATTAAAACGCTGGTCAGAGCTTATCTTACCATATATTGAGTTTCTTTCTGTATCCTCCCTAATTTCCCAGCACCTGGCTCTCTCTACTTTACAACCTTGGTGGTTATAACTCTCGTTAGGGACATTCCTGAGATGGAGGTGCTTTATCAACTGCAGAGCATTCTTTTTTTTTTTCAATTTTAGGGTTTCACCAAAGCTGGTTTAATATGGAGCTGGGTGGGCAGGAGTGCTGATCAGGTCTCAGGCCTACACTGGAGCCACAGTTGTAGAAAGCAAAAGCATAGACGAGCGAAGGCAGTCACGTAAGTGCAAGCTGCCATGTGACCAAGAAAGGGAGGCCCTGGCCAGAAAAGAAGGACTGGATATCACCCTGGAAATTAGCTTCTGCAGGATCTGGAACCTGTCTTCTGGTAAGTAAGCGTGCACCAAGATCTCATCAATGTGTGCCCTAGTGAATTCTACGGACTGAGTGAGGTCCAAAGTCAATTTTTCAGTGTTTACGCTTACCCACAGGGAGAAGAGGACTGTGAGCAGCATAGAGATTGGGGCTCGAGTTTCCTTTCTCAATCAGGCTGCCAGAAGCACTCATCTCAATAAGAGAACACAAGGACCCCTTGACGCTGGAGGTGGGCCGCCACTACTGAGAAAACTCTGGTGAAGACTCATAAGGGAGTGGTGAGTCCAAACGGAAAAACCCTGTATTGGAAGTGACAATGACCTGCTGTGAATCTCAGGAAACATCTGTGGGTGGGATGGATATCCACATGAAAGTAAGCTTCCTGCATATCGAGAGTAGTGAACTACATGCCTTTTTCTGAGGAAGGGATGGCTGCCACAGTGACCATACAAACTTTGGTTTCCTTATGAAGCAGTTGAGATGGTGCCCTTTTTCAGCAAGGACTCCACTTCTAGGATATTGTTGTGAGAGCAATCCCTGAAGCGGGCTCTGGGTGGGGGATGTGGACGAGGCAGCGTTTGGAACTTGATTGTATAGCCATGTCGAATGACATCCAGGACCTACTTATTTGCTGTTGTCGCTCTCCATATTGGTAAGACCAGGGTCGGCAACCTATGGCATGCGTGCCAAAGATGGCACGCGAGCCACTTTTTAATGGCATGCGGCTGCCTGCTGGGACTCCGCGTGTCATTAAAAATCCTGCCGACACGGCAAGCTGCATGGTCTGCAGTCCTGCGCTGGAGCGCTGGCCTAGCGCAGCAAGCTGCTGGCCCCTCCTCCGCCTTCCCCCAGAGCCCTGCCACCGCCCACGCAGAGCTCTAGGGCAGGGCCGGTGCTTCCATTTAGGCGACCTAGGCAGTCGCCTACGGTGCCAGGATTTGGCAGGGCGGCAGACTGCTCCTGTGGACCTCCCGCAGGCATGCCTGTGGAGGGTCCGCTGGTCCCGTGGCTCCGGGCAGGTCCACCGGAGCTGCAGGATCAGCGGACCATCCGCAGGAATGCCTGCGGGAGGTCCACTGGATCCGCGGGATCGGTGAGCTGGCCCTGCGCCTAGGGCACCAAAAACCCTGGCGCCGCTCCTGCTCTGGGGGGCTGGGGCTACGAGCTCCCGCGGGGCAGCGTTTGCCTCTGTAGGGAGGGAAAGATGCTCCTCGCTCACCTGGAGCCCTGCTGCAGCGTGCACAGCGCTCTGAGGGGCGGGGAGGAGCAGGGCTGCGTGCTGGGGTGTGGCGGCGGCCGTGGTGGCAGGGCTCCAGATGAGCGAGGAGCCTCATGGTAAGGGGGCCAGCTCTGGGGCTGGGAGAGGGGTTGGCTAAGGGGTGGGGGCAGTCAAGGGACAGGAATCAGGGTGGGTTGGATGGGGGGGTGGTATACTGGAGAGTGGTTAGAGGTGGGGATCTCTGGAGGTGGCAGTCAGGGAGCGGGAGGGTTGGATGGGGCAAATGAGTCCCAGGGTCTGTTTGGGGGGTGGATAGGGGTCAGGGTACAGGGAGCAAAGAGGGTCCTGGGGGAGCAGTTAGGGTGGGGGTCTCTGGAGGGGGTGGTCAGGGGACAAGGAGCTGGGGGGGTTGGATGAGTCAGGAGTTCTGGGGGGGACTGCCAGGAGGGTAGGGGTGTGGAGAGGGGTTGAGGCAGGCAGGGAGCGGGTGGGGGGGTTGTATGGGTCCAGAGTTCTGGGGATCCTGTCAGGGGGCGGGGAGTGATTAGATAGGCATGGGAGTCCAGGGGGTCTGTCTGGGTGTGGGGGTGTGGATAAGGGTTGGGGCAGTCAGGGGACAGATAGGGGGTAGGGTCCTGGGGGGCAGTCAGGAGATAAGGGGCAGGGAGGCTTGGATAGGGGGTGGGGTCCCAGGAGAGGGTAGTCGGGACAAGGAGCAGGGGTGGGGGTTGCGGGTTCTGGGGGGTGCAGTCACCCAGCACTCTGCCCTGAGCCCTGATCCCCCGCCACACACAACCCCAGCCCTCTGCCCTGAGCCCTGCACCCCCACACACCCCCCAGCCCCTGCCCTGAGCCCTGTACCACTCAGCCCTCTGTTGACTCCTTGACTCCCCCCCCATGACCCCAGCCCTGACTGGTACCCCCATACATACCCAGCCCCCCCTACCCTGACACCTGCACCACCCTCACATGCCCCCAGCCCTCTGCCCTGACTCTTGCACCCCCCACATCCTCAGTCCCCCCATCCCATGCACCCTGCACATCCCCACCTCCACCGTGAGCACCAAACGGGAGCCCCTGCACCCTCACTCACATTCCCACCTGCACCCCTCACACCACGTGGGAGCTGCCCAGGTAAGTGCTCCCACACCCAAACCTCCTGCCCCAATCCTGAGCCCCCTCCTTCATTTTAGCTCCTGGCCAGACCCTTCACCTCCAGCCCTGTGCTCAGTCCACTCCAACTCTCAGCTCAGTGCAGAGAGAGGAAGAGAATGGGCCAGAACCAGGGAGAAGGTAGGTACCCATTGTATGTGGGCAGGGCCGGGACCCCTGACCGGCACTGGGCTAAGCGCGTCTGGCAACCGGGATCCCGGCTGGCAGGAGCCGGAGGATGGAACCCTTGAGCGGCAGTGAGCTGAGCCGCTCAGCCCACTGCCGGTCTGGGGTCCCAGCCACCAGCCCCACACAGCCCGCTGCTGGTCTGGGGTTCTGGCTGCCAGACCCTTCCCAGCTGGGGTCCCGGCCGCAGGCCCCGCTCAGCCCACTGCCGGCCTAAGTGAACAGAACCCCAGACCAGCAGCGGGTTAAGTGGATCGGTGGCGTAAGATCAACATTTTAATTTAATTTTAAATGAAGCTTCTTAAACATTTTGAAAACCTTGTTTATTTTACAATACAACACTAGTTTAGTTATATAATATATAGACTTGTAGAGAGAGACCTTCTAAAAAACGTTAAAATGTATGACTGGCATGCGAAACCTTAAATTAGAGTGAATAAATGAAGACTCGGCACAGCACTTCTGAAAAGTTGTCGACCCCTGGTATAAGGCACGGTGATCGGCAGCTATCTAAGTGTTCTCAGAAATAACATTTTTGAGAGGATTGGGTATGCGAAGTGGAAGGTTGTGACAATGATGAACCCGAGGGACAGTGTCACTGGGTCCTCTGCCATTTGCGAAGAGGCTCATAGGACTGCTACTGAAAGAACTGGGGAGCTTTGAATCACTGAGTCAGAGGTGGGTAGTAGAACTTGTGCTTGGGTGCTGGTGTGTAGATGCCCAGCTATCACAGACTGGCTCTAGAGCAGTGGTTCTCAAATCTATTTGATCAGCCCCAACCCCAAGATATACCACCACCCACCTCTGAAGGCGGAATGGAGAGTGGCGGCTGCTGGCTGGGCACCCAGCTCTGAAGGCAGAGCAGAGAGCAGCAGCTGCTGGCTGGGCACCCAGCTCTGAAGGTAGAGCGGAGAGCAGCGGCTGCTGGCTGGGCACCCAGCTCTGATGGCGGAGCGGAGAGCAGCGGCTGCTGGCTGGGCACCCAGCTCTGATGGCGGAGCGGAGAGCAGCGGCTGCTGGCTGGGCACCCAGCTCTGAAGGCAGAGCGGAGAGCAGCGGCTACTGGCTGGTCACCCAGCTCTGATGGCGGAGCAGAGAGCAGCGGCTGCCGGCTGGGCACCCAGCTCTGAAGGCAGAGCGGAGAGCAGCGGCTGCTGGCTGGGAACCCAGCTCTGATAGCGGAGCGGAGAGCAGCAGCTGCTGGCTGGGCACCCAGCTCTGAAGGCAGAGCGGAGAGCAGCGGCTGCTGGCTGGGCACCCAGCTCTGATGGCGGAGCGGAGAGCAGCGGCTGCTGGCTGGGCACCCAGCTCTGATGGCGGAGCGGAGAGCAGCGGCTGCTGGCTGGGCACCTAGCTCTGAAGGCAGCGTCGCGCCAGCAGCAGCACAGAAGTAAGGGAGGCAAAGTGAAAAGTGACATTTGTCATCACTTTTCAGATCAGACTTAGTGCCCCATTGCCACCCTTACTTCTACTGCTGCTGCCACCCTGGGGCTGACAGCTGGAGCCCTGCCTCCTCCAAATGAGGGATTGTAGAGGACGGGAAGGAGGGCCCAAGCCAGGGCTGCCCCCTGGTGAGGGACTGAGGGGTGGGAGGAAGGAGAGCCAAGCCTGGGCAGTGGGGCTCTGACTGTCTCCTTTATCCCTACCTCCTGGGTGGGCACAGTTTGTTGGGGAAAGTTTATGGGCACCGAAGTCGACCAGGAGCACTCAAGATGCACCACTGGACTGGAACTTTGCCCAGGACTCCTGAACTCTGTATGTAGACACATTGCTTGGTGTCTGCCCTTTCAGACTGATCCCTCTGGGCCTGTGGGGCCTTGTGTTGAATGCATCCCTGTTTTATTGCTCTCCCTATATATCCTCCTGTTGTTTTTCTCCTTTCATCCCTCTGTAAATAAATATCTCCCTTTGTTATATTAATTGTACTTGTGTGTGTGTGTGCGTGTGTGTTCGTTCACTCTTGGGGGTTTGGAACAGGTGCTCCTGGGGTGGAAGGAACTTTCTTTGCTGCATTCCTGCATGTGCCTTCTCTTGGCCAGAGCTGCCTGCAGAGTAGACTCCATCTTGGCCACAAGGGTGCTAAAGTTACAGAGGATATTGCCATTGAGCTGGCAGGGCCTTGGGGGTAGTCACACTGGTGGTATGGGAGGGGCAGACCCTGAGCCCTGTGTGACTCCTCCGATCCTGAGAAATTAGAGTCCAGTCGAAATGGTGGTGCCGGTGGAACTGCAGGAGCCTTAGAGGAGCGGGTGGGACCATAGCCTGAAGGAGGCAGGTCTAGCATGGGGGAATGCATCCTCCAAGGAGATGATGGCACATGAGGGTGTGGAGACCTCTCCTCAGGTCAGGTGAACAGTTCATGAGGCTTGGGGGATGACCCGAGTCTCCCCAGCATCAGCAGAATGCGCTCCTCACTAGGAACTGGAGCTGGAACGGAGGTCTGTCTTAGAACCAGCAACTCCCTTGACCATTGCGGTGCCGACCTGGAAGGCGTATGAGCAGGGCTGGCTCCAGGCACCAGCGCAGCAAGCAGGTGCTTGGGGCGACCAAGGAGAAGGGGCGGCATGTCTGGCTCTTCGGTGGCAGGTCCCCAAGTCTCTCTCAGAGGGAAGGACCTGCTGCCAAAGTGCCGCCATGGTGGAGCTGCCACCGAAGTGCCGCCGATAGCGATCATAGCTTTTTTTTTTTCCTGTCACTTGGGGCGGCAAAAACTCTGGAGCCAGCCCTGAGTATGAGGCTCTGTGGATGGAATCAACAGATCCAAAGGTCTGTGTGGCTTCTTGTCGTGTTTGAGTGCCTTGGAATGTGCCACTTCTCCATGGCCAGAACTTGTGGATGGAGCAGTATCCTTCTTGGGTCTGGAGGAAGACTTATTGCCATGCTTATGTGCATGCTTCCTTGCCTCACAGCTAGGCCTGGATGCAGGGTCTATAGCAATGGGACCAGCAGAACAGGACTGGGCAGGGCTGCCCGTGGGGGGGCGGGGCAAGTGGGGCAATTTGCCCCAGGCCCCGCAGGGGCTACCACGAGAAGTGCAGGGTCTTTGGTGGTAATTCGACGGCTGGGGGCCCCACCACGGGTCTTTGGGGCACTTAGGCGGCAGGTCCCAGAGCGGAAGGACCCCCCGCCGTGGGTCTTCGGGGCACTTCGGCGGCGGGTCCCAGAGCGGGACTCCCTGCCGCTGAATTACTGCCGAAGGAGGGCCCCCCCGCCGCCCAGGGTCTCTGTGGTAGGAGCTGAACTCCTTGATTGCTCAGGCTGATGGGGTTCTCTGGCCTGGATCCGACTGTGGCCTCTTCGCGACCTCCATGAGGTGTTTCTTGAGGTGGACAGCCCGGCTTTCCTGGGTATTGACAAGGAAGGGGAAGCAGATACTGCACTTGGATGTGACTTGGGACAAGCAGTAAAGGTTGTGATGGTGCTTGTTGCTGACTGAGAACAAGTGAGGGCAGAAAGTGCAGATTTTGAACCCTGGAATCTTCCACATAATCCAGCACCCAGGAAAGTTGCTGGGGGGTGAAATGGCATCCCAAAGTCCTTAAAATCCTAAAAACTACTACTAACACTAAAACTATGACAAAAAAACAAAATTATGTACAGAAATAAAATAAAGTCTATTTTCTCAGTATATAGAAATGCATCACAAGAGATAAGAGAACAGAAGAGGCTCCAACTCAGATCATGCTGTGCTGAGAAGGAACTGAGGTTGCAGTCAGTCCGCCCTGCCCTTTATCGCCTTGGACAAAACCATGTGGCAGAGCAAGAACCATGTGGACACTACTACTTTCAAAAGCTCCAGCTCCGGACTCATGGAACATGCATATAGCCCCTCAGGGGAATACAATAGAGATCATCATTCGAAGAAGAAATGGAGAGTTGCTGCTTTACGTGGCACAATCTCAGGGTACGTCCAGACTACCCGCCGTATCGGCGGGTTAAAATCGATTGCTCAGGGATCGATATATCGCGTCTAATCTAGACGCGATATATCGATCCCCGAGCGCGCTTATATCGATTCCGGAACTCCATCAACCCCAACGGAGTTCCGGAATCGACACGGAGAGCCGCGAACATCGATCCCGCGCCATCTCGACGGGTGAGTAATCCGATCTTAGATATTCGACTTCAGCTACGTTATTCAGTGTGGTTTGCATTTCCTGAAGTAAAATCCAACCCTGGGATCTCTCTCTACTTATCACACAAGCTCTCTACTCTCAGACTTGGGTGAGAGGGGCCTACAGATGATACACAGACACCATTAGCACAGTAACACATTATACTGGACCATATTACCAACGGGGAAGCCAGCAAGTGGTATCCATAAATCTTATTTTACCCAGTAGGCTAGTTGGAGACAATAGCTTTCCATCATCTCTGCTCTCTCTCGTGATAATAAGCTGCTGTGTGTTTGTTTACAGAGGAGAATGTTTCATCATTTTCATTCCTAGAAAATACAGTGAAGATTATTATTCTATAGATATTTTTAAAGGATGTGAGTAGATACATACAGTTTTGTTAAGTGCAGTCTAATGAGCAAATGTTGAGAGGCCAAATGAAAATAGTTACTCTTCTCTGAAGAAGGTGCATGCAAAATGTAAATTGCACTAATGTGCAAAATATATAGCAATAAAACTTTGTATTTACTTACTGCTTTATATCTTCACTGGACTGTAAAAAGGTGAGCAAAATTATACCAAGACAAAGCAAAGTGACATAATATTTACAGGGAATTATTTATGACAAATAAATAAATTGTTTACATTTACTGAAATATTAGCTGAATCCTCTCCCTCTATTTAAAATGTTTTGTTTTAAAATAACAAATCATAATAGGATTTTTAGCTTACTAAAATATATCACCCATTCTTAAGAGATTCAGAAGAGTGTTAAAGTCATGTAAAAACGTTTTAAATAAATGATTAGACATTTGATTTTAAAATTTATTTCTTACCAACTTTTCACCATGGGTGGTCTTCACTGTTTTACTTTAAAACACAATGCCAATGGAATTCATTGCCATATGATATTATTGATACCAAGAGTTTAGCAGGATTCAAACAAGGACTGGACTCCGGATGTTTTTGTTATCTGTATCAGAGTTAGCCAGAATTTGGAAGGGATATAAAGCCCACGTATCAGAGAATAAACCAGCCTTAACTCCTGGAAGGTAGGAAGAAACTATCCTTGTGGGCAATTTATTCCATAACTACCTACCATTGGGTTTCTTGCATTTCCGCTAAAACATTTGGTACTGGCCAATGTCAGACAAGCAGCTGAACTAGATTGAGTCACTGGTCTGAACAAGTATGGTAATTACTGTTTTCTTATGGCACACAAGCCAATGTTCTTTTACTTCTTTATGTAGCAGCATCACTAATGCTGAAACATTGGCTCAACTTTAAGAATCAGGAGTGTTTATTAATTTGTCCTTCTCCCTTTGTAGGCTGAATACTTGGGGCAGGTAGGAGGGATTTGTGTGTTTTCTGGTGTATTCTAAGGACTGACATAGCACTTTACAAACAACAACTTCCTGATTTTGCCACAGCCCTCTGAATTGTTATATGTGATTATCCCCACTGCACCGAAGGAAAAAGATGCAGAATAGTTAGGGCCTACATTTTCAAATGTGCGTTGTATAAAGTTAAGTACCTAAATCCATGCCTTGAATGAGATGCCTAGTTTTGGGTGCCCAAGTTTTAAATGTTTCTCCTATGTGACTTGACCCTGGCCAAAAAGGGAGATGGTGTCAGAGCTGGGAATGGTCCCTCACTCAGTCTACTAGACTGTGCTGACTCTCACAAAAGGAGCTTCCTCTCCTTGTGACCAGAGATCACAGAACATGCTGGCTGAAGGACAGAGGCAGTGGCTCAGTGCAGCCAGATACCTGGTAGGGAGTTTGTAGCAGACTTATTGCCTACAGCAGTAGCTTCCCCATCAACACTACAACTCGTTTTACATCCTGTCAAAAATCAAGTTATTTAAGACTATATTTTTCTGGATCTCAAAGGCCAGTCCCTGGGTGGCTGTGTGGAAACTGTCAATATCCTGTGTACAGAGGCAAGTGGGAATTGGTTGAAAAATCTATTTTTCTCCCTGAAAAATTGCGAATGGAAAACCTATATTTGAAATTTGTTAAATTTTTCAGGAACATTACAAAACATGAAATTTTCATCTAGATTCAGATTGAAATTTTCATTTCAATTTGGTTCTTGAAAACATTTTCCAAATTTCTAAATTTTACTTTTTTTTGGTAGTCTACCCTTCCCCCCCGTTTTTGCCACTACATGCAGTAGAAATGGATAATGTTAAGAGTATCCCTTTGCCCCCATCTTTCCTCTTTCCCTCTCCTTTTCTTTCCCCACTCTCTGACTGTTCTAGGCTTTGCCAGCTTTGCAACTTTAAAAGTTGAAGAAAACTTTGAAAAGTTAGAGTGACATTTTTCCTTTTGCCATTCTGTAACTTTTCCAAAGATGGAGACGTTTTGAAAAAAACTAGAGTGGAAAAAAGAAAAGAGAGAAAAAAGTGAAAAAGTCCAACTGCTTTTGGATATTATTAATTTTATTGCAGCCAGAGGCAAAAAAGAAAGGAAAAAAGGCAGAGAAGGGGGAAATATGAAATTTTAAGATTTCAAACCTTTTTCATTTTTCAAAAGCAAAAATTTCAGAATGAAACAAATTTTCATGTTGTTTCAAAACTCCTATAGAAGAATTTAACAAAATATAACATTTTCCTGCAAAAGCATATTTTACTGGGAACATTTTGATGAGCTCTATGCTTATGCTCTCACTTAGTGATCAGTTTGCACCGGTTACATTTTCGTAACTTTTTCACAAGGAAAGGGGCTGGAACATACATTTGGGGGAAAAAAAAAGAAGACGTGGAGATTCACCTTTGCATTTGGGGGACATGGGCATGAATTTTGCTGGGCTGAGAATCTGTACCAAATTATATTAGTGAACCATGGAAGATGACAAGTCATAGAAAGATCTCCTAAAAAACAATTAACTGAAGCTTCCTCACCATCCACAAGGGTACCATAGGGATGTTATCTTGTGATTGCAACAGTAGCCCAGGCTGTATTGCATAACCACGCTGTCTGGTCAGGTTTGATCACTGCAGCCAAATCCTGTGCCCCCCATTATGTCTTTATGTTGTGAGTGTATTGCATCAAATTCCCTATTTAGGGTCATGTCAAGCAAATCTGGGATCTCTGGCAAAGCCATTCAATTAGGGTCTGAACCAAAGCCAACTGATGTCAATGGAGTCTTTCTATTCAGGCTAATGGGTTTTGGATTGGGGTCCTAGCAGCCACAAGACTTGTGATGCAGAATGTAACCCTACTTGGAAGTGGATGAAACTTTTCAATGGATGGACTAAGAACCTGCAATGTGTCTCCGATCAGCCTTAAAAAAGAGAAGATGACATTGAGTCCTGTAGGTGTGCAAGACCTAAGCCACGCTCTGGTGGAGGTGTCTCTTCTATTTACCCAGCCACACAAGAGGCTACAGCAGTCAGTGATTATTTTCTCCTGCGACCAGACCATTTTCAGCAGATTGGGTAATGTCTCAGTAGACTGCTCATTCAGGAAAGTGCAACTCTTCTGTGGGGAAGAGCAGTATCTGAGATAGAAGAGGGGATGGAACTTTGGTTAAAAAAACAACCACCACCAAACACCAGGAGTTTGGCCAGTTTGCTCATCCCTACTTTAGCGAGCTTAATTTTCAAGGCAGTATTTAGTGACCTTGTGGGACTACAGCATCCATTAAGAAAGCTATAGAAAATGAATGGACTTCAACAAGCACTTACTAAGCATTCTCTTTATAGTCTGAAAAGATGGTCCCAATATAATGACAAAGACAGGCAGATAATCACCCTGAACAGGAAAAGGAAATATGAACCCTTTTAAAAATCTTTAAGATTCCAACTTAGCAATATACTGGGCTTGATTCACAGCTATTTCTCCAGTTTTAGGCTGCTGTAACTCCATTGGCAGGTACAGACTAATACCTATAAGGATGTAAAGGACAAAGTACTCAGTTAAAAATAACCACTGTTAATATCAGAAAGAATTAAAACATTTATTGGGCATAAATATATTACATATACACTACAGATACAGTTAAGTCTTACATACATAGCGTAGTATCTGCAAAATCTATACATTAAAATAGATATGGCAGTTTTAATACAATGCATATGAAATAGTCTAAAATTTACAATACAAGAAAACATGATTATTTTTCTCAAAGTTGAAAAGCTTGGAATGTATGTTCCCGTAGTGAGGTAAAAACATATTTATTTTTTTCAATTTAAAGAATTGTGCAAGGATAATGTTCATACACATTCAGTTAGGGCACTTTTCAATTGTGACATGGAATACTGAACTACTGTAGCCAACAAAACAGGATTAGAAAACTACAACATTTCAAGTTCATAAAGAAAAAGGCAGATAATATAAAAATGTTTCTTTCAATTTTTAATATATTTTAAATACTTATTTTTTCCTTTTTTAATTTATTTTTACAATTTATTGGAGCGCACAGGGTTTTTTGGGTTTGGTTCACATGACTGATATTTATTGGGCTAGGGAAAGGATATAAAGATGTACAGGGAACTACAAAGCATCAGTAAATTGTTGTAATCATTGATAACGGAAGTAGAAATGGGAATGGTTTAAAATCTGTAACACTTTATGGTTACATTAAAATGGATTATAACGGTATTACTACAATTACAATGAATTATAATGGCAGTATATACTAAGTAAATACTGATGTCAAATTAACTTAATATGGGCCTGATCCAACTTGCATAGAAGACTTTCGCCATTAACTTCAATAGGAGTTGGACTGGGCTCTTTGATTAGTGTGATTATAATGGATAACAAATGAATTCGAAATACTTAAAGTGTTACAGATTTCTGTTCTCTACACCTTTGCTCACTGCTTTTAAAACTACTCCATACGTTCAAACTTGCAGAAGAGAACATATTATCTAAAGCAAGTTTTATTTATTACAGTATTTTTTAAAAAAACACGCCAGGCTTAGATTTTGTAGCAGCACTGCGAAAACAGTATTCCAAAAATTCAGAAAGGGAATCTATTCAGATCTGTGGGTTTTCAAACTACAGATGACTTTTCACTGTTCTAAAAAATATATCTTCCCCCCCATTGAAGACAGCTGTGTATGCTTTGCTCACAGAATAGATGCGAGATCACAAAGTTTCATATCACAAATAAATTTAAATAAAATGTAAATAAATTTGACAAGCCATGACTTTGGCAAAAACAAAAACTTATATTTAGCTCAATGCCATCTGTTTGCAAGGCTAAATTAAACTAATTATAGTCAATAACAAAATACAGAACATTTGTAATATTTGCTACATCTAGAGAGGCACATGGAATAATTCATTAATCTTAGCACTTTCTTTCAAGAGATGATTATGTGTTTTGGATACATGTAAACGTTTCAATCACTGATAACCTTTTTGGTTTTTGGCATTTAATGCACTAGATGCTCCCAACTTTAAAAACACATGAAAATGTAAGAAGGTTAATAATACTAGGAATGCTGCCAGGTAAAAAGTTGACCTAAAGTACAACAGTATAAAACAGACAAAACCGTTTAACATGCTACAAGGGGGAAAAAAAATTAGTACATAAGTACACTTCTTTATTTTTTATTTTATTTTATTTTTACAATAAATAAAAGATTGCACTGTAATGGGCATTTAAAGTACTGGATGCAGTATATTGTATAAATAAACCTAAAACACAAATAATGTTGGCTTCCCCATTATTTTGGTTAAGGGAATATTATGCTAATATAGGACACTGCATCTTAGACAATGTAGAGAGAGCACAAAACAGCTACGACAAAAGCAAAACCAAGTAGCAAAAATATACAAAAACAAGAGGAAGGGATATACATTGTGTATCTGTTGCACCCTTTTGGAATTGATTTGCACCTCCAGCTCATTACTGTCCCTGAGGTACTCACACATTGTTGACTTCAATATAAATAATCCAATGATTCGGGAATTAAAAATCTAGTATTCTGATGGATTGACACATGTATGTGTGGCCCACTGCTGTAAGAAGAGAAATGATACATTCGGATAACTACTCTGGCTTTTGCAATGTATCAAATATTTTGATTGACTCTGAGATAAGAATAATGTAGGCACCAATTTAAGGTACTTAAATTAACTGACCTCATTTTTGATACCCCCAAGACAGGTCTATAAAATGGATCGTCCTCCAAAAGTGACTGATTGACTGTAAAGTTGTTTACATTGAGTGTAAATCTTACATAATCAGTAGAGGCAGTAAGCTGTCACCAGCTCTAATCTTATAAATCAGGCTGAACAAAATAGAATATAATAAATCTATTGATTAAAAGTAGTTATATATACACACACAACAACAAACAAAAGTTAAACCAGCTTTCCAACAGCTGAACATGGGAATAACTAACTATTGCACAATGCCCTCTTACTTAAAGTTACTGCTACGAATCAAAATGCTTAAAAAAAAATCTATAATGCTTCATAATTTATATGCAGTTTGATTATCTGATTTCTTATACAGGCAGTTCATAGTGTTGTAACCATAGAAATAACAGATAATTAAAAAAGTTTTAGATGGCAGTACATTGTTTTGATTTAAATGCACTAAGCAGTTAAAATAATTGAGTGTACATTTTACCTTGAAAAAAACTGGGACAAATGTATTGTAGTGAATAAATCATAGGTAACATTTGTAATACTGGTCGGTGAAGGACTGGTACTGTTGACTAACACTGCATTCTAGACTTATTACTATACACACTTGTGATTAATGTTTACAGATACAGAAGAGACAAAATAAGTGACCGAGGATTATAATTTACTAAATTGTAACATATATGAAAGACTATAAGGACTTCAGTGGGGAAAAAAAATCAAAACCAAACCAACCAAACAAAAAAAACCATAAAGGCAAATTGATTGCAATTCCGAAACTCTGAAGGAAAAAAAATCTTGCTTTTGGTATCTGGGCTGCTTATTTCTCCAGTTTGACCTCCTCCTAGTTTTGAATTTCAAAAAGGTGCACCAAAACACGGATTTATCTTTTTCCTAGCTAGAACTGTAAAAATAAGAGAAGTATATAAAATGTATGGTAGAACAAAAAGATTTCAAGGAATATCTGAATAAATGTGTGGATTATAATGCGTAGCATTAGTTAAATTTATACCTCAAACTTTCACTGGATTCTCTACTTCATAAAGAAGTATTGTAATATAAAGGCAAATAAAATTGACAAAGTTGCAAAGCCAATAACAATGAGGGCTGCAAATTGTTCATCAGTAGGCATCATGCTCTTTATCTTAGGATCATCTATGCGTCCCAATTCCCCTGTAAGCATGATCTCCCTTCGTTGGAGCATAAAGGCAACAGATGGGCTGAAAGGTCCACTAAGTTCCTGTGAGGTATCCAAGCATCGGCGACATACACAGACACGGAATCGGTAGTCTGTGTTGGTCTGAAGGCCTGAGATTTGGAATGTTGTCTCATCTCCCTTGTATACCTGCAAAACAAATTAAAATTCACAATCAAATTTAAAAATCAATGGACATTCATGTGCCAAAGTTTGTTTTTTCTTAGCAACAACATTCATAAATAGCGTTATGCTATCCTTGACAAAACATGATTTGTGAGAGATTTAGATTTTAAATACTCAATTTACTGCTTCATAATCTTAAATAGTGGTATAGGCATTTTATGAAACCAACTGCCTGATCCCGCATTACATACATAGCTACAAGTTCCAATGAAGTTCTGGAGAGCTTTGGTTCTGCAAGGATTTGGCATCAGACCTTTAAAGCAAACTATTAAATCTGAGTCTTTTCAGGAAACAGCCAAACTAATTTTAGGGAAAGATCTTAGTATGTCACAAGCAGTTAAAGAAGCCAGAATGTGGAGCAGAGAGGATTGTATAATAGATGCTCAAATATGGCAATTCTCCATATTCAGTACTTGGGAACATATAGTGAACACACAGAGAAAGACAAAAACTAAGGCAGGAAAGACTTCAAGCAATTAGTCCATCTCAGGAGGCAAAACTTTCTGAACATTTTGGTGGTTCAGTAAATAATACAAACAACATTAAAGTTATGCTTTATCAGCACAACAATATAAATACAAATTTGGGGCCAAATTCTGCCATATGATGCATTCCACTCACAGGTCTGAGGGCAATATTTGGCCAACAAATGGAGAAAACCTGCAAAATCATGTTATTGGAAGGCAATTTTAGAATAATCTGAAACTAGTTACAAGTTTTGTTTTGATGCAACTTATTTTTCAATTGCTTTCTTCATATTTCCCTTAAGAGCTATGGCCTATAATTTTACAGTTTTACAGTAGTAGCAGTAGTCCATAAATGGCCCTACCCTTTTTATATATATATATTAAGGATAAGATATTTATTAGAACAGCATACACAAAGTGTTGGGAGTTTATGGATTGTTCAAAGCTAACAGTTACTTTTCAACAGAGATTCATTTCCTCTTTAACGATAGTCACCAAACACTAGCATGCGTGAGCAAAATACATTGGTTTTTATAGGTGACAGGTGAAATCACTTTTCCAAGCTTACCTATGGTATGAGTCATGGTCAGAAATAAAATCTGATGATGTCCAAAAAAGAAGCAAAGGGCCAGAGATAAACTGTTTCTTAAAATATGTATGACATCCTGAGAGTGGGAAAACAAAGTATACAAAGCATGTGGACAAGGGTGATCCGGCTGACATACTATACTTGGAAGGTCAGAAAGATCCCACATGAAAGGCTTTTAAGCAAAAGTAAGCAGTCATGGGATAAGATGGAAGGTCCTCTCAAGGATCAGTAATACGTTAAAAGGTAGTAAACAAAGGGTAGGAATAAATGATCAGTTTTCACAATGGAAAGAGATAACTAGCAGGTACCAGGACCTCGGCTGTTCAACATATTCATTAATGTTCTGGAAAAGGGGATGAACAATGAGTTAGATTACTCAAAATAGTTAAATCCAAAGCTGATTGATAAGAGTTTCTCACAAAAACTCATTTGCTCAGCAACAAAATAGCAGATGAAATTCAATGTTGGTAAGTGCAAAGCAATGCACACTGGAAAATATAATCCCAACTATACATATAAAATGATGGTCTAAATTAGGTGTTACCATTCAGGAAAGAGATCTTGGAGTCATTGTGGAGAGTTCTTTGCAAACATCTGCTCGGTGTGCAGCGGCAGTCAAAAAAGCTAACAGAATGTTAGGAACCAGTAGGAAAGGGATAGATAATAAAGACAGAAAATATCATAATGCTACTAAATAAATCCATGGTGCCTTGATGACTGTGTGCAGTTCTGGTTGCCCCATCTCAAAAAAAAAAAAATTAGAACTGGAAAGAGTACAGATAAGGGCAACAAAAATGATTAAGGTATGGAACAGCTTCTATATGAGGAGAGATTAAAAAAGATTTGGACTGGTCATCTTAGAAAAGACACGACTAAGGGGAGATGTGATAGAATGATATGAATGGGGTGGCGAAAAAGTGTTACTTATCCCTTCAAATAATACAAGACCAGAGGTCACCCAATGAAATTAATAGGCAGCAGGGTTAAAACAAACATAAGGAAGTATTTTTTCACACAACATACAGTCAACCTACGGAACTCATTACCAGGGGATGTTGCAAATACCAAAGGTATAACTGGGTTCAAAAAAGAATTAAATATGTTCACAGAGGATAGGTCCGTCAATAGCCATTAACCAAGATGCTCCAGGGACGCAATCCCATGCTCCAGGTGTCCCTAAACCTCCCACTGCCAGAAGCTGGGACTGGACAACATGGGGTGGCTGTTTTGTTCATTCCTTCTGAAGCATCTGGCACTAGCCACTGTAGGAAGATAGATGCTGGGCTAGATGGATCATTGGTCTTACACAGTACGGCCATTCTTATGTAAAGTTCCTCTTGGTTGCATTTTATCCAATGTTTAATGTATCCAAAACTTAACCTATTAGTGGTAATAACATTTAAAGAATTTATGATTCAGTGAGTCTGAATCAGAGTAAGTGGGAGAAAATATGAACCTGAATAAATACCTGGGAGTGGATGTTGAGATTTAAGTGGAAAAAGTGAAATGGAGTTAATATTAATCCTGCAAACACATAACCATTTACAACAATTTATGTAGCAAAGGATTCTTAAGGTTGGTATTTTATTGAACACTGAAATGCAAAACAATGTGTTGCATGCCACAAAAATCTCCTGTGCAAAAACTAGACTGCCTCCATCTCTTCAAGAGGTTGAAGATCTTGTCTTGCATTTTGCTGTTTAATCACAGCAGGAATGGAAGACTGAGAGAGGCTCCATTCACTTGAATGGGAGAGTTCTGGTTTATAAATGGGAAACAAAAGAGAAATTAAAACTGAGCTGACAGAAAACTTCTTATATGTAGATCTAAAAAACGAAATACAACATCGCACATCCAAATAAAAGGAATAGCTCAAATGAATAGCAATTGAACACACAGATAACTCTGTGTCTTCTTTTCTGTAAAGCTGGGTGCCTGTACAAAGTTTAAATTTAAATAGACATTCAAGACCTCAGTAATGGACCAATCATGTTCTCCCATGCATTTTACACCTCAGCCAAGAAATCAGTATTTCATTACTTGTGAAAGCCTAGGTCAAGATGTGCTATGGATATTTAATGTCTCCAAGCCTGCTACAGTCTTTCCATACACACTATTGATGAGGTTCATTTTGAAGAGCAATACTACTTGGCTCCAAAAGATAAACAAAACATGTAAACTAAGACTCATATTCTCCCCCTATTTCATGTGTTCAACATTCATGGAGAGTTTGGCATCAAAGCAATAGGTAGAATATAATCCTTAACACATGTAAAACTGTCTTAAATTCTAGCACTATATAACATATTTTCTTACCATAAATCTCCATGATTCACCACATCTGTCTTCTCTTGTCATATTGGTGATCTTTCCCTGTCTTCCCATGCCCAAAAAAGAACTTAGCCATTAGGGTCAATGTGCTACGCACAGGGCCGCCCAAAGGATTCAGGGGGCCTGGGGCAAAGCAATTTCGGGGCCCCTACCATAAAAAAAAGTTGCAATACTATAGAACAGGGGTAGACAACCTATGGCACACGTGCCGAAGGCGGCATGCAAGCTGATTTTCAGTGGCACTCACGCTGCCCAGGTCCTGGCCACTAGTCTGGGGGGGGGGCTCTTCATTTTAATTTAATTTTAAATGAAGCTTCTTAAACATTTTTAAAACCTTATTTACTTACATACAACAATAGTTTAGCTATATATTATAGACTTATAGAAAGAGACCTTCTAAAAACATTAAAATGTATTACTGGCACACAAAACCTTAAATTAGAGTGAATAAATGAAGACTTGGCACACCACTTCTTAAAGGTCGCCAACCCCTGCTATAGAATACTATATTCTTGTGGGGGCCCCTGTGGGGCCCGGGGCATATTGCCCCACTTGCCCTCCCACCTCTGGGCAGCCCTGGCTATGCAACAGAAGGTGCCAGCATGTGCAAATGTAACCGTCTGTAGAAATAACCTGATGACTGAAATTTCTATATGCAAGTGCATGTCAGTCTTTTTAGGTGTCTCCCTTCTTATATTAACTAGTCATTGCTACCATATGGTCAGATAACCATCCTGTTACTAATGGCAGCTGGGCAGAAGTAACTGCCTGCTTACCTCTCCATGCCATATGATTCGAGTAGTTAGTGCTTCAACCTACACACAAATACAAGCTGTTAAACAAAGAAATAGAAACCTGAACAGGAAACATAGCTGAAATGAGTAGTTGAAGGAGGTTAACTTGCTTAGGAATGTATCTATCCATTTATTGATCTTAGATACTTACATCCCTTGTCCCCCTTAACGTAGTATCTGAGCACCTCATAATTTTTCATATACTGATACTTACTAAACCTCTTTGAATAACATATGCCATCAGGACTGCCATTTACTTATTTATTTCCATTTAAAGAAACATAAACAATGCCCCTCCCAGGTCTCTAGCCATCCTTGCCATAAATTAACTCTCTTGCTGTCACAACCAGCACTCCTACAACAAAATGAAAACCCAGAAAAACCCAAATAAGGAAATCTACTTAAATAGGAAGCTTACATATAAATAATGTTAGGGCGGGGATATATAAAAAATCCTCATATTGTTCAGAAAGTTAGTTGGGTAAATTGATGATGTTACCTGTTTTCCTGTAAGGATGTTACATCCTAAGGTAACTGGGAAGCTAAATACAGTTAAATCACAGCTATAGAAAGATTTAGTTCTTCATTACGGGGTAATAAATATAGATGACCAAGAAAGTTCAATTAAGCTGGCTAAATGATGAGACTTCTTAGAATCAGCCCAGAGACTCAGAAGTGAGACAAGAGTGATTTTAAAAAAGGATTAAAAAACAGTTTGAAACTCAGCGCTGACCAAGAGTGATGAAGACAAATAGCTACAACTCTTTTTCATTAGACACAGCAGGTCAGTCCTCAGCTCATGTAAACTGGCATGGCGCCAATGATTTCAATGGCAGGTGAGTTTAATGAAGCTATGCTGATTGGCATCCGCTGAGGATCTGGCCCAGTAAGGACAATAACAGGGGAAATGGCAACTTTGGTCTTTGAATAAGAAAAGGAAATAGGCAGCTTGTTAAAGAAGTTTAGTTAAAATCTAACGGAACCAGCAATGATAAATTGTGGTCTATAATGCAAATGCTAATGAGCAAGTTTACCAGCTTAACGATCAACATCTTAGAGCATGTGGGAAAAATGAAAATAAAAACCACACTAAAATAAATTTAAGAAATGTTTTGGTTAATATTTCTCTCTCTCTCATACTCTTCTAAGAGAGGAAGGAAGCCCCCTAACTGAGGTTCAGTTCCTTGCTCTGCCACTCACTTCCTGTGCGACCTCACACAAATCACTCTTTGTGCTTCCATTCCCTTTCTATAAAATGGGGATACGAGCACTGCTCTACCTCACTGGGGGTGTTGTGAGGATAAATATATTATACATTGTGAAGCACTATGGTTATGGGGGCCACATAAGTACCTAAGACTGACTGCAGACCCTTCATATGTGGTTGTACAGCACCTAGCACAATGAAACCTCAATCTTCGGGATCCTAGGCACCACCACAATATATGTATTTAATAATAAATAATAAACAATAAAAATAAAAATCTGAGTAGGTACTCATATGGTCCTCATCACTGTAGCATCTTCTGGGTCCTGTGCTGATTCTAGCTATACATGAGCTGCTTATCAAAGCATCCATGCTTTGTATCCTCTCTCAGCAATGGGCAGGCAATTATTATTGTGTACACCATTCACACATGGCTGCAGCAGCTGCTTCATTGCTGGCTGCAGTGGCAACCCTTGAGTCATTACACAGATAAATATCCCACTGATGTCAATGGAAGTTTATCTTCATTACAGCCCCAGGACCAGGCAGGGTCAGTACAGGGTTTCACTGCTCTAAATCAGGGGTTCTTCAAACTTCATGACCCTCTTTTGACAACAAAAATTACTACATGACCCAGGAAGAGGGACTGAAATCAGCACCGCTGCCCTGGGCTGGAGGGACAAAGCTGAATAAAGCCCAAAGGCTGTAACCTGAGACCTGCCACCAGGGCTGAAGCCATCAGCCTTCAGCCCAAGGTGGTAGAGCTCGGGCTTCAGCTTTGGCCCTCAGCCCCAGCAAGTCTAACGTCAGCGCTAGCGACCCCATTAAAACAGGGTCACAACCCACTTTGGGGTCCCAACCCCCAGTTTGAGACTCGTTGCTCTAAGCAGAGAAGAAATCATTTTGTTTGACAGTTCTCTGCGCTGGGGCATCTCTCTCTGGAACGGCTAAATGGATCACTGAATTGAAGTTTATTTTATATAGAACCAGAGGTGGATTAAGGTTGCTTGGGGCCCTGGGCTGGAGCAAGTGGGGAACCCTCCACCCTTTCAAACTGCAGTCCTACCCCCATTCCACCCTTTATGCCTGTGGCCCTGCCCATGGCCCCACCTCATTCTGCTCCTTCCCCCGCCCCGTTCCACACACCCATTCTGCCCGCACCACTGGTTCTCTCCCCCCACCCACAGTGATACCTGTGCTGCCGGTGGTGGTAGGGACAGGACTGCTCTGGCGCTGCTGCAGTCGCCTCCCTGCTGGGGCTGCGGCTGCCCAGGGAATGCCACATGCTGGGCTCCTGCTTCCCCCTGCCCATTCCCATATCCCATTCTCTTCCCCGTCCTCTCCCTTTCTCCTCACCGACCCCTTGCCCTGCCCCTCCCCCGCCCACAGTTGTAGAGGAAAAAAGTGGGCACTAGGACCCAGAAGGCAGAGGAAAAACTGCTGTCTGCTCCCCACTAGCTGAAACATGGGGGTTTTTATTTTGCAGAAACAGGGGGGAGTGGTGCATGATACCCCTCATCCCTCACCCCCAGCCTCACCTTTGTTTGGGAGGGAAATGCCCTCCCTATACTCTCCCAAACTACACCTATATGCCTGGGGCTGCAGCTAGGGTTGGGCGCTGGGGCTCCGGTGCTGCTGCCGACCAGCAGGGTTGGGGTGCCCATTTTTACAGGGCCACTGGGCACAAGCCCTGTCGGCCTGGGGCTAATCTGCCACTATATAGAATAGAAGCAGGAGTCGCTGTTTGGGAGCTTGGGAACATAACACAAATGTGCTGCGCTTTTCCGTTGGACCCCTCTCTGAAGCTAGCACCACAGCAAGTTGTTATTTGTATTACAGTAGCACCTAGAAGCCCTAGTCATGGTGCAGAAACCCACTGTGCTAGGTGCTGTACAAACATGGAACAAAAAGTCCCTGCCCCATGAGACTCACAATCTATGTACATCACACACATCCTGCTGGACCTTTGATACTATTGATCAGCAGCAATCAGACTGAACTCAAAGGGTTTTGTGGGTGACTGTTTCTCTACCTTTATAGCCCCTACCAGGAAAGTTCAATCCTTGTCATATATTAAAACGAGTCCCCCTGTTGCCCTGTGAAGGAACAGGTTGTTAAGTACTGGGCACTAATGTTGCCAAATTGAAATGCACCTGATATAAGTGTATGAGAAGCACAACGTGGCCTTAGTGAGAATGAGGCTTATTGTGAATCCTAGGCGTGATTCTCATTATTACTAAAGCCACTTTACACTGACAGAGAGATAATGAGAATGATACCCAATATTTCCAATACTTTAATGTCTCCTTCCAAGCCAGTGCAATGCCTTTACTGTGGAATCTTCCATTGAAATGAATAGTTTTGAAGGACCTATCAAGTAATGTAGTAAAATAAGAAAAAAATATTTTATGCTGCTCATCAAGTTATTTTCTTTTGTGTATATGTCTTTTTTTTCTTTCTTGGTAATATTTAATTACTCTGGTCCTCCGCGAGGAAAACAGAGATACAGAATGCTATCCTGGTGACTGGAAAGCAGGCTAAGGCATCACATTAGCTAGTTAGGTTCTCTCCTTAGCTTTCCTATTTCCACCAGCAGAGGGACTGAATCACTCCAGATGGCATCTTCACATCCATCTCCTGTTGGGAATGCTTCCAGATTTTTGAAGACGCTTGGAGGTTTTGGGGTTTTTTCAGACACAGATTTGCCCCAGGGAGTAATCTCTATGCATGAGGCAAACCTGTGAAGAAGTAGTGCAGGCTCTCCACTTTATCCTCCTGCACAGCTGAACTACTCCGGAGTCCAGTTTCCTGCATTCCATGTTTTATACTTGTAGAGAACATTTACCCATATCAGTGCATTGGAAATGAAGGGGAGCATAACGAATATGTCGATTGCAAATGATTCTGATTAGAACAACAACATTTGCCTGCAATTTACTAGCTATGCCACTTGTAACAATTTAAATATTTTCCTTTTATTTACAGTATATTTAATTAACTTAGATGCCATTTATATAAAAGACTTTTGACTGCACTGACAAGAGCTTTAGGCAGGATAATTTAATTTAGGTGGTAGCACACAAAGGTGCATTTGAGAGAATATTCTGTATATTTTCTATTCTTATTAAAATAATACAGAGTGAGTGGTGGAGCAGCACAGAACTGTCAGTCTTCCCAAACTCTCACCAACACATTTTATACTTAAACTTTTTCTTTTGAAGAGAGACAAAAGACAATTTAGTACTCTTAAAATGTTCACTTTTTAATCAAACACCAAATTCACTTGAAAAAGTTCTATATAGGCTTTTATGTATCTATAAAAGATACATACACACACACACTGCACTTAATATTTAGATCCTGATTCTGGCTACTTTAAAGACAGTCTTTCAGATGCCATAATGATGGCATGGTATGAGAACACAGAAAAACAGGGAAGACTCCCATTGGGAACATTAAGCCAGTTAAGAGTATTTTAGTGTTAAAATCCTATATAGGCAGATAACGTATACACAACACACACACCATGCACAGAGAATCTTATTAACATTGCAAAATCAAGTATCCAGAAGCTAGTAAATACCACTATTAAGGGTGGCCATTTAACCTTAATTTGGCCCTTTTACTCATATGCATTATACACGCTATATTTTCCTACATGGCCCCTGCCTCATTTAGTGCACGATGGATGATGCTCACGGAATGGATGAAGGTAGTATAGTGGATTAGAGAGTTATCTGTAGGATCTCTGAGCATGTGAGAAATGCTAATGTGAGATACCAGGGCAGTGAACATGCAACAGTACAGAATGTTGAGGGGTTTTAGCATGCTGCCAAAAGCAAGCTGTAGCCTGCAAACTATTAATGAGAAATGGCAATGGTCAGATCTGAACAGAGTTTCCTGAGGCTACAAAATAGTACCTTGCTCAGATAGTACCTTGGTTCTTGAAAAGAATTTTTTATAATGGAAATTCTAAAGGCAACCTTAACATTGGGGTTGTTGCTACTCCCCCACAATTATGACAAGTATATTTAATTAGCAAAAACCCACTTGGTATGGTGCCCAGAAGAGGAGAATCTGTCTTAGAATCCTGATAGAGAAAACATTCCTGTAAGAAAGGCTTAATTTCTTCTAAACGAACTGAAAGACTTTATGAAACTAGGTTTAGGGTTATTATTATTTTATTCAGTCTCTTAATCAGTCACAGTGACTGCACTGCAGAGATAGTCTTAACAATTTTGTAGGGAACCTTGCCTTCTAACAAACCATTTCACAGATAACTGAGAACAGTCAGCTGGCAAGTCACACTGTAAAAATGTCTAATAAAGATAAAGTATTTTCCTGTCTCATTACACAAAGCTATGGGGAAGGTAGAAAACACTCAGAGTAAGCTGTATTGACGGTAAGACTATAGTGAATATTGTGCCATGACATTTTCTGTTGACATGCAAAGTAATCCAGGGTCAATGAAGTTTATTCACTTGCTATTTGAAACGAAGAAAGAAAAGGGCATTTTTATTAATTAGAATTTTATGTAAATTAAATGTACCCTGAATACAAATTAGATATTCATATTTTTATCTAAATAAATATGAAACCTAGATGTAACAACAGAAATTAGAGATTGGTAAAATCAATTGGGTTCTCTCAACCATTCACCCACCAGTGCAGGACTGTTCTATCTAGTACGTCTTCAATGCAGTTTTAAAAAATCAAAGTGATAGTCTCTCAAAGGAAGTAAAAGGCCCTATTACACAGGCTGATGAATCTATAACCATATATTTTCTCTCTCTCAAAATATATTGTAGGGTTACAAATAAGAATATTACAACAAAACATCATTATCCCCTTAATCTGAGAGGCTCAGATGTAGCAAACTTTGCTTTGGTAGCAAACAAATCAGGGAAAATAAGTTACTAGGTATATCACCCCCAATTCTATAAACGTGCACTACTATTTCCCAATGAACAGATGGCCTGTGGTATGATGGATAAGCCAGACCTAAAATCTTGTGAGAAATCTAATAAGGCAAGACACCACTGTAAATGATAAGACATATATTTGTGTTTACAAACTGAATTGACAAATGCAGAAACTCAATGAGATGCTTCGTTAAATTACAAGAGTATGCGAGAATGTCATCTCCTTATTCAACATATATTTAGATCAAGTCTATTTATTTTACTAACAGAACTCAAACCCAACTATTAGAGAAATATATATTAAATCTATATCTAAATTATCATAGATTATAGAAACTGGGTGCCTAAAGATAGGCTCCAAAGCCCATTATTAGGCACCTAAATTAGTGGTCTGAACACCCAGTAGCTATTCAAAAGAGTCGGCTGCTCAATAATTTTGAGCAAACCAAATAAGGATTAAGAGCCTAACTTTAGGCTACTAATTTTGAAAACCTTGGCCCAAATTTTTATTACCACTAGCACAACAGTGTCAATGTAGCTCTTCTGTTTTGCACATTATCAACACAATTGTCAGCTGAATTCTAACTGCAGAAGCTCTATTACAGGTGAAAATGCAAGATGCAGAAAGAACAAATTTTGATCGCTGACTCTCAGGTTGAGTTTGCTGCAGGTTCACTTTTTGACTCATAAACAAAGCAAATTTGATATGGAAAGTCACAGCAAAAGAATAAAGACAGAGCCCTGTGGTGTCATTTACAGACAGTCACTTTTCAGAGTATGACTATCCTTTAAATATAATGAAAAGGAACATTCCATTATCATCTTGAAATGAGAACAGTAAATGTTTCTTTTTTATAGCATGGTTTTCAGGCACCAAGAGGAGACATAATAAATTAAATCTTTGGATAAAATTCTAACTGGAGAAGTATATAAATAGGTAGTGCCTATGGGAGGGGAGAACAGATAAACTGGTCACATAGGTCTTTATCATATCCTCTCCCTCTCCGGGCAAAGAGGACAAGAATACAGAATCCCCAAGAGTGCTGGACTGAAGGAGGAAGTGCTATTTCCATGGTAGATTTCTCCCTTCCTTTAGACCTACTCTGAGTAGAAACACATGCAGGGAACAGGAGGGCTCAGAGCCATTAGAAACTGGGGCTCCTAGATTAGTAAACTGGTCATTTTTAGCAGTTTGAATGTAATTAACTAAACAACTTCAACAGGAATGTTTATTTTATCCCATTTTAATGCATTCTTTCAATCTGACAGAGAGGAACGCCTACTTGACATACACAGCGCCTCAGGCATAAACCGAACACCCCCCCTCCCTGGGCATACATCCTGAAATGCCTATTCCTGGAGAGATCTTTCATTTACTATGCAGCAATAGATCACCATTAATGCTAATACTGTCTGTAAGTGGTAAAACTCACTTGGAGCTACAACTTGCTGAAGGGAATTACTCTTTCCTGCTAGTATTTCCTGCTGATATTTTGCTCCCCAGCCCATTTGTTACATAGATTCTTGATGCAACACACACTGGGTAGGAGTTGTGATACCCTTATTCACTGTACAGAGTACCTTATTCCACAAATGGTCCCAACGAAGTCCGCGGGATTATTCACAGAATAAGGAAATGCTGAGCATGAGTAAGGGAGGCAGAATCTGGTCCATGGTTATTTCTAATTCATACTCTTTGTCCCTATTAACTTGTGGCAAAACATAGAGTAAGTTGAAATAGATGGCTCTATGCTCAGTATCCACACCAACTGTCCATGTTGTTTCGCTGTTTAATGAAAAATATCACCACTGAGGCAGTAGATTGCATGTTGCATCCTCAGCTGGCTTCCTGGTACTGATGGGCCAAGATCTGTATCAAATGCATTTTCCAACTATGGCACTTGATTCTGCAACCCTTAAGTACTCCGAGGGCAGGTCTACACTTAAAATGCTGCACTGGGCAGCTGCACCGATGCAGCTGCGTCACTTTAGTGCTTAAGTGAAGATGCTCCTGCACCAATGGGAGAACTCCCATTGGTTTAGTTAAACCTCCTCCCTGAGAGGTGGTAGCTATGTCGGCAGGAGAAGCTCTGCAATCACCGTAGCACTGTCTACACAGGAGGGTTAGGTTGGTATAACTGCATTGCTCAGAGGTGTGGAGTTTTCACATCCCTGAGCGACGCAGTTATACTGATCTAGATCTGTAGTGTACACCTAGTACAGGCTGATAAAGAAAACTAACCCCAGGCCCAAAAGCCAGGTCTTGATGCTGCCAAAAATTAAATCAAGACAATAGGCCTCAATCATACTAACATAGGAAAAAGTAGGAAAATAATCAATCACTAACTCGCCTGAGGCTTAATACACTACATAACACTATTAAATGCTGCTAAACAATTAAAATGCTGCTTTTAAGGGGTTAAACTAACATAAAGTCCCTTGAATAACCCATCCATTACTACCGGAATAGACTGGCAACTGCTAGGTCACTGTAGTTTATTAAGTAGCTTGTGCACGCATAAAAATAACCCCAGATAACTTGGCCAAAGGAACAAACATGTATTTTTGGACCCAAGTTCCTCAAAATTTTGCTTTGGAACACAGCTGCTGAAACCGCAAGTAGGTGGACACCAGGTGTCAAAGTCCTGACAAACACAAAAACCCGTAAAAAGGGGAAGTTACAAAGAGCAAGCTTGCAAATTAGCTCATTCTCGATATATATATTTTTAGCAGATTTTAGCGAATGGTTAAAAAATGTCATTGTATTAACCAAATATGGTATCTTCGGATGCATGAGTTCATATGGTAATGTGCGGTTTTTGGCTATATAAACCCAGGTATCACTGCTGTAAGGTAGAGCGACTTCCCCTTGCTAGGGGACTTTGTCGTCTCTCCCTGCATATATGCTTGTATTCTCTGATTAATCAATAAAGGAGCCTCAGGCTGTCTGATCAACTCAACTGGGTGGTGGTCCTTTTCCACGACAAGGCCTACAATCTGAGCATTCCAACTGAGTTCAAGCAGACTCCATGTGGAATAAGGTACCACACAGTGTAAGCAAAGGTGCCAGAAAGAGGCCCAGAATAGTCATGCGGTGAGGAACAGGGAAACTTACTTAATATCAACAATTTTTTTTGAACATACCAGAAAAGGATATTGCCCCACTTGGGTGCTGCTGACAGCAAGGCTTTTTTTAAAAAACCACCACCACCTTTTTCGAGTTTTAAAAGATGCAAAACTAAGATGACAAAAAATACCCTTCCTTTTAAAACCAATCAGGGCAGTTTAAAACTCCTAACACAAAATGAACACTGAATCCTGTATCATATAGAGCCCACTGCCGTCTTTGTAACATGCATTTATATTAACAGTAACATCATTGTTAGAGAAGCTTGTCAAATCTTAAACATTCCTCCCATTCATTATACAAGAAAAGTGATTCTCCTACAAATGCTATTGAGCACAATGCTTTCTACTGTGAGGACAGTCCCTCTGAAGTTAATAGGTAGCAAGGTTGAAATCAAAGGGAGTTAGACACCTAAATAACATTGAGGATCTAAGTGTTTTGCAGATCAATCCTTTATGTTGGTTAGTTCTGTTCCAGAGAAAGGTGTTTCTGTGTAACTCACACACATACTCTTTTTCTCTACTTTCGTCATCACAAGTAAGTGCTTTAGTTTAAAGTTAAATGAGCAAAGATGTTCCAGTTACCAGCTAGCTACACTCATCTGAAATAAATCAATTGGCAGCAATCAGAGAGATGCTGTCCCACAGACTTGTAACATGCTTCCCCAATTAAGATGTTCAGCCCTAGTCTTAAATAGCTGCCCACATATTGCTGCAAATTGAGTGATCTCCTGACAATTGACAGTTACTGACTGATATGTCACAGGGGAACAGTTTTTGCTTTAGTTGGTTGAACTGACTTAAATCTGTTTATTACTGTTAAAAAACCTGTTTTTATAATGGGTATGTCTGTTTTGAAGGAAATCTTAAAAGTGGATTTCTACTATAACTTTATCTATTATATGAAACCTGAATATTACTGTAATTTATGACCTTCACCTGTAGGATTTTTCTTTAAAGGTGAACTAAATAGGAGCCACAGTCAAAGATCAGGACCCCACTGTGGGCTCTGCAGGCCAGCTTGTCACTTTTCCCTGTGGAAGACGAAAGGTGTAGTTAGACTGCACCTGGAGCAGCGTTTTACTTCTCCGTTGGTCAAAGGGGAAAGTAAGCTACTCCAGGCCTTTCCCAGGCACAGATTAATTCCACTTCTGCACTAGTTTAGCTGCACTGGCCAGTGTGTTGCGGGTGGGCGGGGAAGGGGGCAGCCTTTGGCCACTCCTTTCCTGCCTGTGCATGAGGGGAAGTAGCAGCCTATCTAAACAGCTAACAACAAAAAACATTCCCTCTGCCAGAGATATTAAAATAACACAGAGTCTGGGAGGGAAAATGAGAGTCTTTGCTATCTGCCCCACTCACATGTAATTCAGTTTTATGAACCGTGCAGACTCACGGCCTTGACTATAATGAGGTTTCTAGGGCTATCTACCACAGATGCAACTCCAACACCACTATCAATGGTGAAAAATAGTGTGTGGACTGCCCGCTGGCATTTTTATGACTGTATCGTCTACTGAGGCCAAAATAGCTTAGCGCCTAAACAATTCTGAAGTTTTAACCCAAGTGCTAAGAGAGCTGGGACCTTAATGATATTCCTTTCCTTTGTGAGTCACCAGCTGTATTTCAAGATCTGTTTCTCTAAACAAGTAGCATGGAATAAATAAAATCCCCCAACAATTCACATAGACAATTCACAAAACAAACTCAAAATTTCTCTTTGAAATTTCTAAAGTGATATTTAACTGTGTACCCTGGAACACGGCTATGTATGGTAGCAATGTATTTGACAGTCATCGTTATGTCATTCATCAACAATTCTTCTCAGTAACAAGCACTTCAGCAGGGAAAGACCTGATGGCTTCTGTTGTGTCTCCGTACTGGATCAGATCTCAGGTTTTTTCCCCCTTAAGTAACCAAATGCCATGGGTCAGAATCAGGCAGCACAAAGGCCCCAGAAAACAGTAAGAGCTCCCCATAATGGAGAGTCCCAACAGGCCTACAGGAAGCATAGCCAGTTCCTACACCAAACTCTTGCAGTCCCCAGCATAGGAGGCATCTGCCTAGAAGAATGTCCCTTATGGGCCATAACCTGTTGGCATAAATTAGATCCCTGAAATGGGTCTTATCTATGCTGCAGCTGGTATAAAATCAGGCCCAGAATCAGAAAATGGCAACGAGCTCCATTGCGCTTTCACCCCCCACTCATCTGCATCGCATGGAATTTGGGCACAGTGAGAATCTGTGGCCATGTATTTGGAGCCCTGCAAAGTGTAGAGCTGGCTTCAATAACTATCTTTAACATAAAAAGAGTAAGATAAGCAGAAATAAGAACTGTGGTTTGTTGCATTTATTACCCTATCAACGAGCCATACGTCCATTTAATAAAGTTTACTGATCTCCCTCCCGCCTCCTACATTATTCAAAGTTCTTGGAAAATGCATTGGGGACTGTACACGAGCACCTGATCATTCAGACATATATCCTTTTTGTGGATGTATTTTGCAGTCTGCACTTCTATCAAATCTTTCATCTGTGTTTCTTCAAAGCTTTTCTTTATAGTATTCCTCTGGAATCAGATGCATTCACACATATCGGTTTATTGCACTTATCGAGTGTATAAAACAGATTACTAAGGTAAATGGCACACAGCATTTGTCATGAGAATAAACTGTTTTGAACAGTGAAGGTTTTTTTCTGAGCCATTAAGAGTGTGGATTCCACCCTCTTATTCACTGCTCTCAGCCACTTTCCATTACTGAATTCAAAGTCTGAAAATGTCAGTTTTGGAACCAGTGCCAGGAGCTTTTTCCAGTGTGTCAGTTGTGAGGAAAACAGCTAAATGTTTCAAAGCACCAAGAGCTTTTCATTTTATGTTTGTTATATTAATGAGAAATGAAAACCTTAAACATAAGACCCTACCTGTTTATATTCAGATTCTCTTCCAACCACTACCTGCACCACATAACTGATAGGGTCTCCTTTCATGGGTGGGACCATTTCCCATGTGATTTCACAAGCATTTCCATCCAACTGTGTCACTCGAGGAGCTGTAATAAAATGTGCGCATATTAGACATTAATGTAAACAATGATATTGCAATAAATGATATATAGGCTTGGAATGATTAGATTTTTATCACTAAATGTTGATTTCACTGTGTACACACAAATGGACGAAAAAATATTTCCATCAATTATAATAGAAATTTACAGATAAGCAAAGTAAGAAAAATGCTGCTTGAGGACTCATTAATTAGAGTTTGATTTAGGGATATTTACTCTGTATATTTGACAAATTATGATGACAATTTGTGTTTTAACAGTTATAAAGCTTTAGCTTTTTGAATCTCAAGGTCTACTGTCACTAAATAATTATTGTCTCACCCTGCCATAATCTACTATATCTGTGAAAATTTAAATAAATAAAAATAAAAAAATGCTTAAAGTAAACACTTATATTATCCAAAAAATTATACAAAAATAAAAATCCAATTCTGCCAAGGCTAATTACACACCTTCTCTATACAAAATTCACAGAACTCTTTAGAGAGAGAATTGAAGGACTTCACAAGTCTAGTAAGAGAAACTGAAATGTGTTTATGTAACTAAAATATTAAAAATACCCCCTGTACACTAGCTCCTTTGTAAATTTTGGATTAGATCCAGTAATCAGGCAAAACTCCCATTTACTTCAAAAGTAGTTTTGCTGGAGCAAGAGGTGCAAAATGGGGCATTTAGTCTGAACTGAAGTAAAATCAGAATTGGTTTCTGACTCTTAAGGTCAACACAAGATCTAAATGAGACAAAATATCTCATTCTGCATCCCTCCCCCCAAAACATATGCACACACACAATAAACTACAGAAGTGTAGTACGTGAGTGCAGCAAAAGCCTTGGAATTTAATAATTCAACTGTAATGGTATCCATTGCATTTTTCAAGTAGAAAGCAATGAGATGACTAACGACTGCAAGATGACTTCCCATGGAATTCTGTAACACCAGTGAGCTACATCTGTACTACGGGAGCCATCTCTAAGAACACAAGAATGGCCATTCTGGGTCAGACCAATGGTCCATCTAGCCCAGTATCCTGTGTTACAATAGTGGCCAGTGCCAGCTGCTTCAAAAAGAATGAAAAGAACAGGGCAATTATCGAGTAAGCCATCTCTTATTGTCCAGTCCCAGCTTCTGGGATCTTTGTATCATCTCTGTAGCATGGTCCACTTGTGAGGGCATCAGGATGTGGGCAGCAGATACTTGTTGTTGGAGATTGGTTACTACTACCTCATCAATTATTTTGCTTAGGAAGGCAAGGCTGGAGATAGACTGGGAGTAGGAGGAAGATAAATTTGAAAGATTTTCTGCTATAGAAAATTCTGTAGTCAATCAGAGTTTTGCCATCGACTTCTGCAGAGCCAGGATTGCACATCAGGAGTGGTTTTTTTTGGGGGGGAGGACAACCAAGAGTGGGATTGGATTCAACCTAGAACCAAAATCATATGAATAGGTTCAAATACAGGGATTCATATATAAACCATGCCCTGATCCTGGAAGTTTCATGGATTAGATTTGAGGTTCTGGTTCAGCGCTAGAATGATATGCTAGAATCTAGGAAAGCATGATTTATCAGCAGCTGAAACGCTGTCTTCCTCACAAAATGATCTCTTATCAACTAAAAGCCATCAGATTTCACTCTGTGCCCACCAGCAACAGCAAGCTGGCAGGTCAACAGACCACAGAGCTTTGAATGATGGCAATATGTTTACATATACACCTGAGCATCTGTCCTCTGCTGATTTCAAAACAACTGCAGCAGCGTCTAGATTATAACAACCTTGCTGTTTGTCAGACAGAGGGAGCATACGGCTGAAAAGTGAAACCGTGAGGCTGGAGGGAACCATACGTGCTGCAATACACTTCAGGAAGCCATTAGCACATGCAAGAACACGTGCAGATTAAAAGTAATCCATTTCCCAGCCCTGTGAAAATACAGTAAAATGAGAAGCCGTCAAAGAAACTGGCGCTGCTACTGCTGCTGTATAAATTACACCACCCCTGATCAAATCCATTATCACTCAAAAGGGCCTTGTGCATTATAGTCAGATCCAAATATAAATATAAATTTGCTTCTCATGCCAACACCTGCCTACTTGGAGAGATGGAGAATGGAAACATTCATCTGAGCTGGTACACCTCTCACCCTCACACACACTTTTAGGTTTTTGTCTGCCAATTGCAGAACAAAACATGACATCATATACATTTCTTTGTCAAAATCAGGAAAACAATGTATCCTCTTTCTTAAATGAGTCGGGACATTGAAGGGAATAAAAAATGGCCTGTTTTGTTGCCTGACTCAACAGGACTCACCTCTTTTCCATTCAGTATCACTTTCCTGTTGCACTGTCTGCGGCTACAGCGTTTGCCGTATTATGGGGTTTACCATTGCTAGTATCCTGATGTTTAGTTATGTCCCTGACACTCCTACCCCACCCCCTATTTGTGGAATATCATGGCTACTTCACATTCAGTTCAGAATGTGAACCATGCCCAACTAGGACTGAATACTTAGGCAGAAAGGTACTCTTCCATTTAGATGAAAAAATGGAGTTCTGATCCAATTATATTTTGGATATGGGACAGCAGAATGGACAAGGAGTGCTCTCCAGTGAACAAATATAATTTTAATCTTAACTTTCTGTCACACAAGTACAGTTTCAAAACAAAACACTAGTAGATTTCAAAAACAATGGGGAAATCCCTGTAAAGATATTACATACCCCCAGGTCATCAGTAAAGATATTAGCTGTTTGGAGATACCGTACTAAAGCATTACGTTGCTCCTGTTGGAATTCCCTTTAGGTGTACAGTAGTTTTTTTCCACATTCACTAATTTTAATTGGGTGGTTGCAGTATCTTCCCGCTAAATTCCCTTATGATGGTGCCACATCACCACTAAAGAAATTTACTTCAAATATATTGGAGCAGGTTGACTACACATGGTAAAGAGCAAAGCAGCATATTCATATAGTTAAGATGTAACCATGGTGGCACGGAGAATGGACTTCCCTCTTGAACAGTCCCTTGCAAGTCTTCTTCCTATGGCAAGAATCAATATGGGAGGACTTAGGATTCTCAAATCCCTCACAATTGCATCTTCCAACCTCATTCATGGCTGGCCTTGCACTCTCTTTCCGTTGACCTCACCCCTATAAAATTTCTGAAAAAAACCTCATTCTGCATGTTGTATGTGTCCCAACCACTGCAGTCATCTTGTTCTCATATAATGCAAGATTGCAACCTGCCAGGAATGTGTGTCTCCTCACTTGTGAAAAAATCGAACCAATGGATAGTAAAAAAACACGGGAAACTGATTGATTTCCTTGCCTCAGCTGTTTTTAATGGCCAAGTTTCTGCTCCATATAACAGGGTTGTAATCACTACTGTGCTGCACATTCATATCATAGTTGTCACAGACATCCTGCCATCCAAATAGAGGTCTTTTAAGATGCTGAAATGCCACTGACACAAGACAGATCCGATATGTGACTTATTTGGTTACAGAAATCTCCTGCTATCAACCAACTACCCAGATAGATAAAAATATTCACTCATTCAATGCACAGCTTTGGTTTTATCGCCACTGATCTTAAGTCCCATTAAATCTGAAGTTTTTTCACAGCTTTTCCAGCATTAACTGTAGTTGGTCAGTAATCTCTCCAAATAAGAAATCATCACCTGCATACTCAAGATCCTAGGAAAATGAATCTTCAAATTTCACACCTCTTAACTTTTGCCTCAGTCAGCTTCATCAAAGCTCTATTAGAACATTAAATAACGTAGGTAAGAAAACACATTCCTGGTGTAATCCTGATTCTACTAAAATAGCCTGTAATACAACCATGGACCCTCACACAGCTAAATGTACAGTGGAACAGTTCCTCTGCTAGGCACTCCATACTGGCATAACAGTACCCATCGTGCTGACTAAAGCAGCTGCAAAGTCTATGAACACGATTTTAACTTTCTTCTGTCGCGCTAGTCATTCTTCAGCCACATTTTCCAGAGCATATATACAATGTATATCTACCCGTGTGGAAACCACACTGGTTGTCTCTCATTTTTGGGTTGAAATAATATTTCAGTTGGTTCAGAAGTATGATCGTAAACACCTCCCCTGGGAGTGACAGCAGCATTATTTCACTATAATCTGAGCAAGCTAACTGCTCTTTTCTTTTTTTAAAAATGGGATGATACAGCCTCTTTTCTAATCTTCTGGAATATGAACAGTTTCCCAAACTTTTAAGACAACTCTGTGTAGCCAGTGAACTAAATCCCGGTCTCCACTATTTAGCAGTTCTGATGAAATAAAGACCAAGTGCTTCAACATTTTGTAACTATTTGATGGCAAGCATCACTTTCTCTAATGTCACCAGCCTGTTTTCTGATGGGTTCATTTTGGGATTAAGTTGTAGTAGGAGCTGCATCATGTTGGAAATCTATTAATTCACAAAAATATTCATGCCAATGCTTAAACTGTGCATCAAAATCCTGGCAGTATTTTCCATTTTTGTCCTTAAATAGTGGAAGCCATGAGAATGGACATTCAATTAGGACCTTCAAGCTCTCAAATACAGTCTCCAGCTTCAACATGTGGAAGAAAAGGACAAAGTTTTGTCAGTTTCATATATGTTTTATCTGTTTCAGCAGTTGCATCTACCACTCACAACGGAACCAAGCTTCAGGATTCATCTAAATCTTCTACAAGAGGAAGAGTCATCGGACCATATGATGATGGCTCTTCCGCAAACCAGAGATGGGGAAAGATCTCGATATAAAGATGGTATATCCACTTCTGCAGCAATGTCAGTATCTAAGGATGGGACAGAGCCTCATCAGAAAAGTGACTTTCCTGGCTGAAGAATTGGAAATTGAATGCTAACATACGTTACATGCAGTAGATATGGCGGAGTTTGAACCGAGAGCACAGCTATGACTCATAGAGGTCAGACCTTTTGATTGTTGAATGCCCGTGATACATCTGATGGGCACACTTGCATTGCTCTAGTTTTGTCCCCGAGGGCGTAATCTGCACTACTGGCATCGCAGGTTTATTCTCCATGCCTGATAATGGCCATTTTCAGTTTGAAGGTAGGACACCTAGTAGTTATTAATGCACATGCTCCACATAATGCAAGGTATAATGCTGAAAAAGACGCTTTTTATGCCATGTTAGATGACACTGTATCTAGTATATCACCCCACCTTCATATTGTCATCTTAGTAGCTATGACTGTGAGAATTGGCTATAATGGAACTGGATCTGAACTGGCACTGGAACCATACGACCAACCAGAATACAGATCAGATAATGGTGTGGGTCTACTAGAATTTGCTTCTACATATGGACTACATTTAATGGATACTTGGTTTCAGCACGAGAATTGCCGTAAGTATACGTTTTGCAATCCATTGGGCAACAATGCAACCTTGTATTCTTATTCTAGTTTGGAAACACTTGACTAAGTTCACGTAGGATGTACATGTATTTAGGAGTGCTGATCTTGCTCTGGAATTTGATTGACTACTAATAGCAACAATGATGTTCCATTTAATAGAGTTCCAGAGACAAGTATCTACTGCACTGAAACACTTCGGTGTTGATAAGCGTTATTATGAAGCAATTGCTAATAGTTACATGGTAGAAATTTCCAATAAATATTCTATATTAGATGACCTGCTGTCTACTACGGAGGAAGAGTGAACTTTATTTTGAGTTTCGATCACAGAGATTGCTGGAAAACAACTAATGAGAATGAAAGACCAACACTGCAATACAGATGATACTATCAAATTATGGGAAAAGAACAAAGGTACCGTAGAATGCATACACTGGATGGTCAAAGTCGAATCAGCAAAGAGGAGGAAATGGGCAACAGAGAAAAAGAAATGTCCTGAATAAGCCATCAAGACAGTCTGTAGGAATTATCGTAAACAGGGTAAAAACACACTAAAATGGTCAGCCTGTGGTCTGAATTCAACTCAGTTCATCTAATGTAAAATTATATGTGGCTCCTGTATCTTCTTGGTAATGCAACTTCCTTGAAAGGTGCTGTAAAGTGTAAAGGCTTTAATTATCGAATGTAGTTTGAATACATTCTGCTTATTTCCTACGGAAAACAAACTTAAATGAGGCTATACAGATGGGGATAATCTCCCTTCTTGTGCACAATAAAATGTCAATGGGAGTTTTATACATTAAAGGAAAACTAAACTCTGGAGTGTTAAATGCATTTTCACAGTTGAACAACAACATGTAATGTTATTAGTTTTCACGCCCATACGCACACCTACATATACATCCTATCAGTTATGCCCTTCATTAAAATATTTCACGGTAATGGTCCCACATCCTGTAACTTTTGTTAGTAACAGTATTTTGACCATCTCTGTAGAGTAATTAATCTAGTAAGGTTTATACTGGATTTTCTTTGGTGAGAATTGTGTTTCCTATCATAAGTTATCAGAAAGTTATTTAACTAGTCAACAACCATGCCGACCCCTTCCCCGCGTTCCCTACAGAGTATGCATCAAATCCCATTGTTAATCCATACCTTTGATGGCGGGTGGGACCGATCTGGTTGTGCAGAAGGTACATATTTCTGAGAACGGCCCTTCCCCAGCATCATTTACTGCCTGTATTCTAAATGTGTAGCAAGTAGATTCTGTCAGCCTTTGTACCTTGTAGGTGTGACTTGGTCCCCTGTAAATCGGAATAAACCTAGAAACCAGCAAACAGAGAATGAAATTAGTTGCACTTGGGGTGGCAATAGCTTTTCTGAATGTTATATGCATATAGGCTTTTTATACCCAACCATCCATACTCTGAAGAACTGTAGCTCATATCATGGAAATTACCAAATATAATTACAAAGATTAGTACATAAACAATCATATATAATAAATCTATTATTAGATATTAGGAAAACCAACAGTTTAATGTATCTTCTGCAAATAATCCTCTATATTGCAAAATAATGATATCTGGAAAACATCTATCTATATGTTGCCTACTAGCGACTTAATCAAAATGGATTAAGTTTACTTTACCATACACCTTCATTACACTATAGTAGAACCTCAGAATTAAGAACACCAGAGTTACTAACTGACAATATTTAGAACCAGAGGTATACAATCAGGCATCACCAGAGACAAAAAACCCCCGACAACAACAAAAAAAGCAAATACAGTATAGTACTGTGTTAAACGTAAACTACTAAAAAAAATAAAAGGAAAGCAGCATTTTTCTTCTGCATAGTAAAGTTTCAAAGCTGTATCAAGTCAATGTTTAGTTATAAACTTTTGAAAGAACAACTATAACGTTTTGTTCAGAGTTATGAAAATTTCAGGGTTACGAACAACCTCCATTCCCGAGGTGTTTGTAATGCTGTATACTGATGTAGTGCTGGTAATTTACAGCACTTCACAAACACAGGGCCCAAGCCTGCAAACTCTAGCTCATTTGACTAGTTCTTACTCATACAAGTAGCCCCCCCACTCCCACCCCCAAGGCTAGGTCCTGCTCTCATTTACATTAGTTTAAACTCAGAGTAACTCCATTTAAATCAACATGCCAGGATTTGCAGAACTGATCATAGACCGGACACATTTCTGTCTTGAAGAGTTTACAAATTGAAATATAACAGGACAAACATACAAGGCAACAGCTCAAAAGAGAGCATGTCGCAAGATGATCAATATCGAGGGGGGGAAGCTTGAAGAGGTAGGTTTTAAAGAGTGATTTGTGGGAACGAGAGAGGCTGTCTAGTAAATGAGATCAGGAAGATTGTTTTAGATGTAGAGAGGAGCTTGGGGGAAGAAAGAACTCTAAAAGGCACTGACTTCCAAAACACTGGTTCTGGCTGGGCCAAACACAAAGAAAGAAAACCCACCTGTATAATACAATACCCTACATAAAGTACAAGTTGCCAAGCAGAGAGAACCTGAATTCCAATTTACATTGCTGTCTCCACTAGAGAACATGTCAAGAATAGTCATACATCAGACAGTGATTTCTAGTTCTTTATGCACTCTGTAAGGGTCTGTCCCTATAAGGGACTGAGCAGAATGGGAACTGAAGGTACACAGCACATCACAGGACACACTCAGTCTCTTGCAGCAAATGATCCTTAATTCTCAGTAGGAGAACACACTGGTTACTTTTTGCATGGACCCTGGATTTATGAGGACTATAAAATTCACCACTGTGAATCACGTGGTCTTCTGATGGTTTAATACATGCATTGAAATATCCTAACTATTTTAGATGATTTGGAACAACTGGGAAAAAGACAAAATGATTCCTTTTGACTTTCCCTCCCCAAAATCTAGAGTTCTACTCTGAATAATAAATCCTGGCCCTTTAGGCTTTTAAAAATCTTTAGAGAATAATCAATTTAGGGATTTCACAACAAAAGGGGTTGTGCCATTAGCTCTTAGGGGACAGAAACCAATTCATGTTAAATTATGGTACAATTCCATAGAAGTACAAAGCACAAACAGAGATCAAGAATCATCCGTAATAAAATGAAATGTTTAGCGAGGTCAAAATTGCTGAAATGTACTTTGAGGACTAATTAGGTTTAATACTCCCATAAAGATTTAATGACCCATCACTTTGATTGTAAATTCTAGATCTATCCTCGAAAGTTATGAAGAGTTTAGGAGAGATCAGATTAAATACTTCTCTTTCAGCCACCTTCTGATTTAATATGAAATTTCTGAAGAGGAAGTGTAGTTCTATTCAACTTTAGACACTGATGTTTTCAGGTCGAATTGTCTTTGCTATCCCACACTTCTGATAGTAATGTAAGCATCAATGGAAAGTTTCAAATGGCCAGGAAAGAGCCTGTTATTACAGGGTAAGTCTTTTTGGAGGTGGTTTTATATTAAATGCTCAAAATGGATATAGCGTAACAGGCCACAAATATAGCCCTAATCTGTGTGTGTGTGTGTGTGTGTACACACATAAGCAGCATTCTCCTCACCCTGCACATGCCAACCTAAAGACTAGCTCAAAAGTAGTTTCAGCACTCAGGGAAGTGAGAGGATTCTTCCCTCCCACCAATCCGGGACATGTGGATGGCAAGATGGAGGCAGAGACCCAGCCAGCTGCTGCCATTGCAGTGATGAGGAGAAGTAGTTGGGTGTACCAAGGGAAGCAGATTGAACCAACCAAAGGGATGACATAGAATGTACTCTCCTCCAGGCTGGGGAGTTGCAGGTAGGTGTTGTGCTTGCTGGAGCACAATGCCTTCTGGAGATGCCCATGCCACAGGATGGCCTTGCATCACCCCCAAGGCAAGCTAGATTATTTGAAAAATCAGATTGTGAATTACACAAAGGCAATGAATCTAAAAGTGAAGGTTTTGTAGTGGCATTAAGAAGTAAGCCAGTAAAGCACTTATGTTTGTGCTTAAATTTAAGTCAGCAGGACAACTCCGTTTGACTGGGGAACTACTACGCTTTACTGAAGACTAGCTTACCCATGCTACACTTTAATCCCTCCCTCCCCAGGAGGGCAGAGGCCCTCAGCATTTGCATGCACAATTTTTGTTTGTGAAAAGAGAAGATGTTGAAAATACCCTTGCAAAGGTGTATTTGCCCTAGTTTTCATAGCGCGCGTCAGGTCCTCCTGCAGTTTAAAAGTGTTTCAGTCAGCCATCCAGGAAGCAGAAAGAATACCTGTGACTTAGGTCACCTAACACTGACAGCGAATGGTGAATGCACAGAGCAATGGGCACAGTGAATATGCTTAAATTTGTTTGCATCCAAATGAAGAATGGTCTTTCAACCAGTTATGTACCCACCTTATAGTAATTTCATCTATACCATATTTGCTTATGAAAATGGCATGTAGAACTCTGCCAAAAGCCTTATTAAAGTCCTGATGTATCAAGTCAGTTCCTTATAAACTATGCCAGTTATCCTGTTTAGGAAGGAAATTAGATTGGTTTGGCATGATTTGTTCTTCACAAATCCATGTTGGCTATTAATTATCACATCATTATCCTCAAGGTTTGAACAAACTGATTGTTTAAAAATTTAGGCAAAAACTCAGGCAAATTTACTGAGATTAAAAGACGGTTACTCACCTTTGTAACTGTTGTTCTTCAGGATGTGTTGCTCATATCCATTCCAGTTAGGTGTGTGCGTGCACGTTCATCGGAGATTTTTACCCTAGCAACACTCGGTGGGCTGGCAGGGCGCCCCCTGGAATGGCGCCGCTATGGTGCCGGACATATACCCTTGCCGGCCCCTCCGCTCCTCAGTTCCTTCTTGTCAGCTACTCCGACAATGGGGAAGGAGGGCAGGTGTGGAATGGATATGAGCAACACATCTCGAAGAACAACAGTTACAAAGGTGAGTAACCGTCTTTTCTTCTTCGAGTGCTTGCTCATATCCATTCCAGTTAGGTGATTCCCAAGACTTACCTAGGCGGTGGGGTCGGAGCGAGACGTTGCGGAATGTAAGATCGCTGAGGCAACGGCGGCATCGTCTCTAGACTGCTGGACCAGTGCATAGTGGGATGCAAAAGTATGGACGGAAGACCAGGTAGCTGCACGACATATTTCCTGGATGGGAAAGTGGGCCAGGAAAGTGGCAGACAAGGCTTGAGCCCGAGTAGAGTGGGCGGTGAGATGGCGAGTCGGAACGCGGGCCAAGTCGTAGCATGTCCGGATACAGGACGTCACCCAGGATGAGAGTCTCCGGGAAGAGATAGGCATGCCTTTCATGCGCTCCGTGACTGCTACAAATAGCTGAGGCGAGTTTCTGAAAGGTTTGGTCCTCTGGATGTAAAAGGCAAGGGCCCGGGGGACATCCAGGGTATGTAGCTGTTGTTCCCGGCGCGATGCGTGTGGCTTCGGGAAGAAGACTGGTAGAAAAATGTCTTGATTAATGTGGAAGGCAGAGACCACCTTGGGAAGGAAAGCCGGGTGCGGTCGCAGCTGTACCTTGTCCTTTTGGAATATCGTATACGGGGGATCTACCATCAAAGCACGAAGCTCCGATACTCATCTGGCCAAGGTGATAGCAACGAGGAAGGCTGTCTTCCAGGATAGGCACAGCAGCGAGCATGTGGCTAACGGCTCAAAGGGAGGGCCTGTTAGCCTAGCTAATACAAGGTTTAGATCCCAGGTAGGGGAAAGGCGCTTAACCTGAGGGTAGGGCCGCTCCAAGCCCTTAAGGAATCTGGAAACTATAGGGTCAGAGAAGGTCGAACTGCCAGATTCCCCAGGATGGAAGGTGGAAATCGCGGCCAGATGCACCCTTATCGAAGAGAGCGCCAGGCCCTTCTCCTTGAGGTACCATAAGTAGTCCAAGATAATGGGGACCGATATGCCTTCGGGAATAAAGTTATGCTGGGCGCACCAATAGGAGAAGCGCTTCCACTTGGCGAGATATGTCACCCGTGTGGAAGGCTTTCTGCTTCCCAGTAGGACCCGTTGCACCGGGGTGGAACAGAGCAATTCGGATTGGTTTAACCAGACAGCAGCCATGCTGTCAGCTGGAGGGACTGCAGGTCCGGCTGGTGAAGTCTGCCGAAGTCCTGTGTTATGAAGTCCGGGAAGAGTGGCAGAGGTATCGGGTCCGCTAGAGATAGGTCGAGCAGCATGGTGTACCAGTGCTGCCTCGGCCACGCCGGAGCAATCAGGATTAGCTGGGCCCTGTCCCTGCGGAGCTTGAGCAGGACTCTGTGGACTAGGGGAAAGGGTGGAAAGGCATAAAGTAGACGACCTTCCCAGGGAATTAGGAACACGTCCGAGAGAGAGCCTGGGGAGTGACCCTGCAGGGAGCAGAACACCTGGCATTTCCTGTTCTCTCGGGAGGCAAAGAGGTCTATCTGGGGAAAGCCCCACTTCCGGAATCCGGAAAGGAGGCTGTTCGGACGGATGGACCACTTGTGGGACAGGAAGGACCTGCTCAGGTGATCCGCGAGAGAGTTCCGGACTCCCGGGAGAAAGGAGGCTACCAGGTCTATCAAGTTAGCTATGCAGAAGTCCCACAGTCGCATCGCCTCTTGACAAAGGGGGGAAGATCACGTCCCTCCCTGCTTGTTTATGTAATACATGGCCGTTGTGTTGTCTGTGAATACTGCAACACAGCGGCCCTGTAGGTGATGCTGGAAGGTCTGGCAAGCCAGTCGGACAGCTCTCAGTTCGCGGACATTGATGTGAAGCGCCAGCTCCTGAAAGGACCAAAGGCCTTGGGTGCGAAGGTGCCCTAAGTGAGTGCCCCAGCCGAGAGAGGAAGCGTCTGTTGTCAGGGACACAGAGGGCTGCGACGGATGGAACGGACGACCAGCACACACCAGGGAGGGCGTCAGCCACCAGTCGAGGGAGCCCAGAACACTTGGAACAGTGATTATCATGTCTATGGCATCCCTGCGTGGACGATAGACTGAGGCGAGCCAAGTCTCAAGAGGACGCATGCACATTCTCGCGTGCTTCGTAACGAAGGTGCACGCAGCCATGTGACCGAGGAGGCCGAGGCAGGTGTGGACAGAGGTTGTTGGGAAGCTTTGTAGTCGTTGTATAAGGGAGACTATAGCCTGAAACCGCGGTGGGGGCAAGCTGGCCGTTGCAAGATTGGAGTCCAACATGGCCCCTATGAATTCTATCCTCTGCGTAGGTAGCAGAATGGATTTGTCCAGATTGATTATCAGGCCTAGACAGGTGAATAGGGCCTTGATGACATTTACATGAGCGGTGACCTGAACCTCGGAGGTCCCTCGAATAAGCCAGTCGTAGAGGTATGGGAAGACACGTATTTGATGACGGCGGAGGGAGGCGGCGACTACCGCCATACATTTCGTGAATACCCAAGGGGCCAAGGAGACGCCAAAGGGAAGGACTGGAAATTGGTAATGTTGACGATTCACCACAAAGCGTAGGTACCATCTGTGCGGAGGGTAAATCGCGACGTGGAAATATGCGTCCCTCATGTTGAGTGCAGCGTACCAATCTCCGGGATCCAGGGAAGGGATGATGGATCCCAGGGATACCATGCAGAACTTGAACTTTCTCATGGATTTGTTCAGTCCTCGCAGGTCCAGGATAGGCCGGAGGCCCCCTTTTGCCTTGGGAATTAGGAAATATCTGGAATAGAACCCCTTGCCCCTTAATTTCTCCGGAACCTCCTCTATAGCTCCCATCGCAAGGAGCCTCAAAACCTCCTGCAGAAGGAGTTGCTCGTGAGAGGGGTCCCTGAAGAGGGACGAGGAGGGAGGGTGGGAAGGTGGGGTTGAAACAAACTGAAGATGGTAGCCACACTCCACCGTGTGGAGGACCCAACGGTCTGAAGTTAGCTGGGACCACGCGGCGAGGAATGCGGCAAGGTGGTTGGCGAACTGTAAAGGATCCTGGGAGGTCATTGCTACAGTGCTCTCAGGTGCACCCTCAAAAGTTTGGCTTTGGTCCCGCCGGTGGCTTGGTGGGACCGGAATTGTTACCCCTCTGAGGTCCAGACTGTCGTCTGCGAGAAGTACAACCTCGCCTTCTGGTGAAGTCTTGCCTTGGCCGAGGCGGGGGGGGGGTAGGGGCACTGAGGTTGCGACCAGAAAGATCGTCTTTGCGTCTGCGGCGTACGCATTCCCAGAGAACGCATAATTACGCGATTGTCCTTCAGACTCTGTAGCCGAGGGTCCGTCTTCTGGGAGAAGAGGCCCTGGCCATCAAAAGGTAGGTCCTGTATAGTGTACTGAAGTTCAGGTGGCAGGCCTGACGCTTGCAGCCATGATAGATGTCGCATGGCAATTCCAGAGGTGATGGTTCTAGCTGCCGAATCGGCGGCGTCCAGCGAGGCCTGGAGGGAGGTCCGCGCAACTTTCTTCCCTTCCTCCAGGAGAGCTGTGAATTCCTGGCGGGAGTCCTGCGGGACGAGCTCTGCAAACTTCCCTACTGCCTCCCAGGTGTTGTAGCTGTACCTACTCAGGAGGGCTTGCTGGTTCGCCACCCTGAGTTGGAGGCCTCCTGTGGAATAGATCTTTCTCCCCAACAAATCCATTCGCCTGGCCTCCCTTGATTTTGGAGCAGGGGCTTACTGGCCATGGCGCTCCTGTTCATTGACGGACTGTACAACCAATGAACAAGGAGGGGGGTGTATATACAGGTACTCGTACCCTTTGGAGGGTACCATGTTTTTACGTTCAAGCCCTCTGGCTGTGGGCGGTACGGATGCCGGGGACTGCCAGATGGTATCCGCTCTAGCCTGGATCGAGTGGATGAAGGAGAGGGCCACCCTGGTTGGGGCCTCCGCCGACAGTATACTGACAACTGGGTCGTCCACCTCAGGAACTTCCTCTACAGGCAAGTTGATATCGAGGGCGTCGCGGAGCAGAAGGTCCTGGTGTGACCTGAGGTCGATTGGGGGCGGTCCAGATGTAGACGTCCCAGCCACTGCTTCATCCGGGGAAGAAGACGATGAAACCCCGGGGACAAGCAGGTCTTGGATTGACTCCTGGTCTTGGGGGATGTCCCGAGGCGGCGGATCTTGTGGGTCTTGTACGTGGGCTGGAGATTCCTCCGTACCCGCCGGGGGAGGTGTGCTCACTGTGGTCTCTGGTGCCCGATGTTCAGAAGGTTCGGAGCGCGATGGTATATGCAGATCACCTTGGGTTTGGTGGTAGGCCCAAGGTGTCCAAAAGGGCCACTGATGAGGTCCCTGGTTGTTATCCGAATCCCCATATGATGCAGTGTCTGCATGGGAGGAGATTGATGGATGATGAGACGGCCATGAGGGGGTGGAGACCATTTGATGTGGGTCTCTGTGTCCACTCAAACCGTCCCTATGCGGTGCCGGAGAACGGTACCGAGAGTCGTGCCGGTGCCGGGAGTGGGACTGGGACCTGCGACCAGTGCAGTGCCGGGAGGTAGATCGGTGCCTGGAATCGCTGTGCCGAGATCGGCTGCGAGAGATACGGTGCCGCGAGTGGTGCCGAGATCTGGAGCGGTGCCGATAGTATCTGGACGGCGACTGGGACCTCATACGGTGCTGCGAGTACGACCGGTACCTCGATGGGGAACGGTACTGGGACTGCGAGCAGCTGTGGGACCGGGATCGATGACAGGACCGGGAGTGCCTGTGGGACCTGGATCAGGACCAGCAGCATTCAGTGGTACTGGGTGAAGAAGGTCTCATGAGGGCCAGCTTGCCTATTGACTGAGGAACCCGCACCGGCGGCGCCGGGGGTTGAGGCAGCTCAGGCTCCGTCAAGGCAATCAAGTCCCGTGCCGTGGAGAACGTCTCCAGAGTGGAGGGCACGATAAGCTCAAACACGGTGCGTGCCGGGGAGCTGGTAAGCACCGGACTCGACGGCTCTTGCGAGGCCGGAATCAATGGTGCGGAGGACGTTGGTGCTGCGGCAGTTGATGGCGCTGGGCGGTCCGACTTGGCTAAGCGCTCAGACTACGGTGTAGATATAGCAGCTGCAGGAGGTTTGTGCTTCTTGCTCCGTGGTTAGAGCGAACGGTGCCAGGTAGGAGCTTGGGCCAGTGATGGTTGATGTCGAGGAGCCTTCACTGTTGGCGTGCGCTCCGGTGCCGAAGAGGCACTTGTTGCCGGTGCTGCTGGCGGTGCCAGAGACTGGGGAGTCAACGCTGCCTCCATCAGAAGTTGTTTTAGGCGAATGTCCCGCTCTTTTTTAGTCTGGGCCTTGAATGCCTTACAGATGCGGCACTTGTCCATAAGATGAGATTCACCCAAGCACTTAAAACAGGAGTCGTGAGGGTCTCCTGTGGGCATCGGCCTATGACAGGCCGAGCACGGTTTGAAGCCCGGTGAACCGGGCATGGGCCCTGGTACCAGGCAAGGGGAAGGGGCTAACCCCCGATCCCTCCTAACTATCTACAATAACTACTACAGAACTAATAACTAAACACTAACTATACTTGAAGAAATCGAACTATATTCACAATTACAATAGAAACGAGCGAATCGCTAGGGAGGCGGAGATCAGCTACGCTGCGCTCCACTGTTCCAATGACCGATATGGGCGGTAAGAAGGAACTGAGGAGCGGAGGGGCCGGCAGGGGTATATATCCGGCACCACAGCGGCGCCACTCCAGGGGGCGCCCTGCCAGCCCACCGAGTGTTGCTAGGGTAAAAATCTCCGACGAACGTGCACGCAGCGCGCGCACACCTAACTGGAATGGATATGAGCAAGCACTCGAAGAAGAACAACCTGCAACTTTCCACAGAGGACTATGGGAATATCGCCAGTTAAGTTTTGAGTTGGAGTTTCTGGATTCGCTCCATAAATTTCTGTTCTTAATTTCCTAGACTGATTCTTATTCAGCTCTCTCTGACATTTGGAAATAGGCATAATTATTCAAATTATTCTCTCCCTCATCCCCTTTTCTTTATTTCAAGAAATATCTGTCAGTGAAAGCAAAATGCATTCCAGGAAGAACCTGTATCCTCAGCAATACACAACACTGTAATGGTAGCCGATCTAAACCTTTAAAATGTTGCCATCCCTTCTAAGATGACTTGGAAGAAAACAGGCTGCTTTATTAAGTCAATCAGATTCAACTGAAGTTAGAGTCTGCAATAACAATAATGGATCTTAATTATGTCGGAAGATGCATATTGTGATTTAAGAAATGAAAACATTTCATCTTGATTACAAACATTTAAACTTCAAAACACAGCTGACTTTTTGATAATCATGTAGAATTCTATTAAAGCCTGCAGTAGGCACTTTGTATTCCTTGAGAAGTGATCTTCATTACATTTAAAAGCAGTGTATTTTCCATTTGGCACTGAAGCTTTTAATATCTGTGAGACACGTTCTGCAGTCACTACTCAAGCAGGACTCCTAGGGGAACGCCTATGGGAGTATTCCCTAGGTAAGGATTGCACTGGATTGCACATGTTTGGAATCATACTACATCATGCATCAAGCTATTCTATGCACCTACAAAGCACACACTGTTCTGTCAGACACCACTGATTGTATGTTCCTGTGCTGTATTGCCAGTTAATGATTATTAAAGATAAGATGAACTGGTTTTCATTCTGACTGTTGCTAGTGAATGCTTTTAAAATCTATAGCAAGTTTTAAATAATATTCAGCTTCTTGAGCTCTATATAAAACTCTACCCCTCTCAGCTTGCCTCCTTGATGAACTTCACGTTGCCTGGTCCCCTTTAATCCTGTCATTCCAACTCTTGTTGTATGTTCATTTCTCTACTTCTTGCACAATCCCTTCCATGCCTTCTTCTCCCGAGCCCCTCTGCCAGGCCCCCATCTTGTCTGCATTTGAGACCCTCTTAAAGAATCCTTAGTGAGAATGAGTGTGATTTGGATATTAAAATGTCTTCTCTGTTCTTCCCCTTCTTCTAATCTCTACCCATTTATCTGCCTGTCCTTGGACGAAGAGCAGCTCTGAGCACTGAATCTCCCTTCGTGGATGACTCCAGGGTATATTATGAACACCAACATAAGCTGATCATCATCAGCAGCAGGTGCCAACAAATACCCCAACTCTTCCTTTTGTATGAACATTTCTCATTTAAACAAAAGCGATTAAAATGTAAATTGGCTTCTGAAAACATAATTAATAAAGAAAAGAGATATCTAAAAAATTTATGCTATCTGATGACTTCGTCATGAGAGACAGGAAACTCATATGAGCACTGAATGCACAATCCAGAGACTGATTTTAACCAGTTTCCCTTGCATGAGTACATGCACTTGCCCAGGAGAACTACAAGTTTGTTTTCACTGGTTCCCCAAAACCCCACCAAACCTGTTTGCTGAGGCAGGGATAAAGGTAGAGAGAAGTCTCAGCCAAGGTGGGCTCTTCATCTTATTGGACAAACTGGGTTGCTTGTTAGATCAACAAAATTAGCAGTTGAAGGAAATGCAAGGGAAAAGTAAGTTCTTTTGGATGTTAGTGAAGCCTGTTTCTCTGAAAGACTTGGACATTAACTCAGATTGGCTTGTTATGAACACTGCCCCATGTGGGTTATAAATTGGTTGAAAGAATGTAAGTGCTGTAACCCACCCTTGAAAAACAGACACAGGTTTAAAATTATAGAAGAAAAAACAGCTCAAACATTCAGCTGGATGGACCATCTATGTGAATCCCCAAATTATAATAATAATAATAGGAGATATACCTATCTCCTAGAACTGGAAGGGACCTCAAAAGGTCATCAAGTCCAGCCCCCCGCCTTCACTAGCAGCATCAAGTACTCATTTTTGCCCCAGATTCCTAAGTGTCCTCCTCAGGGATTGAGCTCACAACCCTGGGTTCAGCAGGCCAATGCTCAAACCACTGAGCTATCTCTGAGGTTTGAGATAGCACTGTTTCCATGAGGCTTATTCCCCCCTCAGCCTGAGACCTTTGAAGGCTGCAAGCTGTGAAGATTAAAGTCAGGCTTTGCTTTCTGATGTGAGGCGGGGGTCAACTTTGCTGGCATTTTGTTCAACAGCTCTGTAACCAGCACTGTGTTTACTGTGGGAAGATCACACCATGCAAGAGTGGACCAGTAGTATTAAGACAACATTTTAACTTGAGGTAATATGCCCTCCCACTCAATAAGTACCAAAACCTGAAAACAAAAAGTGACTTTGTCTAATGAAGGAGACATTCCACAGAAATTTCCCCCACCTTCTTACCTTAGCAGCTTGAATGATTCTCCCTGACATTCTGTCAAACACAGAAATCATTTATTTATTTACACAGATGAAGAAAGAGAACAGGGTGTCCTAGAAAAAATTGTTTGGGAGAGATCATGATTCTGATTTTCTCATCAATACTCTTTTCTCCTCAATAAAGATCTTTCTGGGAAATGGTATGTATGTCACGGCTATTTTATTACCCCCACTTCAAGCCCTTCCAATCAAACAGAGGATTATGAATGTGCCTCATTCTGTCTTCATTCACAAGTCCTCAACTCAGTTTAATCAGCTGGTTCCTTTTTGGGTTTTGCTTAGATTTTGGAAACACATTTTAACATCCCAACAACTTAATTTGGAAGAAAAATCCAATGCACAGCACTAAACAAGAGAGCACTCTTGAACAAAGTACAATGGCATAAACAGAAGCCTGATGCTTTACTGTCTTGCTGCAAATTATGGTGATCCGCAATATCAATGGGCTGAAGAGAAATTTAACCTGGCAACCTGAGGCTTTTTTCTCCACAACACCGGCAACTGCCTAATTTAAAACCAAGGTTCATGCATTTCATGAATCAACAGCGGTTAATGGCTTAATAAAGCAGGATTATCACAACAGTAAAAATGTCCCTGTTTTCTGCACAATTACCACCCCCGCCTCCCACTTAGAATAGAGGAGCTATTAAAAAAAAAAAACTGTTTACAGAACACATCAAACCTCATCTGTTTATGTGATTTTCTTTTCCCACCAGCAGTTCCACACACTGGGAGGTGGCACCTAGGAAAGCAGAAGCTGCAAAATAGGAATACAATTCACCGGAGGAGTAAGAGAACATCAAGTTCTTGCAGGGCTTAAACTGGAAAAACAGAGGCCAGATTTTCAGCTGATCAAAATGGGTGCTGCTCCACTGAAGTCAAAGTGCTGACAGGCCCCCACCTCTAGACTTCCATCAGCATGAAGTCCTTCCTCACTCACACCCCTGCATCATGACAAACATCTAAATCCTGCCTATTTCCGGCCACGGCTGGTCTGGAGATTTACCCACTTCCAGTCTCCAGCTGAACGTCTCCCCACTGATGCGAGAAAATGTCATTTTGTCTCTCCTGAAACAGTGGGGGGCTGATGCATCAGAGGTCTGAGGGCAGGTGTTATTTTAAACACTTTCCTAGCAAGAGTTTCAGAAAGATAGAGCAGATTTAAATTTGCAGCCTGGGCTCCATAGGCGCTCCACGAGCTGGGAAATGTGTTGCATCAGTATATCCTGTGGCACCCTTGTCATAGCCCTCTCCCCAGCCAGTATGACCCATAATCAATCAATACCTAGACAGAATTCATGTATACATGATGTGTATATGCACATGCACACATATCATCCTCAGCACTGAGTTGACCAACTGTCTGGAAAATGCCAGAGATTTAAGAGCAGAAGTGAACACAGTATATAAATATTCTTTTGTTTTGGCTGTTTTGTCAAAGTTTACTGTCTGAGTGGTGCCAAATTTTTTAAAACCTTGAGAAATCACTGAAGTCAACAGCAGATTAACTGTAAATACATTTTTTTGAACTTAATTTATGCTGGTTTCATCAGTGTTATATACTGTTATTGGAGAAAATAGTTCTTATCTGACCCCAATGAGTCTAGCACTACTTCTAATTCTGTTAGCACTGGCACAGCAATTCAGTAACCTAAACAAATGTTTTCTTCCATGCAACCTAAATGAAAGAGCTAGTGCACAGAATTACAGTTTTCAAGAGTTCTCAAAAACAACCCCCCTCACTGGTTTTTCTAAAAAGCATTTTTTTAAACTGATCCATATAAACAAGTAATGTCTCCTATGAAAATAGGCACATATTTACAATCATATCCTTCTATCCAGCTAATATAATCAAGTTGTCCCCCAAAATCAGATGGGTTCTGAGGTCCTGTAGATCCTTCCCTTAGGCTGGCAGGGGGGGCGGGAGGGGGAATCGGTTAGCAGTGGGTGGGCTTCTGCCTGCCCGCTTCCCGGAAACCCAATAGGTAATATAATCAAGTGCTTCTCCCTTCAGAGTACAAAGACAAAGACAAATCAAAAAAGAAAGAAAGATAAAAAGAGAAACAGGAGAAAAGATTTCCTTTCTTCTGCTTAGTCATTAACTGTATTTTACAAACGAAATGATTGGCAGGAGATCCATGTTGATAGGATCTACAGAGTAAATCCACATTGGCAAAAGATTTGGCTCTAACTTGCATTCTTTGGGTCAGCCTTTCATATGCAGTAGCACCTGACAAGATTGTAACCCATATTTATGGCTATGTGCCACTCTTCTAATGACTTGGACTCATTGGGTGGAAGACGTACGTAAACTATAAAAACTTGCACTAGGAGGCCTCTGCATCCCAGGGAAGAATTTCCCCTGTGGAGTAACAGCCAGCCGTACCAACATCCTTCCATGCAGTTTACACCATTTGGGAGAGCTCTGGTTTATGTTTGGTGCTTTATAAGAGTCCTACAGGCAGAGATGCACCGAGTCAAGGCATCATCCAACTGCCTCTGCTACACTGCTCTGCCAGATAGTGCTTTTACTGGCTGCCTGACAGAGGAAAGGTTGCAATTGTTTTCTTACACTGCCCCTGGTGCTTAGGCCCTGCATAATCATTTATGCTCTTCGAAATCGCCATAGTGAGTATGTGGGTTTGCATACAGCCCACTCTCTGTGCTCACACTGAGACAGGAACTGGAAATTCCCTATTCTGAGAATTAGCCAACATATTTATTTTACTTTTTATTTCCCTGTTTCAGAACCATTAAATTAAAAAGACAAAGAGACAGTGAGGCTCTCTCTTTCATGTACTACTAGCCAATCTACTTTAATGACAAAGTCCTATTCTACATTCTCTATGCAAGCAAACCTCCAACTGAAGTCAATGTGGGGGGAGGCTTTGTGTAAGTAAGTAGTAGGCAGAAAATGGAGACCAGGCCACTGCATGCTAGTGATGGATTAAATGCTGATTCCAACTTGCTGGTAAAAAGTAGCATTACAGATATGAAGAGAAATAAGATAATATTTAGGCATAGCTTCATAGATTCCAAGGTCAGAAGGGACCACTGTGATCACCTACTCTGATTTCCTAAATAATGTAGGCCATAGAACTTTCCCAAAACAATTCCCTTTGAACTACAGCCTACCTTAAAAAAAATAAAAATCCAGTCTTGATTTTTAAAATGGTCACTGATGGAGAATCCACCACAACTTATGGTAAATTACTCCAATGGTTAATTACCCTCACTGTTAAAATGTTATGCCTTATTTCCAATCTAAATTTGTCTAGCACTTCAACTTCCAAGTCACTGGATCTTGTTATACCTTTCTCTGCTGGCCTGAAAAGCCCATTATCAAAGATTTGTTCCCCATATAGGTACTTACCGACTGTGAACAAGTCACTCCTTAACCTTCCCTTTGTTAACCTAACCTACTTATCCCACTCAAGATTGACCTACTTGAGTCTATCACTGCATGCTTTCTAATCCTTTAATTATTCTCATGGCTCTTCTTTAAACACCCTCCAATTTATCAACATCCTTCTTTAACTGTAGACATCAACACTGGACCTAGTATTCCAGAGGGAAAATAATCCCTGTTCTCCTACTCAAGGACTCCCCCCCCACATTTGTGCATCCAAGGATTGCATTAGCCCTTTGGGCCACAGCGTTTTACTGGGAGCTCATGTTCAGCTGATTATCCACCAGGACCCCCAATCTTTTTCAGAGTGATAGCCCCCTAAAACAGGGTTGCCCATCCCATAAGTATGGCCTACATTCTTTGTTCCTAGAAGTATAGATTTACATTGCCCATATTAAACCACATATTGTTTGCTTGAACCCAGCTGACCAAGTGATCAAGACCACTTTGTATCAATGATCTGTCTTCTTCATTATTTGCCACTCTCTCAATTTTTGCATCATCTGTAAAGTTTATCAATGATTTTATATTTTCTTCTAAGTCATTGTTAAAAATATTAAATAACGCAAGGTCAAGAACAGATCGCTGCAGGACCTCACTTGAAACACACTGACTCTATGATGATTCCCTGTTATATTTTGAGACCTATCAGTTGGCCAGTTTTTAATCCATTTAATGTGTCCAATTTTATATCATATATAGTTTTTAATTGATAAGTCATGCTGTACCAAGTCAAAAGTCTTACACAATCTAAGTATATTACACATCAACACTATTACCTTTAGAGGTAACAGGTCAATTAGGTCAACAATAACCTGGTATATAATGGCCACACATGAATTAATAACCACAGAAATACGTTACAACAGACTTACTACAGTCTTTTATTTCACTTACATTTGATAGCATCAATGACTCATCACATACACATGTGAATTTTCATCTACCATTCTTAGTACTGTTAGTCATTTTCCTAATGTGATAGCAACTGATAGTTCTATTATCCTTGTAATTGAATCTTATTTAGCATGCCAAGTTCATAATCGTTGACTGAAATTATGGTGCTCCATAGTCCATAAAGTCAAGCTCATTCAGAAAGCTAAGTAGATTTCTAGCATACTAACCTCTGCAGAGTGAAGCTAGAACTAACTAAAATAGACACACATTTGCCACTCACTCTGATCTGGAGCCAGCAAGTATTTTGAATAACTATTTGTTTTGAAATGGACAGGATATTATCTTTCAAATGTGGCTACTGTAGATGCACAGAAACCATCTTTCATTATATTACAGCAGACTGTGGGTTAGACTCTATTCTTAGTTACACTCTGTTATACCAGTATGCTAAGGCTTTGTCTACACTACGGGGGGAGATCGATCTAAGTTATGCAAATTCAGCTACATGAATAATGTAGCTGAAGTCAACTTACTTAGATCTACTTATCGTGGGGTCCACACTATGCTATGTCGTCGGGAGACACTCACCTGTCAACTTCCCTTGCACTTCTTGTTCAGGTGGAGTACAGGAGTCAATGGGAGAGTGATCTGCAGTCGATTTAGCAGTCTTCACTAGACCTGCTAAATCGACTGCTGATGCATCAATCGCCACACGTCAATCCCCCAGTAAGTGTAGACAAGCCCTAAGTTACAATACTGAAGTCACTGGAGCTACTAAAGATGAATACCAGTGAGACAAAGCAGAATTTGATCCTGGGTGTTCAATTTTACTTAGCTCCGTGAGAGAAATTTATTACATTAGGGATTCTTTGAGGTAGATAATCCTGCATCTCAGAAGAATCCTAATATAAAGGAATTTTACCTGAGATGTTTAACACATCTTTCTCTCTCCCCTTCCTTTGACTCATCATGTGAGACATACATAAACGACTCACATCCACTAAAAGAATATTAAAATCGTGACTAAAAGCAAGAAAAGAAGGGAAATGGAGGTGAAATATATCTAAATATTCCTCAGATTGTAAGACCTTCAGGGCAGGGACCTCATCTTTTCTGTGTTTGGACAGCATCAACACAAAAGGGCCCCAAGCCTGATTGGAGGCTTTGGATACTGTCCTAACAAATATGCACCAGTATGTTATATAAATGCAGCCATCTGTACAATGGACAAGTATAGAAGTAGAACAGGATACCCAAGACCTTAAAGACTTCCTGAATGTTAACTTCCTCTCAAGTTTAGGTACTGCAGACTAAACAGGAGAGCGCATATGTCTTAGTCTTTATTGTGAATTTCCTTTTATCATCTTCTTTTCCACCCTGAGAATTTTTCATGAATTTTTTCTACTAATGTTCATTTAGTTACTAATATATTTTGAATACATTTTACAACCCAGTAGGTCAGATATAAATCATAATTGCAGCTAGACTGGGTGTAAATTGTCTCAAATTAAGAGTGTAAATAATTTTCTAATTTGACTGCTTGACACTTGCAGTAACTACAAAATTCAGACAAAGGGAGAATGTTTAGCAATGCACCTATCTGGGTCTATTTCTACAGCATTTCTATTCTCCTTCTCATGCACATTATGAGTCGTGAACACAGATTTTATTTCAAAGCTGACATGCTGTAGAAGAAAACTGACCATTTCTTAGTAGAATGGGGTATCATAGTTCTGTTCCTTCACTAGGGACTATGCTACTTAAACTCAACCACAACACTTACAAGGGTGCTGCCTTTTTATACTCAGAGAATGTGTTGGACACGTGGGATATATATATTTATTTTAAACTCAATCTGCACGAAGTCAGTGAAACTTTGTTCTAACTGGCTCTGTGGCAGCATGTTATAACAATTCTGAAGAAGTGAATGTATCTTCCATATGGGAAGACACGTTTCCTAAACTTTTGGAAACTGAGGCCCTCTTCAGAAAATAATCACAGTTGCACCCTTGCAGCCCTGCTTCCTGCTGTATAAATTAAGATGTGTGGGTCTTTAACATCTCCCTTCTTTCTAGTCCTTCACTTCACCTCCACTGTAGGACACATTAGTGTAAATCTTTATGATGCTTTCTCTTCTTTCTTACATGTTTTAATGAACAGTGAAATACTTACAACCATGAAATTGAAAGTATCTCTGGCATCTGAGTTGGCACCTACTGAAATGAACTGGGCAGTTCACACCTCAGAGTTACTCAGACTTCCTGCAAACTCAGGCAGATACCTCTTTATCATTTACACTTACTTCATGTTTGGAATGTTTTCTTCATAAATTTAACAGCTAGGAACTCTACAGAAGTCTCTCTAGATCTACTAGGGATTCTTCTGTGCTCCCATGAAGCATGCCTCACATTTTGAAAAATTTTCCGGAAAGGAAACACACCATCAACGGATGATAGAATGATCATATGGATTTTACCTTCTGAAATGACTCTAGTGTTTAGTCATTACTATTAACAAAGGTGGGGAGTGCCCACATACCGTATGGTCTGTCTACTCTCTGAGTAACAGGTTGCTACTTTAAACAGTGTTTTTGTTAGGTGGAATAAAAGATTACAATGGCTTTTTGGATTGAAAGTCTTGCTGCAGCATTCTACTAATGTTTGCAGTTAGGAATGATGCAGCATCATAAGAAAACCATAAGGTGAAGTTCCAGACCTAATGAAGTCAATGGCAAAACTCCAAATGACTTTACGAGGGTCAGGATTTCACCCACAGACTCTAATTACCATGATGGAGCATGTACCTCTTGTGGGAAACACAGGGCATGTAATTCCAGGCTCCATACCAAGAGAGGCACAGAGTGCAAATAACGTGTTGTCATTGCATAAGTACTGTTTACAGAGGTTAAGTGAATGCTATTTTATGATAAATTATGAATTTTCCATTTGTTAAAGACTATATAACCCTTGAACAGTACAAATACCTAAAATCTAGTAAAAGATTTGCAATGGTTCAATACACACACAAATCATCTTTGTATATTTTTTAAAGCAAACTACTACTATTAATAATGTTCTACTTACCCATTTATTTATGTACAGTTTACAATAAAAGTATTACAGTTTAACTTCTTATCTTAGTGCTTATCTACACTGGGAAGTTATTCCAGAATAAAGTAGGGTGTAAATTTAAAGAACAATAGCTATTCCAGAATAAGAGTATCCACATGAGGAGCTATTCTGGAATAGTTATTCTACAATAGTAATTCCAGCCATTCTTCTTGTGTAGACTAACCCTTACAGTCTCATTGGTTCATTTGGCCTTCTGAGAATAGTCCCTGGCCTTTTAGCTCAAAACTTGAAATGCAAACTTCTAAAAAGCATTACTTATTACTAGGGCCCTACCAAATTCATGGTCATGCAAAACATGACACAGACGGTGAAATCTGGTCTTGAGTACTTTTACCCTACAGCTTTCAGATTTCACAGGGGGAGGCCATCATTTCTCGTACTGGGGGTCCCAATCCAAAAAGGGGATGTGGGGGGGGGGTCACAAGGTTATTGTAGGAGGGGTTGCATTGCCACCTTTACTTCTACGCTGCCATCAGAGCTTGGCAGCTGAAGAATGGTGGATGGTGGCTGGCCACCCAGTTCTGAAGGCAGTGCTGCAGTCAGCAGCAGCGCAAAAGTAAAAGTGGCAATACCATACCATGCCATCCTTATTTCTGCACCGCTGCTGGCAGTGGTGCTGCCTTCAGAGCAGTCAGGGGAAGTTCCTGGACGTGGGTCTGACCTGCCCCCAGAAGTGGCCCCCGCAGGGGAAGAAGTAGTCTCATCAAAAACTCAAGAGCATGTTCACAGAATCCCTTTACCTAGGTAGAGGTTATTTCCTTACAAGGGAGGGTGCTTTAATACCCATCAAACTCAACCCATAATGAGATTTAATCCAGATATTAAACTCAAAGCACTGGAACATCTTTTCCATCATTAAAAGCTATAAAGTTGGCCTCTGAGAAAAGCCAACTGCTCCCTATGTTTGCAATGTACCGTGCTTGCCAAAAACAGACTTTTCTTCATTTCCACTGAAGGCTACACAAAACAGAAAAGACAAGAGATGCTAATCTGATCTTCCTAAATGTCACATAACGAAGAACAAATGAGACATGTGGCAGGTACACTTGTGATGTGCACACCTTTTTAAGCTACTACATTCATCAGTGCCAAAAGATTTCTAAGTATCTCGTTTCATCATGTCTTGAAATCAGTGAAGCATTTACTCCATGACAAGTTAACTGTTAAGCTTCATTATTGCTATAGAAAATTTAAGAACTATACTTAATGATCAAGACACACTAAAGAGCATTGGCTGACTATTACTTATGTTGAGAGACAAGGTGGGTGAGGTAATAGCTTTTATTGGACCAATTTCTGTTGGTGAGAGAGACAAACTGTCAAGCTCTCTGTGTAAGCCCAGGTACTCCTTAAATGACAACTGGCAAGAGAGTTTCAGGAATGTTGTGATTCAGGTATGTACATTCTGGTTCGCCAAAGAATGTCATGTGAGGTTATAAATGAAAGCTGGGGTCACAGTGGTCATTACTATCATTGTGAGAAGTATGTGCAGATACTATGTAGCGAGTTATGTATATATACTGAAAATATGTTCTAAAGTCTATATCAAGGTATAGTTGACAAACCAAGTTTTCTGCCAGACAAGAAATGGTTATTCACCTGTCTCTGCTGAGAGGTAAATTAAGCATTGTAAGCTAACAAACTGGTATTTATTTACATATAAAGTCAACTGACAGATGTGAGATAAACTGGAAATGGCACACCGGAAAAATAAGCCATGTGGGGTTATCCTGACTCTGAGCACAGATAATCAATTTTGGGAATATGGAGCTCAGAGAGCTGCATGATAATATTTTTCACTTTTGTATACTCTTATTGTGGAGGCATCTGAGATACACAGATGAAACTTATTTTATGGGTAGTTTGGAGGAGAACCACCAGTTTCTGTCCCCCACAACTGGCCACTGCTTCCACTGATTCAAGTGTGGACTGTCATCTCTGATTACCAAGAATAACAGCTCTCTTACTCTCCCTCCCTCTACCCCCGCTAACACACACCATGCCCTTTCAACAATGCCTCCTGCCATGAGAAGCTATACTGTAGAGGACAGAGAAGAGACTATCGGGGTGGGAGGACAAAGGACATTTGTAGTCTGAAGGATTGGCAGCTCTGAGAGCTCTCAAGGAGAACAGCTGTCATAGCTGACAGTGCAGTGAGTGTACTGCTATGTTTCTTCCTGCTGGCACAAAACTGAGCTGGCCTGAGGGTGTAGTCCTATAGATAGCAGGGGTGAATCAAGCTAATTACTGCCTTCACAACAATCAGTTGATGCACTTTTGTGCATGAATGCAAGGTAAATTTCAATCAACTGAAGGAAAACAATCAGTATAACTTTTTCCGGTGCAGACAAAGCTTGAATAATTCCTGCTGCATCTTTGAGGTCTCCCATTCGAGCTATACTGAAGCCCAAGCTTGCGAGATCTTACAGGATCACAGCACACGGGCCAGTATTTAGGGGGTCAGTTGCAGTGGAAGAGGTCTGGGCAGAAGTGATAGGACCTCTTATGAAAATTTCTCTATCTACTTACTCTCCTGACTCTCTGGGTAATATGTTTTATTCTTACAAAGACAAGATGGGTGAAGTAATCTTTTATTAGACCAACTTCCATTATTTCTCCTGTGCATAATCAGAGTTAGAGCAAGTTAAAGGTTTATCATCTTATTACCTTTAGGGTTAGGTGAAAGCAAACAGAAGCTTTTCTGAAGTAAGTTTCTTTATATTCCACTTCATCATAGGTGGCTTCAGGTAATGGGCTCCTGCCAAGTGTCACTGTTCTGTGAAGTTGCTGTTTTCTCACTCATTATTTCAAGTGGGAATTTATATTCATTGAATGCCTCTTGTTGTTTATTTAGCACAGCATCAACTGTGCTGCCATAAAGAGAGTAGATCTGGGAGGTGAGTTTGACAATCAGACACACCAATGGGAGAATAGTGGGTCTGAACTCCCCAAAATAAGCAGTTGAATCAACTGGTTGTAGACAATGTTATTGTATATAAAAATGCCAAACAAGGTCTTTTATAAAAGCTTGTAATGTCCTGCACTTGAGGGTTATTAGGAGATATATATACAGGTTATAGTTATGAATGTATGCATGGATATCTGTGTAAAACATTGTAATTTGTAACTTTTACTCCTGACAAAATTCTGCACCCCTCTGGGGACACAAAATTCATATGGCCTGCATATTTCTGTGCCCCCTGCACAGAAAAATACAAAAGAAATTTGCAGGGGAACACATGCCTCTTCCCTGGCAGCACAGGCAGTGAGTCTGTTCCAGCGTGCCTGGAGCAGCCTCAGAGACGCAAATCACTGCGGGGGGAGAGGGTCTGGGCATGCATGCCTGTGGGGGAGATGCTGATCACCATCAGGGAATGGGGGTGGGCGTGTGCCTGCCAACAAGCAAGAGAGTCTCTCTCTTTCTCTTGCTTGCTACTGCGGCTCCCCGATGGCTTGGAGGGGTAGGTCTTGTTATTATGCACAAGGAAGGCTCTTTCCCTGATGCAGAAATATAGCAGCCTTCCTGCTTGTTAATTGATCTGATTCTCTGAGGCAGAAATGTAGCAGCCTGCCTGCGCAGTAACATTGTTAATGTTCCTATTGTTAGTTAACTGTTCCCATTCTCAGTCAACTCCCCCAGGAGCATAAAATCTGTAAAAGTTTTAAGGCCTCTGCATTGCCAGAGTGATATAAACCTTATTAATGACAGTAAGGGAATCAACTAGGAAGATCTATGTGCTTTCTCACTTTTTTTCCTGTGCCAAAGTGGCACAATGGGGTTAGATTACAGCTCAGGATTTATTTTACTTACTCGTTTAAAAAAAAAAAAAAGACTTTAAGGACAAATAAAACATTTACCAAGAAGTCAATAAAGCGTTAGGACAATCAGAAGGAAGCACTTCCCAAAGAATCCAGGTCCAGGACAATGAGACTTTTATGAGTGAAAGTCTGACTAATTTAAAATGACGTTTTACTCCCTCCCGCGCCCCCCACCCCAGTTTGGTGTTCTGTAATATAATTAAAATGAAGATCCAGGATAATAAGTGGAATGCAAGGTATTAGTTACCAAGGGTTTGTAACTTAACTTTCATGACTTTAGGACATGCTGAATAGTTATTGAAACTGGTGTAATTATACTGCATTATTTTGACAAATAAAATAAGCAGAATTTTGCAGAATTTTTAATTTTTTTGGTGCAAAATCCCACACCCCCCCCGGAATTAATCTTTAGTGCAACGACAGCATCACTTCACAGCAGTGTGATGAGGCAATCAGGCAGAGCGAGCATCTTCCAGACTAGGTGCTTACATGACAGGGGCTACAAGCACATAGCATTGTCCATTCAGGAAGAGACAATGGTGGACAATTAAAGTTAACGGGAAAACTGAAACAACTTAAAATGGAAAAGAAAACCCCAGTCTGGAACCCCCGCCCTGCTCTGCATAACCATGAATTACCATAGTCTGAGAACAGGGGAAAAAATGCAAATACTTTAAAAAGGGAAGGGTTTTTTTTAAGTATAGGCTATCCAGAAACTGAGGGCCAGGCATCTAAGTGCGGGGCTGTCCATGAAGCACTGGATCCCTTCTAGGAGAGAGGGCCTGCTGGGAAACTCTACAGAGGCAACTGGTAACTTGTTTTAGAAAGGGGAATTTAGCTAATATAGAAGTGTAAAGCCTGAGATTGTGTCTTTATGTTTATTTTCTGTGTAAACTATGTTTGCTTTTCTACTGTATCATTGCATCTATGAATTTTCTATTAATACATTTTTTGTTTATTTTTAGCTCAAACAGGTATCTGTTGTGCAAACTGTGTGGAGTGTGTGCGCTAAAAGTGAACTAGTAATGAGGGCAGGTTTCACGCCTTCAGGAGCGATGAACCAAAGGGGAAAAGTCTGGTAGTTAAGAACTCGGGGAGGTGGATTTGGGACCAGAATAGATTGCTGAGGTCACCCTCCAATAAGAAACTAAGCTGGTGGAAGCCAGGGTGGGACCTTATGTTTGTAGGCTGACCATTGGTGTCAGAGCGCTGACCAGAACAGCGTAGCATTAAGACACCCAAAGTTGAAAGACAGGTGGTACAGAACCCCTTTTTGGTCTCGGTGATCCCCAACATGGCACAGAGGGTGGGCACTTTCATGGTGGTTATATTACTTACAATCTGAGCTGCTGGACAAGTTCTTCAGTGGGCAAAAATCAGTATAGCTCATTGAAGTTAATGGAGTGTGCCAATTTACACCAGCTAAGGATCAGGACCTCTGTATGAAGCTGTACAAGGATTATCTGCTTGAGATGTCAATTATTTTTCTGATTAAACTGGTTGAGGGCCAGATGTAGCTAACTGTGGCAAATCTGCATGTTATACTTATTCATTAAAGACAGCCCACTATTATAGTGCACTTGTGTGTTGTCTTTCCTCATATCTTTCCACCACTGCAGAACCCACTTTGTCCATTACATTCATTAGGAAAAGTTGCTTGCGAAGCACATATTGTACAAGGCCTGATTCTGCATTTCTTGCATACTGAAAGCTTCAAAGAGATTTTTGTAAGGAAAAAGTATTGGATGAGGCCCATGCATTCTTACTTTGCAAACAATGTGCAGTTACCAACCTGATACATTTATATTATAGTATTTATATTATTTTTCTAGTGTCCAAAAATATTCTAGGTGCCTCACAGAAACAATTACAGATTAAGGCACTCCTCTATTTTGTAATTCACGTACTTGTAGTCCTTGTAACTTGTTTCTTACTTGCCATTTCAGTATAATGCAAATGCCACTTTTGGAGCAATATCACATTACTTTCTGCACTGTAACTCCATCAGAGAGGTCCTTTGGGGCCATCTGCCTGTCCCAAGTCAGGATAAAGGAGGAGGGTTGGGCGTGGGGCTAGCAACTCCACCTCCTAAAAAATCAACCTGCTACAGAAACGCCAAAAATAGAGACAACAGAGACTTTTACCCTGGAAAAAGAACGGTCTTCAACTCGAAGATGCATGACGCTGGGTGGTAAAAGCCATGAGGAAGCCACTAAGCCGATTACCCTTCTTGCAACCAGGAGGATTGCCATAGGCACATGGAACGTGAGGACCATGTACGAGTCAGGAAAGACGGCGCAGGTTGCAGCAGAGATGAGGAGCAACAACCTGACCCTATTAGGCATTAGCGAGACAAGATGGACGCAAGTGGGGCAGAGACGACTGTTGACAGGAGAGCTGTTGCTGTATTCAGGACATGAAGAGAGCGACGCACCCCACACACAGGGAGTAGGCTTCATGTTGTCCAAGCAGGCACAGAGAGCACTGACATGGTCCCAGGATCATCACAGCATCCTTCAGAACTAAGATGAAGAGGATTAAGATGAATGTTGTTCAGTGCTACGCTCCAACTAATGACAGCGAAGAGGAGGACAAAGATTATTTTTACAACAGACTCCAGAAAATATTAGAGATTCTCCCAGACAAAGACATCATCATCCTTATGGGAGACTTTAATGCCAAAATTGGACCTGACAACACAGGATACGAACAAGTCATGGGGACCCACGCTCTGGGAGAGATGAGTGAGAATGGAGAGAGATTTGTGGATCTGTGTGCACTTAACAACCTGGTCATAGGAGGTAGCATCTTTCCTCACAAGCGGATCCACAAGAGTACCTGGGTATCACCAGCAGGCACGACAGAAAATCAGATCGATCATGTCTGCATTAGCAAGAAGTTCAGAAGATCCTTACAGGACGTTAGAGTTAGAAGAGGAGCAGACGCGGTGTCCGACCATCACTTAGTGGTGGCCAGATTGAAGCTGAAGCTGAAAAAGAACTGGATAGACGCGTCAGACAGAAGAGTGAAGTACAACGTCAGCCTTCTTAAGGACTATAAGACCAAGGAAGATTTTAGAATGACGCTGAAGAATAAGTTTTCAGTATTACAGGATTGGCCTGAGGAAGAGGAAGACAGTGTACTAAACAGATGGCAGAAAGTGAGAGAGACACTTAGGTCAGTATGCCAGGAAGTGCTTGGAATTAAGAAACACCAGCAGAAAGAGTGGATCACAGCAGAGACCTTGATCAAGATAGAAGACAGAAAGAAGAAGAAGACAGCAGTCAATAACAGCAGGACTAGAGCAGCAAAGGCCAAAGCTCAAAAAGAGTATGCTGAAGCCCATAGAGCAGTGAAGAGGAATATCAGGAAGGACAAGAGAGAGTATGTGGATGAACTGGCAGCAGAAGCGGAGCAGGCAGCATACAGCGGTAATATGAAACAGCTGTATGATACTACCAAGCAACTGTCTGGAAAGTTCAGCAAGCCAGAATGTCCCGTTAAAGACAAGCAGGGAAAGTCTATAACAGGAATAGAACAACAGATGAACAGATGGGCAGAGCACTTTGAGGAACTCCTGAACAGACCAGCACCACCAAATCCACCAGATATCAACCCAGCCAAAGAGGACCTCCCAATTAATTGCGATAAACCAACCAGAGGTGAGATCAGAAAAGCCATCACCATGATGAAGAATAGGAAGGCGGCTGGACCTGATGACATCCCAGCAGAGGCCCTGAAAGCAGACCTGGATGCTTCAGTGGAAATGCTGTACCCCCTCTTTGAGAAGATATGGGAAGAAGTAGTGATCCCAGTAGACTGGAAAGAGGGATATCTCATCAAAATCCCCAAGAAAGGAGATCTTAGCAACTGTGCCAATTATAGAGGAATCACACTCCTGTCGGTGCCAGGGAAGGTCTTCAACCGAGTCCTCTTAGACAGAATGAAGGATGCCGTTGATCCACAGCTACGAGATGAACAGGCAGGTTTCCGGCAGAATAGATCATGCACGGACCAGACAGCAACGCTTCGCATCATAGTCGAGCAGTCTATGGAGTGGAACTCCTCGTTGTACATCAACTTTGTTGATTATGAGAAAGCGTTCAATAGTGTGGATCGAGAGACCCTCTGGAAGCTCCTTCAGCACTAAGGCATCCCAGCAAAGGTGGTCAACCTGATCAAGAACTCATATGATGGTATACACTGTAGAGTGATCCATGGAGGGCACCTTACTAACAGCTTCCAGGTGCAAACTAGAGTCAGGCAAGGATGCTTGTTGTCACCACTTCTCTTTCTCCTCGTTATCGATTGGATTATGAAGACATCCACTTACGAGCGTAGAAACGGAATCCAGTGGACGTTGTGGACTCAGCTTGATGACCTGGACTTTGCTGACGACCTTGCACTCCTTTCGCACAGTAAACAGCAGATGCAAGAGAAGACCAACGTAGTGGCAGCCACGTCATCACAGGCTGGCCTCAACATTCACAAGGACAAGACCAAGATCCTTAGGATTAACTCCATCAGCAATGACCCAGTCACACTGAATGGAAGCCCCCTGGAAGAAGTGCAGTCCTTCACCTACCTAGGTAGCATCATCGACCAGCAGGGTGGCACAGAAGCAGACATCAAAGTAAGGATTGGTAAGGCAAGAGCAGCCTTCTTACAGCTCAAGAACATCTGGAGCTCCAGAGAGCTGTCTTTGGCAATAAAAATTCAACTGTTCAACTCCAATGTGAAATCAGTCCTACTGTATGGAGCTGAAACCTGGAGGACAACCAAAACAACCATCAGGAAGATCCAGACCTTCACTAATAGCTGCCTCAGAAGGATTCCCCAGATCCGCTGGCCAGACACCATCAGTAACATCCACCTCTTGGAGAGGACCTGTCAACTCCCAGCAGAGGAAGAAATCAGAAGGAGAAGGTGGGGTTGGATAGGACATACACTACGTAAGCAGCCAACTAACATCACCAGACAGGCACTGCGATGGAACCCCCAAGGCAAGCGGAAAAGAGGTCGTCCAAGAAACACCTGGCAACGCGACCTTCAGGCTGATAGCAAAAAAATGGGCTATACCTGGAACCAGCTAGAGCGAATGGCCCAGGATAGAGGACTCTGGAGATCTGTGGTTGGTGGCCCATACCCTGATTGGGGTGACGGGCATGAGTGAGTGAGTGAGTGAGTTCTGCATTGAAGGATACATCCCCAGAGAAGAGAACAAATTAGATGATTGTGAAACACTTGGACTAGTTTTCATAGGGAGAAAAAAAAATTAGAATATTTGCTAAATATGGACTGTAAAATACTTTTGCAGTTCAATTGTTTTATGACAGCGGTGTAACAGGTGAGATCACATAGATTTATATACAGGTTAAACTACATGTACAGAACTTAGATTATTGAATTCACATTAAAACAACAATTTTCACATGCCTGTAGCTATAAGATACTAAGAAAAACAGCAAAATTCCTTACTATGATTCATTCACATAAATATCTTATGATGATTCATTCGTTTGTCATGAACATTTAAGAACAGAAACATGCACCTCTTACCTTTTGTTTTTGTCCTCTAGCTGCAAGATATATACCATGTCATCGACGGCATGCAGTTTGGAGCTGCTGTCTCCCCATTTCAGCTTTAGGCTCTGAGGGCCTGCTGCAGCACACTCTAACCGAGGAGGTAAGGGTGGTAAGGGCCTGGTTTTTGCTGTAATGAAGTGGCTAAATGGTCCAGCTCCAATTTCATTGACAGCCTGGATCCTGATCCTAAAATAAACAACAAAAATAAAGCAGGTTTAAGTAATGTGCTTTCAGAAGGCACTTTATCTAAAAAGCCCCAAAGGACAAAGCTGTTCTTTGCCTTCAGAGTGAAGTCTGGTAAAGCATCAATTCAATTGCTCATATGTCCACTCCCAATAGTCTATATCTTGTCTTGGCAAAGCGAAGTGCTCTTTAACCTACCCACTCTTTCCTGCTCTGTCATAATCTTCTTTACATCATAGCAGCAGCAATGAAGACAATGAGCAATGAACAGAAAGGCTAGATGTGCTATACTCTCCAGCTTAATTTCAGGGCCTTAGGGCCACACTGCAATACCCTTACTCACATAGAACAGCACCTACACAATGAGCTGTCCAACTATAGTCAATGGGACTGCATGAACAGTAAGGCACTGCTCACTGTGAATAAGAGCACCCCAATCTATTAAGACATTCATTTTTGTTACCAATTTAGGGTCATCCTTACTCATGGTGAGTAGTTAGTCACTACGCTAATAGTAGCATTTCCATTACATGCGTCTGACAAAGTGGGTATTGACCCACAAAAGCTCATGCTCCAATACATCTGTTAGTCTATAAGATGCCACAGGACTCTTTGCTGCTTTTTACAGATCCAGACTAACATGGCTACCCCTCTGATATCTGACATTTCTTCAGTGGGCTCCTTGCAAAGAGAGAGACTATTCTGTGTGGCCAACGTGGCAGAATCTGGTACATGGTGATTGTGAAACATGCAATATTGAGACTGAGGTCCTCTTTTGAGTCACAAACACGAACAGCCTGGAGAATTGTTGGGAAGGTTACTGCAAAGCTAACATCAGACGGTAACACCTTTTTGTCAATACAGGCTGTGGCCAGATTTGAACCACCAGCTAAGTAGTGAGTGGCTCGACACCCTGGTCCCAAGACACTGTATTATTCTAATGGATATAGCTCTTCCCACAAAGGGAGTTTAGAAAACTGGTATAATCATATCAGAGACCTCAGAATCTATCTGTTTCTCATACAATGAAAACTACTAAGATTAAGGTTTTTCACACCAAGTGCCAAGAAAAATGTTAGTAGTACGTAGACAGATTATGGGTGTAGCTTCCAATATTACATGCCCCCTTTGAATTTTCTATGCTTAAATATTCATGGTTAAAGATTAATTTAAGAATCAGTCAAGAACGTGGCTCATGGTCTCATTTACCAATGGCCAAAGGCTTACTGAGCCATCTGAATCAAAATAAGTGACAGTTGGGAGTAAGAGGAAGACAAATCAGATATATAGTCATATGGGTTTTCTTCTGGGAATGTTCTAGTGATTAGGTTAGGCTTCTGAACCCTATTGTTCCACCAGAGTGATGGCTCCTGGCTTCTATTACCGTTTCAATCATTTGCTTCTCTGTGCCTTGGTTTAATAATTTGTGCAATGGGGATAAGATTATCTCCTTCGATTGCAGTATGTGAAAGTTCAGGTCTGGAGAGAGTTTGGAAATCCTTGAACTATATACTATATAAGCAGTAACACTGGCACAGACAAGACAGATGTATGCTTCAAAACTCTGTTAACATCAAAGTGGAAAGGAGAAAAACCTACTGGGCAAACAAAATAATTATGATTTTACAAAGAATGTCCTAGTTTAGATGGCTTGACAGATGCCACCTGCTTTGGAAATGCTATGCACAGCAGTCTAATTTTCTCATGGAAAAAGATTCTTGACAGGAGATGTTGCTTCTTCTGAGAACTACAAGCCACCAAGAAGCTAGTAACTACCAGCAAAAACACAGTCATTCACAACATTGCCTCTGCCTACTATAAGGGAAGCACCATCTATATGGGATCTTTACACTTGACACAGCTACTTACTTAGATTAAAGAACATGGAAAAAATGTAGTATTCAAACCTCAAAGGATTTCTTTGCCTTAGAAGGTTTATTTTCTCTCTTTCATTACAAAAAGCAAGAGGGAAATCATATTTAATCAATGTAGGGAAAAAATCATTAACAAATACATCAGTAAAGAGAAAGTCTTGCCTGCAGATGCAATACCTCCATACATGTAACATATTCATAGAATATGAGGGTTGGAAGGGACCTGAGGAGGCCATCTAGTCCAATCCCTTGCTCAAAGCAGGACCAATTCCCAGACAGATTTTTGCCTGGGATCACCTAAATGGCCCCCTCAAGGACTGAACTCACAACCCTGGGTTTAGCAGGCCAATGCTCAAACCACTGAGCTATCCCTTTCCCCTCCTCCCATTAATACAGTGATTTATACAAGGGGCAAAGCATTGTTGTGCTGCCCTTGAGAAGCCTGAGAGGGAGTGTATGATTTAGGAAGCCATGATCTCTCTCTTACTCTGCCTACTATTCCAGGGAGGAAGTAAACTGTGAAAGTATACTCATCTCAGTGTACGTGCCCCAGCACACTAGTGTCCCAGGGAGCATTGGTGACTCCAGCCATCTTCTCTCCTGTTACTGCCCACCTTTGTGAGAGGCAGATGGAGTGGCTCTGCACAGTCCACTTGCCCCTGTGCACAGGAAACAGTAGTATGGCACAGGAGATTAAGGGGGTACCTTATGCCTCCTCTACTACCTGGAAGCTGCCATGCGGGAAGAGCCCTGCTCAAGTCCAAAATGCTTTGGCTTTGGAAAAAACTCTCACACAAATCCTCACAATGCTCCCTTCGGCAAGTATTAACATTGTCATTTTACAGAGGGGAATTCAGACACAAAAGGGTAAATGCTTGACAAAGGTCACGAGGTGAGCCAAAAGTCACAAAAGGAGCCAAAGCAGAGCTAGGATTAGAACTCAGTATTTCCTGGCTATCTGAGCTGTGCTTTATCCACTGGTTCTTCCTAGACAGTCTTGTGCTTTTCCAGAAACACTTTGGTTCTAATATTCTAATTCTGTACTTGGAAGAAAAGCCTATTGAGCAGCTAAATTTGGCTGGAAGAATTTATTTCCAATATTTATTCCTATTAAAGAACTAATAGTCTGTCCCTCTCTTGATAAAGTGCACTGACTTCAATAGAAGTTATGTACATTCTTAAGGGTAGCACAGACCTTTTAAATGAATATTATAAAGTATACTGAAAATGTTGAAATGCACCATTCTCCCATGCGGCATTGAAAGTAGAATTACTCACAGAGATAAAAATAACATGTTTGACTGTAAAAAGAGAGTCACTTTCTGCCCTCAGATGCATACCTGGAACGCTCATTGGCCTCATCCAGATTTGTGTGTGTTCTGTGGAGGTCAGGGCTCAGAGCCTTTTCCTATACAGTATAATATTTCCTGGAGGTGGCAATCTGTTTAGAGATCGAGTATTCGGAATTCATTTTCATCTTTATTGCCTCTCACTTCATTGTTCTAAATTAGAAAGAACCGCTGCTTGCTCTTTATTTCACTGTCTTTCTTTCCTGAAATAAATGTTCCCTTTTGTAAACCACTAACAGGAGGTCAAGAGAGAAGCCAGGAAGATGTACCAGAAGAACGTTGGTTTCCAAATTATGTTTGTCATTCACTGCTTTTTAAGATGCATTTCTTTAAAAGTCGCTTTTTGAATGCCCTAATTTCAACTTAAGACAACTTAGTATTAGGAAGCGCAAAAGTGTAAATGTCATTTTATTTCCATTTCTTTCCACTCTATTTTCTGGACTACAGTTTAAATTAAGAGGCCACATACTGTATACTAGATGTTTACATTTAAAGTCCTATATCATAGAAACAGCATGGTTTATTGAATGGACTGAACACTGAACTAAGAGCCAGGAATTCATAATATTATTTCCGGTTCTGTCACTAATTTGCCTTGGACAAGTTATTTTTCCTCTCAGCATTTAGTTGCTTTGCAAAATGGGTATGATACTACTTACCTACCATACAACAGTGTTTTGAGGATTAGTTGGATAAAGTTAAAGTTTTCAGTGTGCTACGTAGTAGTAGCATTATAGTGATCTTCAAGATTTCTTACAGACCAAACAAGTGCAAGTAAGGAGTGTTTCTTTATTTCTTAAGGTTCTGATCTCAGTTACACGAGCGTAAATCAGAAATAACTCTACTGAAGAGAATGGAATTACACTAATTTAAAACTTTTGAGATCAGAACCAGGCCTTAAAGTTTAAAAACTCAATTTCATTTTCACAATCTACTTTCACAGATTCACAAATAGTGTTCTGCATTTGACGATGCAATGGAGGTCACTAACAAACACAAAAACTATGGTATGATTAAGACAAAGCAGGTCAGAAAAGCTAAAGAAAGAAAAAAGAAGCATAGATACTGAAACAGACTGACTACTTTATTGATATTATGAGAAGCATAATTAATGCAGACTTTTTTCTTACTTCACATTGTATGCTCATTATTTCAGCTTCAAAAGTCATCGTATTAACACATAATGACTTTCCAAGGTGAAAATAATTTTCAATTTTCAATAGGAAGCTGAGAAATCATCATCTAATAATGACATATGGACAGTGCTGCGTGACTAAATCAAGAAATATCAGCTTTTTGCAGGGAGTTTAAAGCAACGAATTCATAGAGGTTCCATTACTTTTATATTTTGCAGTAAATAAACCAAACCTCAACCAAAACAAACCACCTGTCTCCAAATCATTTAAGCTTCAACCATTTCTCCATGACAGTATCACATTTTGAAGAAAGAATTATGAGATCATTAGCAATTTCATTTAAATGTCATCTTGTATTTCTTAAACCTATTTTTAAAGGATGGAGGTGTGCGCATGTATGTTGTATGTACACAGATATATATACACTCATGAACTAGGAAAATTAGAAGGCTGGTGAAAACCGCAGCCAGCCTCAAATCAAAATAAAAGACATCTTCCCAAACGTATGCCTCGGAAAAGCAACAACTGGCAGTTTGTTTGAGTCTACCAAACTAGAACTTGCCAGGCAAGTCCTCACTGATGCTATCACTTCTAAGTCTTTGCCAAGCTGCTACTGTTAGTGTAATGCTGGGCATATGGGGCTGTGTGTATATCCATGTGTTCCTATAGCTGTATGCGATGGGCCAAACTGCATAGCCTTCAGGCGACTGCATATGAGGAAGTGAGACTCAAGGAATATTTATACTCCCTCTCTCTTTTTCTCTGTGGTTCTGTTATTTATTATTTGTATTAAGGTAGCACCTAGAGGCTAAGACCACATTGTAGAAGGAACTGTACCAAGCACATAACTACAGTAAGCAAATCACTCATTTTTCAGTTTGGTGGCCGAACTGAAAAAGCCCACACCAATTTGGTTAGTTTGGGTTTTTTCCTTGACAAAAAAACAAATAGAAAAACATTTATTCAGGTCAAACTAAAGGGCTAAAATAGCGACATTTTAAAAAACATTTCATTTAGAAACTTCATTTAAAAAATGTAAAAACAAAATGTTTTAACATTTCTACTTTTTTTTCTGCTGAAACTATTTGCTAAATTAGAACTAAATTTGTGAATAGTTTTGGAGTCCTGAAAAATGCATTTTTTGGTAAAATTTCTATTTACTGAAAAAATTTCGCCCAGCTCTACATATAACAAAGCTGGTCCAAACACTTTAAATAAATAATATTTGGGGATATACCTATCTCCTAGAACTGGAAGGGACCTTGGCCATCAAGTCCAGCCCCCTACCTTCACTAACAGGACCAATTTTTTGACCCAGATCCCTCAGTGGCCCCCTCAAGAACTGACCTCACAACCCTGGGTTTAGCAGACCAATGTTCAAACCACTGAGCTATCCCTCCCCACTTTCACTTTAAGTATAAGACTACAGGCAACAGATACATAAGACAGATAGGGAGAACAAAGAAGCAGTGAAACAATCATTATAAACATCTATATATGCACACAATTTATTTTTATTTAAGACTTTACATTGAAATATTTGTGTTAAAAACCATTCATAAAGTCACTCTTACCCAGCCTTCAACAGTGATTTCTTAGGTAAACTTAAAAATGCTGAAACAATGGAGAGTTTTTTAGGGCTACTTTCAAATGAACCAATCATAATTTTAAAACAAGCACTTGGAAAATGTAAGTGGTAAATTTGGGGGACACTACTAATGCCTCTATTTTTGGCATCAGACCTCTCTATCACTTGCATCCATTTTTGTATTTTTCCACTGGCTCTTTTAAACATTAGATTCAGAAAATGTAATTTTTCACACCAGGTAAATTTAGAAACCTTTATAGGACCTTCAATAATCAATCATATTTTAAAATGTTCTTGAACCAGGAAAATAAACACCCTGAAAAGGATGCTATTTTTGGTTTGGTAATGGAATAATTTGTACAGTATTCCATTTGCAAGCTGAAAAACCACTTCTGAAGTATTCTTAAGGAGCCTGATACGAGAAGAGTTTGATATACAAGTTCTCATAAAATGAATGAAATTTACCCATTCTTGTGAAAAGCAATGTCTAATAGCTAGGATAGCAAATATAAACTCTTCCATTTCTAGAAAGGAGAAAGATCAGAATGAAAAATAGGATTGATGACTAATACTGTTACCTAGATTAAGCTGAATTAAATATTTTGTGATAGAATAAGACATTATTTCTAGTTTGACAGTGGTACCTGTCAGCTCTGTGATCTTGGGGAACCAGGGCGCAGTACTCAGCCTGACTCACAAAAGACTTTCCCCCACCCCCCAGCCTCTTCTTAAACCAAAACCGATCGAAAGAAAGACTTACAAAAAGCAATGAAAAGGCAGTGGGAGACACACCTAAACCCCTGAATAAGGATGACAGGATTAAGGGAACTCCCCTAGCCTCATTTGTATCAAAGATGGGACAAGGAGGCATCTACATTAGCATACAGAACAGAACAGAGATTCCAAGGCAAGAACTGCATGGAACTCTGGGCCCAGAAAAGCAGGGAAGCAGTGCATGATAGGGGATCTCTGCTCCAGATGTTAATGAACCCACGCCTGCACACACCCAGCTCAGTAGTTTATCAGACCAATTCTAGTAATAAATCCTTTATCGTGAGCTCCTCCAAGGAACGCTGCCCAAAGCCAGGAATGATCAGCTCCCACTGTCTAGTCTGAACGAAACAACTTTGGTATACTCCCTTGTTTACACATAAACAAATATAATGTCCTCCCTTGAACCATTGTTGTTTCTCATGCTCAAGTAAGAGTTCTGATGCCTGGATCCAAAATCTGCATCAGTTCCATTGGGACTTCATCTTCTCCTGACTGATGGTGCTGGGGGCTCTGCCTGACTCTAGCACTCTGGACCCTCAGCTACCACCACCACCACCTGGGACCCCAATCGATTCAAGCTTTACCGAGTGGTGAGAACCCAGTTCTCTTTCTAGGTATAGCCTTCTGATTCTGACTTGTTTGATCAGTTATAGTTTTGTAGACCTGACTTTTATAATCAAATTTAAGTTGGATTTAATATTATCACTGTTTTGTTTGTTTGGCTCCCCTATGGTTATTACCTGGCAATAAATAACTTTAATAATTAAGCTGGTTGCTTCTCTCTCTCTCTCCTCATAATGGATTTTTTTTGGTCTTCTCATTCACTCTGCAGCAATGCTCCTCGTACCTAAGCTAAAAGAGCTCTGCAGCACCCAAAAATCCTGTGGGGTATGCTCATCAAGTAGGTTACTACCAGAACAACTGTAATGTGAAAGTGCGGATAGAGACATGCTGAACCTGGGACATACAAGGGTGGCAGCTTGGAAGTGCTGCTCGACCCAGTTTGCTGAGTCCAGGGGCAAATGAGGGTGGCAGATTCAAAGTGCTGCTTGACCCAGCCTGCTCAGGCATGCTCTATTCTGGTGCGGTACTCATGGCATATGAGGGTGACAGCTTGGAGATGCTGCTCGACCCAGCCTACTTGAGTCCAGGGACATATAAGGGGTCAGTCTGGGAGTGCTTATTAACCTGGTCCTCTTAAGAGGCACTCTGTTAATGTGTGTGTTCGTCTGATTCTGGGGCTGGAAGAACCCAGTCCTGGGGAACCTAGGTCTTGCAAGATAGCTCCATTGGGAGGGAACTTGCAGCAGGGAGAAGTAGAGCTCCGTATGAGAACACAAGTGACACAAGCAGTACATTGATACATGTACAGAACCTCCCCTCACCCCCACCCCTGGAAGAGTAACACTAATAAATGAACATACCCCAAAGTAATGGCAAAGCTGGTAACAACAGTGACTAACCTGATCCTTCAGTCCTTAAGAAGGCAAAACTCCATTATTAGACTCAAAATTAGGTATTAATATGGCCCTCATTGACTTAGTATCTAAGCACACCACCATATTTAATGCATTTATCCTCACAACATTCCTGTAAGGCCCCTTATTCCCATTTTACAGCTGGGAAACTGAGACACGGAATGTTTAAGTGACTTTGACAAGGTGACAGAGGAAAGTCTGTAATGGAGGTGTACTTGAACCCAGATCTCCCAAGTCTCCGGCTAACACCGGACCATCCTTCCTCCCTATGAGCCTGCTTTGGAGCATTGAAATGAATGGGGAGGCGTTATAATTATTTTAGTTGGCATAGCATGAGGTCTGCATTCCTTCTTACTCAGGCAAAACTCCAGAGTCTAAAAAAGGAAGAAAGAACCATAATCTATTCAGGACTTTTAGTGGTTAAATACACACACAAAAATTTATAAACATTTGTGAGCTCTGGAACATTGAGCTCAATTTTACAGGCCCTAATTCGGTAAAATTTCTGTTGGTAGTTCAAGGTCAGCTGGACTGAGCCCTTTGCTTCACAACACACAAATCTCAATCCTCAGAGATATTTTCAAGTGCATTTCTGTTTTCATTCAGAAAGGTCTTTCCCTTGACATGGTTTACGAACTGCAACTGCTATGTTTTTATTTATATAGATGCTAATAAGCCAAATTTAAAATAAGTTATCCTATTAAAAGAAATACTCAGTAAGACTGCAAAGTGTGTCAGTGATGCATGCGTAAACAAATACTCCTTAACAAGTTTGCTAAATTGCTTGGGGGTGTGAAGGGGACAGGAGAGAGGGAGGGTGGAATCACAACAGTAGAGCATGGTTAATGAGGAAAAACAGAAAGACAAAACATAGGAACAAAGTGTACCTAACAGAAAAATAAAAGATACTTTTAATTGCTGAATTTTGGGGGAGAAACTATGTTTTTCATAATTTTCAGCTGGGATACAAAATCATACAAAAAACACATAAAGGAAATTTTGACAGAAACTACATCTTTATTTGATAAAAATACTGTTGCAATATGTAATCTCAATTTTCATAACTGTACTTCAAAAATATACAAGGAGCTGTACTGCAGTAAACGCTCAGAGAAAGTCTAGTAAAGAAACCAAACTATTGGACTTGATGCAGAAATTATGAGTAGAATTCTGTGGCCTATGTTATACAAGAGGTCAGAACAGAAGAGTTTATTAACTTTCACTTAATAAAAAGTAAGGGTCCCTTTCTGCAAACCTTTAGGTGCTCAAGTACTTTATATCTCCACTGCAATCAATGAGATTACTCGTGCATAACACAAATTAACTGTGTGAGTAAAGATATGCAGGATCAGGCCCTAAATTTAAGGATGAAGATATTTACTTTTTTATTATTACTGTGAATATACACATACACACAAACACACAGAGTGATATACATATATACATACACACATATACACAGTCACACACACAAAGTTGGGAGTACTGAATAGGAATAAGGAACGGGCACATCCCCTGTACACAGCACTGGAGAAACCAACACTGGAATACTGTGTCCAGTTCTGATGTCCGCACTTCAAAAAGGATGCTGAAAATTGGAAAGGGTTCAGAAGAGAGCTACAAGTATAATTCGAAGAGTGAGAAACATTTTTGCTGAGAGACTTAAATAGTTCAGTCTCCTTGGCTTATCAAAGAGAATATAAAGAGGTGACCTGATTGTGATCTATTCTGCAAGTACCTACGCTGGGAGATTTCAAAATAGGTTTCTTTAATAGCACACAGCCACATAAAATCTAATGACTGGAAATTGAAGCTTGACAAATTCAAACGGGAAATAAGATCCAACTGAGGGTAAACACTTGTGTACCAAGGAATGAGTGTGGTGTATTTTCCACCATTTGAAATCGTTAAATCAAGAGTGGATCTCTCTCTCTAAAAGATATGACCAAGCTCAACGAGAAGTTACGGGCTTGATGCAGAAATTACTGGGTGAATGTCTATAGCCTGTGTTATTCATAACAGTCCCTTCTGGAACAAATATTTGTAAGTCTAAGCAACAAAGGCAAGATCTGAATAACACATAATAGAGAAATCAAAAAAATGCAACTTCTTCTTTAGGTTCAGGGCCTAATTTTGAGAGAGAAGGAATATTTCCTTTGAGGTACTGCATGGTCTCAACACCTTGCAGGATCAAACTTGATTGGAAGACAATGTGTTCAACTCTACAATCAATCCCATTACCTTTTTTAAAAAGAAAGCTTAGATACTGGAAAACAAAAATATTTGCAGAAAGAAACTATTTTCAAAGAATCCACAATATTTTTTTATGCCTAAAGATTTAGGGTTTTCTTTGTTACACCTTCACCAGGCCTTTATTTCTGCTTATGTCAGCAATTATTTCTATTTACCATTTATGTCACTTTGAAGTCCAAGTTCCTGACTGCCCTAGTTAAATGGCCTAACTATGAGCGCAAAAATGATCAAGGCAATTATTTGTGCCTGCAAAAATGAAGGTCAGCAAATGAAATTTTGCTGTAATGTTTTAGTACTAACCAACTGAAAAAGATGGTTACTCACCTTTGTAACTGTTGTTCTTCGAGATGTGTTACTCATATCCATTCCAGTTAGGTGTGCGCGCGCTGCGTGCATGTTCGTTGGAAGATTTTTACCCTAGCAACACTCGGTGGGTCGGCAGGGCGCCCCCTGGAGTGGCGCCGCTAAGGTGCTGAATATATACCCCTGCCAACCCTCCGGCTACTCCGACAGTGGGGAAGAAGGGTGGGTTTGGAATGGATATGAGCAAGACATCTCGAAGAACAACAGTTATAAAGGTGAGTAACCGTCTTTTGTTCTTCGAGTGCTTGCTCATATCCATTCCAGTTAGGTGATTCCCAAGCCTCACGTAGGCAGTGGGGTCGGAGTGAGACATTGTGGAATGTAAGACCGCGGAGCCAAAGGCGGCATTGTCTCTGGACTACTGGACCAGTGCGTAGTGTGATGCAAAGGTGTGGATGGAAGACCAGGTAGCCGCGCGACATATTTCCTGGATGGGAACATGGGCCAGGAAAGCGGCAGAGTCTACCCGCGTAGAATGTGAGCCAAGTCATAGCATGTCCAGATACAAGATGTCCAAGATGAAATTTGTTGGGAAGAGACTGCGCATGCCCTTCATGCGCTCTGCAACAGCTACAAAGAGCTGAGGTGAACGTCGGAAGGGTTTGGTCCTCTCGACATAAAAGGCGAGAGCCCTGTGGACATCCAAGGTATGCAGCTGTTGTTCCCGACGCGATGAGTGCGGCTTCGGGAAAAAGACTGGTAGAAAGATGTCTTGATTAACGTGGAAGGCAGAGACCACCTTAGGGAGGAATGCCAGGTGCGGTCGCAGCTGTACTTTGTCTTTGTGGAATACTGTATACGGGGGATCCGCAGTCAAAGCTCGGAGTTCTGAGACTAGTCTAGCCGAGGTGATAGCGACGAGGAAGGCTGTCTTCCAGGAAAGGTACAGCAGCGAGCATGTGGCTAAAGGCTGAAAGGGGGGACCTCTAAGCCTAGCCAACACCAGGTTTAGATCCCAGGTAGGGGTCGGGCGCTTGACCTGAGGGTACAGCCGCTCCAGCCTTTGAGGAGTCTGGAAACTATGGGGTGAGAAAAGATTGAACTGCCAGTTTCCCCAGGGTGGAAGGCGGAAATAGCTGCAAGATGCACCCTTACAGACGAGATCGCCAGGCCCTGCTCCTTGAGGGACCATAAATAGTCCAAGATAAAGGGGATTGATATACCTTCGAGGATAAAGTTACGCTGAGCGCACCAGTGGGAGAAGCGCTTCCACTTGGCGAGATATGTCGTCTGCGTGGAAGGCTTTCTGCTTCCCAGCAGCACCTGTTGTACTGAGGTGGAACAACGCAACTCACATTGGCTCAACCAGACAGCAGCCATGCTGTCAGATGAAGGGACTGTAGGTCCGGGTGGTGAAGCCTGCTGAAGTCCTGTGTTATGAAGTCTGGGCATAGTGCAGGGGGATCGGGTCCGCCATAGAGAGGTCGAGCAACAGGGTGTACCAATGCTGTCTCGGCCATGCCGGAGCTATCAGAATTAGTTGGGCTCCGTCCCTGCGGAGCTAGAGTAGGACTCTGTGGATGAGAGGAAAGGGTGGGAAGGCATAAAATAGGTGCCCCTTCCATGGACTTCGGAATGTGTCCGAGAGGGAGCCCGGGGAGCGACCTTGCAGGGAGCAGAACATCTGGCATTTCCTGTTCTCTTGGGAGGCAAAGAGGTCTATTTGGGGAAAGCCCCACTTCCGGAAGACAGAATGGAGAATGTCCGGATGGATGGACCACTCGTGAGAAAAGACACTACCAGGTCTATTGAGTGGGCTATGCAAAAGTCCCATCGTTGTATCACCTCTTGACCAAAGGGGGGAAGATCGCGTCCCTCCCTGCTTGTTTAAGTAATACACGGCCGTTGTGTTGTCCGTGAACACTGCAACACAAGGACCCTGTCGGACTGCTCTCAGCTCTCGGACATTTATGTGTAATGCCAACTCCTGAGACGACCAAAGGCCTTGAGTGCGAAGGTGCCCTAGCTGAGCACCCCAGCTGAGAGATGACACGTCCATTGTTAGGAATGCGGAAGGCTGTGGTGGATGGAAGGGCAGACCTGCACACACCAGGGATGGCATCAGCCACCAGTCGAGGGAGTCGAGGATGCTCAGTGGAATTGTGAGTGCAATATCTATGGCATCTCTGCCTGGACGGTAGGCTGAGACAAGCCAAGTCTGAAGTGGATGCATGTGCAGTCTGGCGTACTTTGTCACGAATGTGCATGCAGCCGTGTGACCGAGGAGGCCAAGGCAGGTGCGAGCTGAGGTTGTCGGGAAGCTTTGAAGTCTTTGTATAAGTGAGACTATTGCCTGAAAACGAGGTAGAGGCAAACTGGCCGTTGCAAGATTGGAGTCCATAGTGGCCACGATGAACTCTATCCTTTGCGTAGTCACTAGAGTAAATTTTTCCAAATTGATTATCAGGCCTAGACGTGTGAATAGGTTCTTGATGATTCTCACATGACTGGTGACTTGTGCCTCGGGGGTCCCTCGATTAAGTCAGTCGTCGAGGTATGGGAAGACATGTATTCCACGACGATGGAGGGAGGCAGCGACTACTGCCATACACTTCGTGAATATCCGAGGGGCTGTGGAGAGGCCAAAGGGAAGGACCGTAAACTGATAGTGTTGATGATTCACCACAAAGCGTAGATACCGTCTGTGCGGAGGGTAAATTGCAATGTGGAAATACGCATCCTTCGTATCGAGAGTGGCGTACCAATCTCTGGGATCCAGGGAAGGGATGATGGTCCCCAGGGATACCATGCGGAACTTGAACTTCTTCATGAATTTGTTCAGTTGTTGCAGGTCTAGGATAGGCCGGAGGCCCCCTTTCGCCTTGGGGATTAGGAAATATCGGGAATAAAACCCCTTGCCCCTTAATTCCTTCGGTACCTCCTCTATAGCTCCCATTGTAAGGAGTCTCCGAACCTCTTGCAGGAGGAGTTGCTCGTGAGAGGGGTTCCTGAAGAGGGACGAGGAGGGGGGTTGAAAGGGACGGGGAGAAATAAACTGACGATGGTATCCAAACTCCACCGTGCATAGGACCCAAAGATCTGTGGTTAATCGGGACCACGCAGGGAGGAATGGGGAAAGGCAGTTGTAAAACTGAAAAGGATCCTGAGAGACAATTGGTACACTGCTCCCGGGCGCACCCTCAAAAGTTTGATTTGGGTCCCGCTGTTGGCTTGGTGGGACTGGAATTGTTACCCCCTTGAGGTCCACACTGACGTCTGTGGTTGGTACGACCTCACCTTCTGGTAAAGTCTTGTCTTGGCCTAGGCGTGTGTCATAAACAGATAGCTAAGGGTTAACGTCTCTTTCACCTGGAAAAAAGTGATCTGAAACACCTGACCAGAGGACCAATCAGGAAATGGGACTTTTTCGGATCTGGGTGGAGGGAAGTTTGTGTGTGAGTCTTTTGTTCTTTGTCTTGTGGCTATCTCTCTCTCGGCTATGAGAGGATCTCTGTTTCCTGCCTTTCTAATCCTCTGTTTCTCAGTTGTAAGTACAAAAGATCAGATAGTGATTTATATGTTTTTTTGTATTTACATGGTATAGTTGCTGGAGTGCTTTGAATTGTATTCTTTCTGAATAAGGCTGTTTATTCATATTTCTTTTAAGCAATTGACCCTGTATTTGTCACCTTAATACAGAGAGACCATTTTTATGTATTTTTCTTTCTTCTTATAAAGCTTTCTTTTTAAGACCTGTTGGAGTTTTTCTTTAGTGGGGAACTCCAGGGAATTGAGTCTGTGCTCACCAGGGAATTGGTGGGAGGAAGAAGTCAGGGGGAAATCTGTGTGTGTTAGATTTACTAGCCTGACTTTGCATTACCTCTGGGTGAGGGGGAAGAGAGATTAGCTCTCGGTACTTCTGTTTTCCAAGGCTGGAAACGGGGAGGGTGGAATCCCTCTGTTTAGATTAACAGAGCTTGCTTCTGTGTGTCTCTCCAGGAACACCTGGAGAGGGGAAGGGAAAAGGTTTATTTCCCTTTGTTGTGAGACTCAAGGAATTTGGGTCTTGGGGTCCCCAGGGAAGGTTTTTTTTGGGGGGACCAGAGTGCCCCAAAACACTCTAGTTTTTTGGGTGGTGGCAGCTTTACCAGGTCCAAGCTGGTAACTAAGCTTGGAGGTTTTCATGCTAACCCCCATACTTTGGACGCTAAGGTCCAAATCTGGGACTAGGTTATGATAGCGTGGGGTAAGGGCGCTGAGGTTGGGAGTGGAAGGATCTTCTTTGAGTCTGTGGTGTATGCCTTCCGAGCGAATGCATAATTACGCGATTGCCTTTCAGACTCTGTAGCCTAGGATCCGTCTTCTGTGAGAATAGGCCCTGGCCATCAAAGGGTAAGTCTTGTATAGTGTGCTGCAGTTCAGGTGGCAGGCCTGACACTTGCAGCCATGATATATGTCGCATGGCGATTCCAGAGGCAACCATTCTAGCTGCCGAATCGGCAGCGTCCAGCGAGGCCTGTACGGAGGTCCGCGCTACTTTCTTTCCTTCCTCCAATAATGGTGTAAATTCCTGGCGGGTCTTGCGGGACCAGCTCTGTGAACTTCCCTACCGCCTCCCAGGTGCTGTAATTGTATCTACTCAGCAGGGCTTGTTGGTTTGCTACCCTGAGTTGGAGGCCTCCAGCAGAATAGATTTTCTGTCCCAACAAATCCATTTGCCTAGCCTCCCTTGATTTAGGTGCAAGGGCTTGTTGGCCATGGCGCTCCAGCTCATTGACGGACTGTACAACCAATGAACAGGGAGGGGGGTGTACATATAAGTATTCATACCCCTTGGAGGGCACCATGTATTTTCGTTTGACCCCTCTGGCTGGGGCAGGATAGATGTCGGGATTTGCCAGATGGTGTCTGCCTTAGCCTGGATCGAACGAATGAACGGCAGGGCCACTTTGGTTGGTGCCTCTGCCGACAATATACTTATCACCGGGTCCTCCACCTCTGGAACTTCCTCTACTGGCAAGCTGATATTCTGGACGACACGCCACAGGAGGTCCTGGTGTGATCTGAGGTCAACTGGAGGCGGGCCCGACGATGATGTCCCCGCTACCGCCTCATCCAGAGAAGAGGAGGATGAAAGCCCCGGGACGAGCGGGTCCTGTACTGACTCCTGATCCTGGGGGACATCTGGAGCCGGAAGATCGTGGCGGTCCGGTGTGGGGACAGGAGCTACCTCCGTACCAGCAGGGGGAGGTCGGCTGACAGTGGCCTCTGGCACGTGGTGTTCTGAAGGAACGGAGCGTGGTGGCACAGCGGGTTCACCTTGGGCTTGGTGATAAGCCCAAGGCGTCCAAAAGGACCACTGATGAGGTCCTTGGTCCGGACCGTGGGATCCTTGGGCAAACCTGCTGTGAGTATCCGAATCCCCATAGGAAGCACTGTCCGCATGGGATGATATGGATGGATGACAAGAAGGCCACGGAGGAGCTGAGACCATTTGGGGAGGGTCTCTGTGTCTATTCGATCCGTCTCCACGCGGCACTGGAGAACGGTACCGGGAGTTGTACCGGTACCGAGAGTGAGATTGGGACCTGCGACCGGCATGGTGCCAGGAGGTCGACCGGCGCCTTGAATCCCCGCGTCAAGATCGGCTGCGAGAGGTACGGTGCTGCGAGCGGTGCCGGGACCTGGATTGGTGCCGAGAGTATCGGGTTGGCAACCGGGACCTCGAACGGTGCCGCGAGTACGACAGGTACCTAGACGGAGAGCGGTACTGGGACTGCGAGCGGCGTCGGGACCGGGATCGATGATGGGACCAAGAGTGTCTGCGGGACCTGGATCGTGACCGGCAACGTTCTGTGGTGCTGGGTGAGGATGGTCTCAGCACGGCGGGCTTGCCTAATGATTGAACAACCCGCACCGTCGGTGCCAGGGGTTGACACAGTTCGGGCTCCGTCAAGGCAATCAACTCCCTTGCCGTAGAGAACGTCTCCAGCGTGGAGGGCACGATAAGCTCAACCACGGTGTGTGCTGGAGAGCTGGTAGGCACCGGACTCAACGGCTCTTGTGAGACCGGAATCAACAGCGCAGAAGACATCGGTGCCGCGACAGTTGACGGTGCCGGGCGGTCCGACTTAGTTAGGTGCTCTGACTGTGGCGTAGACGCAGAAGCTGCAGGACTCTTATGCTTCTTGATCCTTGGGGAGAGAGAGCGGTGCCGGGCAGGAGCCTGGGCTGGTAATGGCTGGTGCCGAGGAGCCTTCACAGTGCCTGTGAGCTCCGATGAGGAAGAGGCACTTGTCCCTGGTGCAGCAGTCGGTGCCGAAGGTGGAGGAGTTAGAGCTGCCTCCATCAGGAGCTGCTTGAGACGAATGTCCCGCTCTTTTTTCGTCCGGGGCTTGAAAGCCTTGCAGATGCGGCACTTGTCTGCGAGGTGGGATGCGACCAAGCACTTGAGACAGGAGTCGTGAGGGTCTCGTGTAGGCATCGGTCTATGACAGGCCGAGCACGGTTTGAAGCCCGGTGAACCGGCATGGGCCCCAGTACCGGGTGAGGGGAAGGGGCTAATCCCCGATCCCTCTTAACTATATACAATAACTACTACAAAGAACTAATAAAACTAACTAGAAATATAGAATATTGAACTATATACACAATAACGATTAGAAACGAGCGAATAGCTAGGAAGGTGGAGATCAGCTAAGCTGCGCTCCACTGTTCCAACGACCGACATGGGCGGTTAGAAGGAACTGAGGGGCGGATGGGTCGGCAGGGGTATACATCTGACATCATAGCGGTGCCACTCCAGGGGGCGCCCTGCCAACCTACTGAGTGTTGCTAGGGTAAAAATGTTCCGACGAACATGCACACGGCACACGCACACCTAACTGGAATGGATATGAGCAAGCACTCGAAGAATGACTGTTTTCATTTTGTTACAGAAAAGCAGATCCTGGGTGTTGCATTTTGATATTCCATATTTTTCCTCTCTAAAGAGCACAAAAATAAGCACATAATATACAACAAGAGCATCTGAAGCATTCCATTTTATACCATTGTTCAGTGACAATGTCAAACTGAGTCATGTTAATTTTAAACAGTCCATTAGTGTGCAGAGTAATCTTGAAATGCACATAGTTGACCATGGGCTTATATAATAAGCCAACAGTATGGACCCTTTCAACAGGCCCATAAACTGGGCTGGAGCCTTGTGACAAACAATTTCCCTTAGTTACAAAGAGCTGCACTGAAGAACACCACTTTAGCACGTATGGATTTTGCTAGCTACGAGTGAACTCAGAAGCAGCTGAAGTAGACATTAGTATTAAAAAGATGGTGGGCAACTCATTTTGCTAGATCAGTATAACCTTTGTATCAGACAAAGCTGAATCTCCCAAAGTTCTCTGGGGCACGCAGGCAGAGTTAAAGAGCAGCTAGTCACATGACCAATTTGACTACCAACCAAACATATCCAAAGCATCTAAATTTTGGGACATATTTACAGATCTTTAAGTGGAAGAATCTGTCACACATCCTCTCAGATGATCTTCATGCTGTTTACAGTGAAGTGATTTGCATATCTAACGGTTTTATTTTATTTAAACTATTTTTATACTATCAGCTCAGTGTGCAGACTTACTTGTTAAACTACTGCTGTGCAAAATACGCATTTTTCCAATTTCGGTTCTTGTTAACTAAGGGTTTTCTTTGAGATTCTGGCTTCAAACAAACCCAAAACCTTGCAGTGAAATGCCAGTGAAACCATGGAGCTTTGACTAGTTTTGTTGACTTTATCAAATCTCTTGACAAGCCTGGTGAGAGTTTAATTTCCATAGTCTTGCTTATTGTTTGGGTTTGGAAAGAAACCTAATGCCAGGTAGCTTTCACTTGCTTTCATTGCACAAATTTCACACAGCTTTACTATAGCCCTATATATCATAAAATAACTATACTTCCAATTCAGAGCAGCTCAAAGGGATTTGCAAATGGCAATTAATGAAACCTAACAACCTTCTTATGTTATGCATAGGTAATATTATGATTGGTGCCCTAAAAATATCATAGACAGACTGGATATACACAGATAGTGTGTGTGCACGCATGCGTGCGTCTCAGACCACAGATGACAAAAACAAAGAAGGAAGGGGTTAACAAAAATCTACTAACAATTATTTTAAAAGTTTCTTTCTTCAGAGCTATTTTTTATTAGCACAATACTACAAACTCTGATCAGTGTTGTATGAGCTCCTTCTGCAACTTCACTTTGGCCCTTTGCTTTCCAAGACAGCTGAGGTATGGTATTTTCTGAAAAGTACAAGATGCCCTGCTATGTATTTTTGCTTCCTGACTCAGCACTTACTTCTTGTTGTTCTCATCATATCATTTTTAGAAGCATGGTCCCACAGCAATCATTGTGACCAGTTAAATAGTTAATGTTTATGGTTTCACTTTTTCATTCAGATCAGAGACAATCAGACTCCTAGGCTAAAATCACATAATTTAATATGGCGCCTTATGAAAAGTAAAGAAGTTGGAATGTAAACTAAGATTCAGAGCATAAATCATAGCATGACCTCAATATAATACTCCTACTCAGAGGGAGGCAGAACAAGAGTTTCAGAAAAAGAGCTCCTGTATGATTAGTGAAGAGGAACCTAAAGCTTATCTCAACTTTTAGTTCTGATCTCTTTTTCCAGGCTTTGGAGATCAGGACACCTACCTAACAGCAGCTACAGAAGAACAAAACATGAGCTTAAAAAAAAGAATCAGAATTTTTAGATGCCCCATTTTCTGTGACCCAGTTACTAATATTAATGAAAAGTGCTGGCTGATTATATCGAGTCACTTGGTGCTGATCAAAGCCTTTTATTTTGTTTTAGTTGCTCCTGTATCTGATCTCACATATAATAAGGAGAAAACAAGATGTTCCAGACCAACCAAGGGCATCACTTAAAAAAATTAAGTAGCAGCTCACAAGACAAACACAGGTTATATGTGATAATACCTAGTCCTGCCTTGAGTGCAGGAGACTGGACTAAAAGACTTCTTGAGACCCCTTCCAGTCCTATGATTCTATGAAGAGGAGAAAGAGCTAAATTTGATTTTTTTCTATTGATGGCTCCTCTTTTAAAATTTCTAAAGTGAATGTAGTGCTCAGACAACAGAAGCCTCCTCACACTATCCTGCTTCTTATAGGGACCACTGGTAGGGGGGAGAGTAGTTCTGTCTCATACCAAGTCAATCCTTTGAGACTGCCAGGAAGGTCATAGTTCTGATGAAGAATTTTGTTGGGTTGACATTTGTCCAGCTGGATCTGGACTAAAACTTCCAGCTCATATGATATAAGCCACTGACAGGTCTTTAAATACTAATAATGTTTGGTCATTATCAGTATTGGCTGGATTTGAACTAGTGACCTGAAAGCAAAAGGCTCCATATCCCAGTAGCAATCCCTGAGTCATATAGTTGCAGTTTATATTCATGTTTTACATTTCCACAGCCTGGTAGAAAGCTAGATGCCACTAAACCATTCTCAGTGCTATTGTGTTAAAATCTGAAAAAAGAGTGGTGCACTCTAGCTAGGCTACACAACGCTTGCATGATTATTAATGAAAAATGACTGAGTATGTACTGTCCAATTTCTTCAACTGTACAATCAGATTTTTCTGTATTACATATCTATTGGAATAACTGTTTGTTTCTTTTTTTTAAAAAGAGCTTCCTTGACAAGATCAATTCCACTGTGTATTACTATTCATCTGCTTGTCACTGTTTAAGATAATTTAAATTCTAGTAGCAATTAGAAAGACATCATGAAAAGCATGAAAATCAGATTAGTTCAAAGAATGAATACACATTTGGAGAAGCCATTTTAGAATAAAAATTAGAATTTGAAGTTAAGCCAATCACTTTTAATCCCAAATTTCATCCTCTTTAGTTATTTTTTCATATTAAAGAAATGGCAAATATATCTACTCAAAAGAGCATACATTAAATCATCATTTTAAACAGTATGCAACTTATTCACCATATAAGAAAATTACTATAGTTAATACCTATAGCCACTTAACAGAATATTATTGATTAGAATCTGAAAAAATGATACACTGCAATGAACACAGCACTATGCTAGTTAGGAGCGTTTATCATTTCCAATTTCTGGAATGTACATTTGTCAACTGCTCTTGGGACAGTCTCTTTAGAGGACTGAGCTTCCCCCTAACTGGTCTCCCCTCTGCTAATTTCAAATTAGCCCAGTCCATCAATTTAGACTCCTTTTAGATTATCAGCCCTTAAACTCCAGGGATTGTAGTCTTCCTTTGTCTCCCTGTCAGTTTCTTAAAGGCAGGCTGCCACAGGGCACTTGCCCCTCCACTAGCCGAAGAGATTCTGCCTCCCCATCTCTCTGTTTTTCCTTTATTGCTACAAATGTTTTCCTTATTGGTCCCAGCTGAGAGTGGATGCCTCCATGACTTGACGTTTTGGCAGCTGTGCTGGAGGCTGGTGAGTCTAGTTGCCTGTAAGCAAGGAAGACCCTCCTCTCCCTGTGCTCAGTATGGGGTTTGTAAACCTCATTAGATTATTATTAATTTTATCTGTCTTGATCTTGCTCTCTGCTTAAGATTAACTAATATGGTTTCCAAACACAAGACAAAAACAAGGAAAAAGCACATAGCGAAAATAAAATGGGGGTGGGAAATGGAGACAAAAGGAGATAGAAAAAGGTGAACAAAGAGAGCATGTCTTCAGACCTGAACTACTCCAATTCACCTCATAAAGACATCATTACACTTTTGCTAGATGTTTAAGGATAATGACTTTTTTCTTTATGATATGTTCTATAAAGATTTCCCATATCTAGTTAATCTGTGTGATATCAACATAAGTTTTCATTACTGTACTGAGAAACGGCAGGATGACGACACTCACCGGTATGAGGTTTCTGGAAGCAGATCATCAATAACATAACTTGTAACATTACTAACTGGAATGCTAATGTCACCAAGGTCAATGTTGTAAGAAGTAATCTCAGACCCATTATTGCACGGTTCTTCCCAGTTTAAAACAAGGCACACAGAGGGTGATATCTGATAGGCATCCATATGCTCATCCTCCAATACAGAGAGGGTACAGACTGCATCAGGTACTGATGCTGGAGTCCTGCAGGTTACTAGATCGCTGTAGGGTCCCGCTCCTGCCTGGTTTATAGCCTGTGGAACAAAATAATGTTTTTAGGGCAACACACATTTCATTTCACAAGGCAAATAAACTTAGACCAATGTACCTTGCAGGGTGGAAAAGTTAGATACCTATCACCTTAAAAATTCATCACTTAATAATTTATGCCATTTATCTACATGAGAACAATTAATATCTTTATTACTCAGAGGTGTCACTCATATAGTCTGAAGTGTATTTAAAGAATATATATAATTTCCCTGCATAACCATTTTAATCAAATTTAACAGTAACCAATTTATCAGCAGGAAACTTTTTGTGAGAGAAAATGTAACACATGTATCGTTGTCAGTGATGACCATTCTTGTCTAACAAATAGGCTACTCTTGTCTTTTAGAACCACAGAATCATAGAAATGAAGGGACCTTGAGAGGTCAAGTCAAGCCCTTCGCAATGATGGAGGACCAAGTAAACCTAGACCATCCCTGACAGATGTCTGTCTACCCTGTTCATAAAAACTGCCAATAGGCTGGTGTTAGACTTGCTGTGGCCTAGGGCCAAAGCCCAAGCCTGAGGACTTCAGCCATTGGTGGCATGGGCTCAGGTTACAGGCCCCCTGCCTAGGGTGACCAGATGTCCCGATTTTATAGGGACTGTCCCAATTTTTGGGTCTTTTTCTTATATAGGCTCTTATTAACCCCCAACCCTGGTCCTGATTTTTCACACTTGCTGTCTGGTCACCCTACCCCCGCCTAGGGCTGAAGCCCTTGGGCTATGGCTTTGCCCCCCCTTAACTGAGGTGGTAGGGCTTGGGCTTTGGCTCTGGCCCCCCTACCCATGGCGGTCTCAGGCTTCAGTCCCCTCACCCTCCAGGCTCACGTAGTAATTTTTGTTGTCAGAAAGGGGTCGCGGTGCAATGAAGTTTGAGAAATCTCTTATCCTTTGGGTGCTTACTAACTGATTATTTAATATTTTGTTCCCGTATTTTTAAGATATCAAAGTTAAAGCTGACTGATCTACAATTGCCTAGGTACTCTTTGTTTCCCTTTTTAAAGACAGGTACTATAGTTGCGCCATTATATTCACCTGTCCTCTATGATCTTTTGAAGATCATTTTAATGGTTCCGAGATTGCTTCAGCTAGTTCCTGAAGTGCTCTAGAATGAATTTCAAACTCTGCTGACTTGACTATACCTAACTTATCTAAATATTCTTTAACCTGTTCTTTCCTTATTTCACCTTGTGTTCCTTCCCCCTTTTTGTTAATATTAACTGTGTTGAATTGTAACCATTAACCTTTTTTAAGATCAGCCCTTCTAAGCCCTTTGTTATCAAAATCCCCATTACTCTATGGTTACACCTGCAGGGTCAGATGTTCTGCTTACTCAGGTAGATCTCCCTTCGACTTCAGTGTGCATTTCACCTGCTTAAGAGTGCTACAGTGGGTCCTAATTTAGAAAGTTAATTTGCAAATTTCATACTAAAATAATTCTCATGGACATAAAACATTATCTTAGCATAGTCTATGTTTTTTCCCTAAGATCACATACATAAATAGTAACTAAAGCACACACATAGCTGTTAACTTTTTCCATGAGAAAATAGAGCAACTGTTATATCTAACTCCTTGGCCAAATTCAGTGGCACCAGTGGAAATCTGAAGTTTCAAAATCTGGCCCAATGTTTCTACCTTTGAAGTACCATCCATTAATCATCTGCCTTTGCTATTTCGACATTTCCATTTGTATACTGTATCACTTATACGGTTATAAAATATTCTAGTAAAATTGATAAAACAGATTAATAAAACTGTGGTACTTCAGTACCATGGTAATGAATTAGCTAGGGTTCACATGTATTACTGCGCTCTACGGAATTGGAATCAGAACGGTTGTGTTACAGTGCAAAGAATCCAGACAGGGAATTTGTGATAGCATAGGTTATGAAGGAGTTCTTCCACCAAAAATCTGTGCAGAGGCATAGCCTTTGAACAGGTGGCTTTGAGTCTCCATGACAACTCTCAACAAACACTTTATTTTGTCCATGGTACAGTAGGGCAAGCAAACCCCACTTTCCCCAACAGAAGAGTAAAGAGCTGCAGAGTTGGGCTTTGCAGTGTCTTCACTGGGAGTAACATGGGCAAAGGACAAACAGAAATGTGTTTTCTCCCCTACATTTTGCTGTATCTGTATAATGTTGTTTACTGCGCAGGGTATAAATAGAAAACTTCATTCTGTTTTTCTATTAGATGTTTTGTTCAGCTGGTGTATTGAAGGAGGAGATGATTAAGCTGCACTTGTTAGCCTTTAAAAGCCCTTACAAACAAATCCTGCTTCAGGGACATCTTTTATCTAGTGAAGCGCTCCTATAGTTGCTAAAGCAAGCCTCATTTTGTGGTCTGTCAATGATATTATGTGTCTCGCCTGTAAACCAATGTTTGGCAATCTGTATCTTGCTCCAAGCAATTTATTTTAGTGGTGCTTATAACTGTTTTATTGGACAACCTCATCAAAGTAATTGATGGGTATTTAATTCTCGTTTGCTTACCAGATGTTTCCTCCTCCTTCCCCGGCCCCTGCTTCCCCAGTAAATGACACAATGTTTCCCTGGGTAGAGGGCATGAGTGTTTTGGGGAATTCTCACAAAAGCTACTAATTTTTTTTTTTTCAATTTAAACAAAAGACAAACTGGGTTCCCTCCAGTCATTTATACCTGATTCTCTCCATTATTAGATTAGTATGGATTGAGATAATGATGTGTTTGTTAGAAGAAAGAGTAACATGGGTTAGACAAAATTCTTTATATATTAGAGTGAAAAATTAAGTTTTCCTGTTAATGTCTCTAATAGCCACACAGGAAAGAATGGTTTGTATTTTTGCCCTTTATACTTTTATTATTTTAAAACGCCTACCCAAAGCAAATCTCCATTAATTATTAACACTTCTCGTTTGCCCGTATCTCATATTTCTACTCGCAACCCTGTTACTGTTTAATGCTCTAATGCATTTTGAAATACATTTTGTAAGACAGATACTACACTCTACACAAAGTAAGGGCCACCTCGGCAGGCTGAGGCCCTCTAAAATTCGATTGCATGGATTACTCGTGGGCTTTAATAATAAAATGTATCAGTTATTATTACATATTTTTCTTATCTTCTGACTATGGATTAAACTGAGCTTGAGGTGTTAAAATCTGTATTAGACATTAGTGTAGCGGAACATTTCTCTGATGGATAATTTAAAATAAATGTATACTCCTCAAGCAAAAATACTATACAGTTGGCGGTTTCCATTTTTTAACACTAAAAAAATCTTAGAGTTCCCCATTCACCACGAATCTGGTATCACAGTGTCCTCCCAGCTTAGTGAGGTCTAAATGCCAATTTAGAAGACAGAAAACAAAAAGCTTTCCTTCTAGGGCATATGGGATGTGCTTTCTGGCTTGCAGTTCCACTCCTCTCTCATAGACTCTTTCAAATAGTTTCCCAAACTAACGACCATACAAGGTGTAGGTCCTGTGAAAATGAAGTCAGAAGAATACAACAGACCATGAGTGAGGATGGGCTGTGGGGCGCTATTTGAGGCTCTTTGGCTTTGAATCAGCTGCTGAAGAACTAGAGAGAATCTTATGGGACACTTGACTTGAAAGAGTTCAAAGAGAAAAGAAAAGAAATGCTTGACTGAGGGCTTGTAGCCTTCGATCAAAGAGATGAACCCTGGGTGGTCCAAGCTAAAAGATTTTTCAGGGAAACAGTTTTTCACCCTTTGCCAGCTGGGTTGGTATATGAATTCTTGGTTGGATTTACTACTGGTGTTCTGCCTTTGCACATAAATAAACCTTGTGGGGGAGTCTCCAGAGCTGTGAAGGCTTGTGTACAGAACCTGCCTCACTCTTTTTTGCTAAATCTCTTCTATTTTTTTCAGGGGACTTGACAGGAGAAGAATCCAGTTTCGTCATAGGATTTAGATTTTAATTTGGTTGCTTTTTATTGAAAACAATGGGAGAAGCATAAATATCAAAGAGAAGAAGATCTTTACAGAGACTCACTAGACAAGGTTTAATGATATAAATTCAAGAGATGAGGTGGTGAAGATGGTGAGTACATTATATTGCCAGCTGCAACCTCCCATGTGCATAGGAATCTCTTGAGCTACTCAGATGGATTGCTTAACTTAATAAATGAAACAGATGTTGGAGATTACAGTTTAAGATATGGGAATCTTTAACATCCATTTGGGAGGTAATGTTATTTACATACCATTTCCAAGCTTGAGCCAACTCAAAATTTGGGATTTTTTTTTTTTAAGTTTAAAACATGATATTTCTATTTTAGTGCAAGAGTGTCACTATCTGGGACGGGTATTTGCCAACAGTATTATTCATTGAAATTAAAGCATGTGATGAACAGGAACAATTTTCCAAGTCTGAAAGTTCTATTAACTCCCTTTGTTCATCAATTTGAATTGTTTAGAATCCAAATCGTTTGATTATGCAGCAGTGCTACACAATTTAGGAGAAAGGTATATTTCTTCTGACTTACAAAGTACCCCATTTCAAAGCAGTTAATGGTGACAATAAAAATCCACTGGAAGTAAATTGTGTTTACATCTTTGATTGTGATCTATACAAAATATAATAAGCTTCTGTACCTGTAATCTACAGCAATAATGTGCTGCTGCTGACAATTCACTAATTTCAAAACAGGTATCTGTGCCATTATACATGAGTTCCAGAGATTCCTCATCTTCTCCCCACTCTAATCTGTATTCAGAGATGTCAGCACCAGAGCATTCAGGACTCTGCAAAACAAATCTTTGTATTTAGTAGTTCAGTTGAAAGATGGAAGCCTATCTCATCACATTTGACTGGTTAAGGAGAAGAATGCATAAAAATGAGTTCATAATGAGAAACCACGATCACTGCAAATGGACACATTCTGAATGAGTGCCCTAGAATAGGTTACCAAAATGAGGCCAGTTTAGCAGAACTGTGCCAACTCTATCTGCTTGAAAGAAACTAAGGTCTGGTAGACACTGGGAACTTACTTCAGCATAGCTATGTCTCTCAGGGGCGTGAGATGTAACTAAGCCTTTCTCACCCTGGTGTAGATGGCGGTAGGTTGATGGAAGAATTTTTTCAACAGCCTAGCTACTGCCTCTTGGGGAGATCGATTACCTACACCAACGGGAGAACATCTCCTGTCGGAGTTGGCAATGTCTAGACTACACTGAAGTGCTATACTGGTGCAGCTGCAGCTGCGCCCTTGTAGCATTTTAAGTGTAGACAAGTCCTAATTCACAGAAGTGAGGACATTTACACAGCAGGCATTGTATGATTTAATTTCCATCAGGACTTTCCCAATAAAAACTTCTCCCCACTCGGCTGACTGGGTAGCAGCACAGACTTGAACCATACAGAAAAGTCTGCTTCCAGACCAGGATTAGTGGTCTCAATGAACCTGGGGCAGAGTCATGGCTAAATGATGTACTCAGGTCATTAAGAAATGAACAATTATATTTCCCAGAAAATCATATGAACCAGAAACTACTGTTTCCAGTATGGAGAGAGGCCTACAGCACTAGGTGCCCAGTGAAAGCCAGCCATCAAGCTGATGGGCAACAAACAGAACAATAGAGTCAGAGAAGCTAAGATAGCTAAGGATGAAGGTGAAGTTTAAGGAGTGTGGCCCTCGATGCGACATACACTTCAGTATCACAATATTATAAAAGACATTTTGCCTTTCATGCGTCCAAGTGAGCAGCAGGATCTCTTCCTTGGGGACCCTCAGGACAACATGATTACACACTAGAAAATATATGGGAAATGAACTCAGGTCTCCTGAGTCCCAAACTAGTGCCTTATTCACAAGACCACCTTTCATCTCTTGTCCTAACGGTTTAATGTGGTTTTGATATGAAACCAGGTGACACCTGACGATTTTGGGAGAGTTGCTTTGACATAGCAAATCTCTCAGAGTTTCTCTGATATCAAGGACTCTAGCCTCACATAAAAATGTAGCTGACTAGTTGACTTCATGATTCCTGTTCAGAAGCAAGTCAGTGTATTGGATTCAACATGCTAAAATCCTGGAGAGATTATTCTTTACTGACCTATGACCTATATTGAGATGAAGTGATAGGAGATCCCCTTGTCTCCATTCTGAAGCCCCTAATAAACCTGGATGACTCAAGATCAACTCTAAAAAAGAAAAGCAGGGAAGATTATTGTCTGTATGTACAAGAGTATTTTTGAGTGGGCTGAGACTGTGAACTGCTCTTGAATTAGCTTCCAAGTACTGATGATCACATTAGTTTGGACAAGCAAGAAGGAAATCACACACACAAAGAGTGTTTGTCTTACCTCCCAGCTTACAAGTACACATGTGTCAGACACAAAGGAAAGGAAAGGTGCTTGGCACTGGCCGGGTGGTCCTGCTGCCGTGGTAACTTCTGTAGCTTCAGAATATGGCCCATACTAGAAGAGGTGGAAAAAAATATTACACACACACACACACACACGTGCAATGGGTTTTCATAGGCTGTACATAGAAATATTCTTAATGTAACACATTTTCTTGAAGAGAGATTAGGCCTCTAATGTACCCCTTACCAATGTACTCCTTATCTTGGCATGCTTCACTTCACCTCACTGGTGTGTTTAGAAGTAGACTTGCTTAATGAGAATACATGGTTTGCTTAAAACACCATCAGTCCAAAGCTAGTTCATGGGAAATGGCTCTCTCTTAGCTTTTATGTCAGTCAGAACAGTTAGCAAATCAGACTTTGATATATACACACAATTAATTAATACATAAGAAAGAAATTGATCTCTTATCAATTTGTAGGTACCGTTTATTTTTCAAATACCTAAACTAATTTTGGTAGTTTCCTCCCATGATCTGCATTATTTAAAAGCTTTACGTTATTAAGAGCTGAGTCACTGTCAGCAGGGACCCTGCTGTTGAAGCATACAAATCTTTAGAAACCTAATAGATTTCCTGTGAGCAGTCTGATAGCAGAGTAAGCAATGCATTAGACTACTTGGTCCCACTGAGGATATATTTTCAAAATGCTAGGAACGATGCTCAGACAAAAGAAGACAGGGCCCAATCCAACACTGAAATCAACTGGAATTCTTCTGTTGATTTCAGTGGACACAGGATCAGGCTTTTAATTTCCTAATGGGATTAGGTAAGTAGGTTTTACGAGGAATCTGAAAAAATATACGTACCCTATGTTAAATTAAAGTCCATTAAAAACTATTAATGAACAAAACAAGTTTTCCCTACTTGTCCAAAGACCTATTTGAAATTACTCAATTATAGGGTTACCAGATAGCAACTGTGAAAAAACGGGACAAGGGGTAGGGGGTAATAGGCACCTATATAAGAAAAAGCCCCAAAAAACAGGACTGTCCCTTTAAAAATGGGACATCTGGTCACCCTACTCAAGTATAATTTGCCTCTATAAAGGTAAACATCTTTTTTGTTGTTGTTAAAAATGTGTGGGCCAATATATCTCTTCAGTATGGTTCTAACACACTTTAAATGGTAGACCAGTTTAGCTGAACCTATGTTTAAACAGAAATGCCATTCTCAACTGTGCTTTAAAGGGCCACTCTCGATGGGGCCCTCTGAGTCTCAATGCACTGAGTTTTTCCAACTCTCTCATTTTATTCTCCACTTTTCTCCTTTCCCAGATACCTCCTTTTCTCTCAACTTTTTTCCTTTTCCACATTCTCCTTTCCCTTTCATCTTTCCACTCACCAGCTATAGCTGAACTAGTGTATACACTGCCAGGATAACTGCTCTCCCATATACATGTTAAGAAATGTTTTGAAAAAAAACCCTATTCTGGCATCCTTCTTCAGACACTGCTGTTCATGCTGTGCAGAACATTAAACCTTACCCCTCCGTCATTCAAAGCTCTCACTCTAAACCGATATGTTGTTCCAGGAAGAAGGTTGCTGACTGTGCACTCTAGATCAGGGCCATGATACACCTCAGAAATAACTTCTTCTGGTTCTGTCATTTCCACACTGTACTCTGAGACTTGACAACCACTTTCTGACATAGGAACGTCTAGAAAGAATCAGTAAAATTTATTTATTGTTGATATAAAGTCAAGGTGTACATGATGATTATCATACATTGATTCACTTTGTACCACAAATACGTACCACCTCTAATGATTTTGCCTCTTTGATAAGTGTTCCATACCCAGACATGTAAGTGGGATCACTCATGTGCATCAAGTTATTCATGTCTAACTATTTATAGGATCAGACCCGCAGCTAGCAATAGCTATGGGTCCCATGTTGTAAAGCTCTGCTACTCTGCTATTCTAATGCTACAAGAAGGCCCACTTATGTCAATGGACTCCACTGTTAGGAAGCACAAGCCCCATGGTATCCTACTGCACATTGGGGGCTGATATCTGCTCTTCCTTTAATTGCAAAGCCATAAAACATAAAAACATAAGACTGGTCATACTGGGTCAGATCAAAGGTCCATATAGCCCAGTATCCTGTTTTCTGACAGTGCCCAATGCCAGGTGCTTCAAAGGGAAGGGACAGAACAAGTAATCATCATGTAATCCAGCCCCTGTCGCCCATTTCCAGCTTCTGGAAAACAATGAAACAGTAACTGTACCCTCCTTCAGAACAAGATATAATTACACTAATATTGCTAAATGAAAACATAAGCGTATGGTGACTTTTTAAAGTAACCTTAAAATAAGGAAATATATCATAAAAAGCTCATCGGGGCTAATTTTGCTGTCAATACACACAGTTTTGTGCAGACCAATAATGGAATGGACTAATTGGCTTTTAAATGATTATAATACATAGTTCTTACATAATGCTTTTCATCCATAGATCTCAAAGCGCTTTACTAAAGGTAATTCAGTGTCATTATCCTCATTTTACAGATGGGGAGGAAGGCTCAGTCCTGCATTCTCCGAGCAATTCAAAAGCCTTGGCGGAATCAACAGGGATTTGAGGTGTGCAAGAATCACCTAGACAGTCCATAAGCTTCATTATTTTAACAGCTCACCGATATCGTGGGCTTTATTTTGGCTATTCATCTCCTTTGAATGGCTCTTCAGAAAATACACTATTACCTGTCACTCCAGCTACCCAGTGCTGAGCTCTGCACAGTGGGGCTCAGCCACAAAGTACTGTTTGCTACAAACTAACGTGAGACTTGGAACACGAGTGCAACTTAGACTTCATGCTGGATCTGAGATACATTTGTAAAATGGAAATGGTGTTGAGACAGATTGAGTGTAATAGTGTCTCAGGCCTAGTCTACACTGGGGGTGAGGAGGCATGGGGGGGTGTCGATCTAAGCTACGCAACTTCAGCTATGTGAATAATGTAGCTGAAGTTGACATACTTAGATCTACTTACCGTGGTGTCTTCACTGCAGTAGGTCAACTACTGACGCTTCCCTGTCGACTCTGCCTATGCTTCTCGCTCCATCGGAGTCAACGGGAGAGCGTTCAGCAGTTGATTTTTCATGTCTTCACTAGATGTGATAAACCAACCCCCGCTGGGGATTGATTGCTCCGGAGGTAAGTGTAGACATGACCTTAGACACTTCTAACATATAATTTAACATCGGGCTGTGACCATCTAAAATGCCACAATTACTATTTCATTCTCACTGAACAGATAAGGAGCTGCTTTTTATAGAACTATGCTGGTCACGTCAACTTAGTATATTAGTATTATTGCACCTTTGCCTTAATAAAAACTCTAAAATAAAAATTCACCTAATATCTTCAATGTGTTCTGGCTCAGTATAAATTATTGTGTGAAATTCTGAGTGAAACAGTAGAACATTGTGGCTCGGAGCACAGTGAAATAAAATGGATTTCAAGTGATGTCATATTTTTGTAAGGAAAGGCCAACAATGGTCAGAAACTTTGTTACCCTGATCTTATAGTAACTGACATAGGCATAACTCCGCATTGACTTCAGTGGGAACAGACTGCAGTATCAGACCCAAAGAAAAAATAAAGACAACTAATTTCCAAGAGCCTGATACAAAACTGAAGTTAATGAAAAGTCTCTCACTGACTTAACTGGACTTTGAATCATGACCTAAAATGTATTGTTTCATCTACTGAAATTTGACACAAACCAAGTAATAAAAATCAGAATGCGAAATCTTCTACGTATTTTAAATTTATAGCAACTTACTTAGTCTTTAGATCTTGAGAGTAAATTCATTCTTTAAATGGTGGCTGAAGTTTTAGTCCAGATACATAAAAGCAGCAAAGAATCCTGTGGCACCTTATAGACTAACAGACGTTTTGGAGCATGAGCTTTCGTGGGTGAATACCCACTTCCTCAGATGTATTCACCCACGAAAGCTCATGCTCCAAAACGTCTGTTAGTCTATAAGGTGCCACAGGATTCTTTGCTGCTTTTACAGATCCAGACTAACACGGCTACCCTCTGATTCCAGATACATAGTTTCAAACCAGGTTTCTGCCTGAAAACTCAGAATGGCTGCAAGTACTGATCACTTACCCCATTGTAGCTGAACTTCTTTGTGTTTTGGTTTTCCCAACATTCTTGGTGGCCGACAGTGACCCGGTGCAACACTAAGCGTACGGACGGGTAAACTTTCAGAACACTGGAAAAGAATATGACCTAAGATTAGTAATTATGCTGAAAACACATCTATGAACTTGGGACAATGATGTGAGTCATGATCTTAACAACAAAGAAATTTCTAAAAAAATACTATCTTGTCAGACAAAAAAGAAACAGTAAGAAAAATGTAGAATCAGAGACTACGAAGTGGTTTGTTAATATTTCACTAATATGAGCATGACACGTTTTTATTAACATCATTTATATACTGTTTTCACTAGTATTCGTGAATATTTTAGTAAAGGATTTTTTACTGTATTTCCCATGACTCTCAAGAATACTGTGTACAAATGAGCTCTGAAGAATACCGGCTACTAAAAGGCTCTTTAATACAGCAGAGGAAGGCATAAGAAAGAACCAATAATTGGAAGCTGAAGTTAGACAAATTCAAATGAGAAATCAGGCTTTTTTTTTTTTAAATTGATGTTGATTAATCATTGCAACAAACTACCAAATGAAGAGGTGCATTTTCCCTCTCTTGATGTCTTCAAATCAAGACTGGATGTCTTTCTGAAAGATATGCTTTAGCCTAACACAACGTGTGCTTTAGTCAAGCATAACCCAGGGTAACTGTGTGAAAAATTAATGGTCTGTGATATACAGAAGGTCAGATTAGATGATCTAATTGACTCTTCTGGCCTTAAACTTAAAATATGATTTTTTCATGGTAGGACAATGTCAGTAACAGCCGCGAGAACTTCTTTTTGATAACATTCTGTTCAAAAATGCTATTTTCCTTTCCCTCCTATATTTCGTATGGTTGATCCCTGAAAAAGCATTTCTTCTTAGGTACACTATGCACCCCGATGGTGTCCTCAAACCTAAGGGCAATACTTTTAAAAGTGCCTTGGGAGCCTGAGTTCCAGTAGGAGCCTATAGCACAACAGCTAATAAGGTTTGGATCCCTCATATGCACCCTAGAGGAGAAGAGTCACTCGCATCCACTAGTTTGTGCAGCCCTCTACTGTAGTAACAATATTACCTCGAGCTTTCAAATACTTAATCATCAGATGCTTAACTTTATGCAAGTGAGTACACTCACTGAAGTCAAAGGGAGTTTTCAGTAAGTAAAGTCTGCAGGATCAGGATCTTTGTTAGTGTTATTATGTAGAGAAATGAACATAGTGCATTCATACACTACATTCCGGAGCATCTGAATCCACGTGGATCCAGTCAGTCACAAACACACATGCAAGATTCAAACAGCAGCCAGTCAAACTGAGAAATCCATAACACTTTTCATTTATACTTTTGCTAAATATATTTAACGAACAATAAACTGAAATAGGGAGATGTCTGAACACAATGGCAAACTATGAACAACTACACAGAAAGCATAAAAATAAAATAGCTGTATGAACAAATTACTGGGTGAAATTCTATGGCCCATATTATGCAGGAGGCCAGAGTAGATCATCATAAAGGCCCCTTCTGGCCTTAATAACATAGGAATACTTAGAATTTTTTCAATATGAAGTAGAACATCATTAATTTGTATTTTGCTAAACTACAAGGCCCAGATTTTGCATGCACAAAGATAGCAGCATTTTTCAAAATGAAGTAACGTGCACAGGGGCATTAATGGAAATCAGTGACATTTTTACTGTATCAATGATACTACAATTTTAGCCAAGTACATCATCTATTATTTATAGCAGAAATATTCGCAATCTAAATGTAAAAACTAAGCAAAACTAAAATGCAGGGCTAGGTGAAGCTCTGGAAAATACAAAAATGATAGTTCTCCGTGTCAAACTATTCTTACCTGGCTGTGTCCACCAGTGCTGATACAGCATGCTCGGAGTTTATACAAAGTGCCTGGTTTCAAGTGAGTACAGGTATATTCTGTAGCAGATCCACTATATGCCACTTCCCACTGATTTGCTGTAAAATTAAATGAACTCATTCAAGTTTGGTTTTGAAAACAATGCGCGCTCTCTCTCTTTCTCTGTACATGGCTACTATTCCTCAAGGGAGTTATATACGAGAAAGAAAATTTTTAACATGGTTTTATACAAATACTTGAAACCTTGTTTTGTGAAAATAAAATGTTCATACACTATTAATGACTATATTATTATTGCTTAAAGAAATATTTTAAAAATCAAATGAAATATAGTCCTGGAACCTTAAATTTCACTGTCCTATAGAAAGGGACAGAGACATGTAAAAACATGAACAACTCCAAAACGAACACAAACAACCCAGGTACTCGGTGTCAGCATAATCCAACCTGTAGGCCAGAACAGGTGGCACTTTAAGCTGCAGATCAGCAAGTCTGGCTGGCTCTTACATGGGATGCAAAAAGGAGAAAGGGCCACTTGCTTCTTCCTTCATGTTTTCCCCTCAGCACTTATGTAAGAAGCAGCCACAATCTGGTCCTACTTAAAGATCACTTTATTTTCCATTAAAAAGGGGCCACAGTCAAAGTACTCCAGTCACTGGATTGTGGGGTAGTCTCTGATAAGTCACTTTACCTCTGTTGTCTAGTTTTCCTGTCAATAAAATTGGTATAATACCACCTACTTCACATAGATGTTTGCAGTGCTTAAAATGGTCTGAGAAAAGCGTGTGCGCGCGCATGCGGGGAGGGGGGGGGGCGGGGGAGAGAAGAATCCTATGACAATCTGGGAGCAGCAGATTTAATAAGACAGTTGTTAATGTTCACCCTTCAGCAATCCTGCTTGATTTTTACTATTTTTTCCAGGTCTGCAACCCCTTGCACTTGCCTGCACCCCACATCTCGCCCACTTTAAGCAGTGGGGGCTTAATTCATTAAAGTTTGAAGTCTTAGGAAAAAGGTGCACAGAAATACAATGTAATAATAATGATATTATATTAGTAGTAATAATATTCTATAAATTGATAAGATTTTAACCAGGCACAAATGGCACATGCATAATTTAGATAGCCTGCCCTAGGAATCCATGATAATTAATGATAGCAAACATTAAACAGTTTAATAACATTTTAACTTAGGCCGTGTCTACACTAGGAACACTTTACTGGTACAGAAATACCAGTATGCTATACCAGCAAAATGCTCCTAGCATGGAAATAGCTATACTGGCAAAGATGTCTTTCTATTGATATAGTGAAACAACACCCCACGAGCAAAACAAGCTTTACTGGTAAAAGCACAGCTCTTTGCCTGTATTATTGCATCTACACTAGGGATGTCTGCTGCCACAGATCACACCTCTTTGCACCTCTCACTGACATAGCCAAGCAGGCAGAAGTCTGTAGTGCAGATATAGCCTAGGCCAGAGATTTTTATTTTCATTTTACGTTTTAATGTAAAATTTGGTTTTATATTTAATGTTTGATAAAATTAATAAAGGATACAGAACAGATGCCAGACTAAACTGTTTATCTAATAATATCATCTATGGTATTTGATAACAATGATACAAGAAACAATTGTATTACATTAATTAAAAAAAATATTAAAAGCTGAAAAAGCCAGGTTTTTTAACCGTAAAATACATATAACCACAATGTATTGGAATAGATAGATTCTTGTCAAATTTACCTTCAGAATTTCCTTCAGAAATCTCCAATAGGTATTTTAGGATTTCTGAACCGCCATTATCTTGTGGAGGATCTGAAAAATGAGCAACACTTTTGTTAATAAATTAGATGTGAAAAATGGAATCTACAAGAAAATAAAGAATACAAGGACAGATTTTGATCCTACAAAATCACACATATATATCTAGTAAGGAAAGCACTTGTCAGATGTACTAATTACAGCATAAAGACCTAATGCTGCATGGTGTTAAAGGCTCACCGGTCAGCACCTTGCAGATTTTATTCTAATGGACTATCCGTATTGTAACAGATTCATTAGGGCACAAATAACCCAAAACAGGATATTTACTGCAAATAGCTGCTGTGTGACTGAATCAACAAGATAAAAGCTGATGATAAAAATAATTAGACGCTGCCAAATGTGGCATTCATAATTCCAAAGATGATGATTTTAGGATCCACTCTCAATCTACATATCATTTCCAGACAACTTGGAATCTTAGAATACACTGTTGATTTGTTAACCATATCACATATTTTGACTCAAATATTCTTCTCTTGCTACTTGAGTGGAATCACAAGTTATTGGCATGTATTTTTAATGTTTACGCAAAGCTGTGATTCCAGGGTGTCTGGTTTTCAAAACTGATGTCTGGAATCCTTTATCATCATCATTGTAACACGTTTAAGAGCAGCCATAGTCACCTCACCAAAGGTTCCCGTCTCAAAGAGCTTACATTCTATGTGCAACATGACATGTCCACAAAGGATCATGAACAGACAAACTGAGGTGTGGGGGAAGTTGAGAGGGAGAACAGTGGTGACATTAAGAAGACTGCTGAGGCGTGGATGTACGTAGGCTGCTGCATTACATTATTTGTTTAAGCTTTCTTGTCCATTTCACTTCTCATAGGCAAGACAGCAGAAGTAAGTTTTTAGGAGGGATCTGACGGAGGAAACTTGGTAGGCAGGAAAGCACTAAAGGAGCACGGAAGAAGACAAACAGATATTTATGAAGGGTATCGAGACTAACATCATTGGTAGAGCAGATAGGTTGGGATGGGGGCAGGATATACATGATACAGGACCTTGAACGCAAGGACAGGAAGCCTGAACTATATGTCACACACAATGGAGAATCAGTGAATTGTCTCAAAGGATTGTGTGTGAGAGAGTTGCGGGGGGAGAAGATAGCTGAACCACTATACTTTCACTTTAAAAATATTTGTGAGCTCTCTGATTATGAAAAAGTCACGGCTTTTCACCACAGGCTCAGGCATCTCTCATAATGGTCAAATGCTTATCTAACTTTCTCAACAGATTCACCTTTGGGCTGAGAAGCAGCATGCGAAATCTGAGCCTAATGTGCCATTCGCATAGGCTTTGTTTACACTTAATATACGTTATGCCATGAGAACATTGTGTTACAGCAAACTGAATGCGTTAGCTTACCCCATTTAACGCTGAAGCCATGAGATGTTATTGACCCTTTAAGAACAGGTCTGGTAGGAGGCCCCGGCCTGTCTGGGCTTGTTGTGCAGACCAAAATTTCACTTGGACAACTCTTTCCTTCCACATTAGAAGCAATCAGCTGAAACAAAAACACAACTAATGTAACTATTCAGTTCTCTTTTCTGGCAGCTTTGCACGAATTAATCTAATATAGTCCATTCAAATATTGCTTATTAAAATAGACAGGACTATCAAGTCACAGCAAATTGTGTACGATTCTAACAATAGGTAATTGATCATAAAATTGTTTCATTAGTAAGTACCATCTGAGTTTTTCTATGGTCCCACCAGTACTTTGTTGTAGTAAATTAAGATAAGAAAATTCTTAATGTCTTTTTTAAAGCAAGTGTCACATGGCCATCCATGGTTATTTATCCGCAGAGAAGATAAATAATGGTCGTTTGAGAATGTATTACTGTTATTTGTATAGTATTACCATAGTGCTTAGGAGCCCAAGTTATGGACCAGAACCCCATGTTAGGGTGACCAGATGTCTCAATTTTATAGGGACAGTCCCGCTATTTGGGGCTTTTTCTTATATAGGCTCCTATTACCCCCCCATCTCGTCCCGATTTTTTCATACTTGCTATCTGGTCACCCTACAGCATGTGCTGTACAAACACGGAACAAGAGCAACAAAAACATGAGGAGAGTTACAGACACACCTAACATATGCTAATCTGCACTTACTGAAGCACAAAAGATGCATCTGAAATATATGCTCTATAGACCAAATATTGAAGTCTTTACTCAGGAAAAACTCCGAGTGACACCAGTGGGAATTTTGCTAGATTGAGTAAAGACTTCAGGATTCAGCTCTAAATATGTTGCATAGGAATTGAATATTGAATCAACTATTACAAATACTAATTATAAATATAAACTAGCAAGTTTTTCTACCTGGGAGCCTCAGCTAATCCCCTGGTAAATCCCCTTTCAATCATCTCTTCCATCAGAAGCCTCAAATTACAAAGATTCTCTCTGCTGAGGGTAGAAAGTTGAATGGGTCTCCCTCCATAGCCAGTTAATGTTACTCCTTGCAGTCAGATGGCAGAGAGGGAGCGTGTGTATCACTAGAAACTGATATAAGTTCTTGGAACTAGTCCTGAAACCCACAGGAGGAGAGGATATTCTTCACATAGCTCTAAGTGGAGCACAGGATTTGGTCCAAGAGGTAGATATAGCTGAACTTCTTGGTAAAACAGTAACTCCTCACTTAAGTCATCCCGGTTAATGTTGTTTCATTGTTACGTTGCTGATCAATTAGAAAACATGCTCATTTAAAGTTGCGCAATGCTCCCTGATGCCGTTGTTTGGCAGCCGCTTGCTTTGTTCACTGCTTGCGGAAAGAGTAGCCCGCTGGAGCTAGCTGGTGGGGGCTTGGAACCAGGGTGGACCAGAAGTCCCCCATCAGCTCCCCTAAGTTCCCTGTGAGGCAGCTGCCCAGCAGGCTGTCAATTGCTGGGCCTCCCCCTACTGCCGTGTGCTGCTCCTGCCTCTGCCTTGGAGCCCCAAAGCCTCCTGCTTGCGGTGCAAGGAGAGAAAAGAGGGGTGCGCTAATGTCAGGGTGTCCCCCTCCCCCTCGCTCCTGTACCTCATCTCCACAGAGCGCGGGGGAGGGAGCAGACAACATGACAAGGCTCAGGATGGTGGGAGCTTTCCTGGCAAAGGCAGTGTACTCAGAGTGGGGTCAGCGTACTTAAAAGGGCAAAGCGCATCTCTGTCTCTCACACGGTGTGTGTGTCTGTCTCTTTCTGCCACGCTGTCTCCCCTCCCTCCATTCGTACTGCCTTGTAGAGTGTGAGGCTACATTAATAACAATGTGTTAACTCTTGAGGGTTCAGCCAAGTGCTAGTTCATCATTTAGCAGTAAGGCCCTCCCTGGGAAATATCTCACCCTCTTCCATCTTCTGACTTCATCACCTCAGCCAAGCTTCACAATCATCACTGCTGTGTACAATATTAAACTGTTTGTTTAAAACTTATTTTGTGTGTGTGTGTGTATACATATTTTATATATATATATATGCATATACATACATGTATATATAAAATACAGTCTTTTGTTTGACACAAAAAAATTCCCTGGAACCTAATCCCCCCCATTTACATTAATTCTTATGGGGAAATTGGGTTCACTTAACATTGTTTTGCTTAAAGTAGGATTTTTCAGGAACATAACTACAACATTAAGTGAAGAGTTAGTGACCATAATACAATACAATTTAACAGCCTTATGGGGAGGAAAACACCAAAGAAGCCCATCACAACAGCAGTTGACTTCAGAAAGGAGAACTACACAGAAATGAGGAAGCTAGTTAAATGGAAATTAAAAGGTGCAGTCCCAGAAGTGAAATCCCTGAAAGCTACATAGAAACTATTTAAAAACACCAGAGAGCCTCAAATTAAATGTATACCCCAAATTAAAAAACATAGTAAGAGGATCAAAAAGGGGCCATCATTGCTAAATATCAGAGTAAAAGAAGCAGCTAGAGGCAGAAAGACATCCTTTAAAAATTGGAAGTCAAATCCTAGTGAGAAAAATAGAAAGGAGTATAAACTCTGGAAAGTCGAGTATAAAAGCACAATTAGGCAGGTCAAAAAAGTATTTGAAGAGCAACCAGCCAAAGACGCAACAACTAACAGCAATTTTTTTTTTAAGTACATCAGAAGCAGGAAGCCTGCTAAACAATCAGTGGGGCTGCTGGATGACTGAGGTGCTAAAGGAGCACTCGAGGATGATAAGGCCATAGCGGAGAAACGAAATGATTCTTTTCATTGGTCTTCATTGCAGAGAATGTGAGGCCATTCTTTTTAGGTGATAAATCTGAGGAAGTTGAAGTATAATTAGAGGACACTTTGAAACAAATTGATAAATTAAACAGTAACAAGTTCCCAGGACCAGATGGTATTTACCCAAGAGTTCTGATGGAACTCAAATGCGAAATTGCAGAACTACTAACTGATGTGTAAACTATCATTTAAATCAGCGTCTGTACCAGATGACTGGAGGATAGCTAATGTGATGCCAATTTTTAACAAAAGGGTCCAGAGGTGATCCTGGCAATTACAGGCCAGTAAGCCTAACTTAAGTACCAGGCAAAACTGGTTGAAACTACAGTAAAGAACAGAATTATGAGACACACAGATGAACACAATTTGTTGGGGAAGAGTCGACATGGCTTTTGTAAAGGGAAATCATGCCTCATCAATCTATTAGAATTCTTTGAGGAGGTCAACAAATATGCGGACAAGGTGATCCATTGGATATCGTGTACTTAGACTTTCAGAAAGCCTTTGACTAGATCCTTCACCAAAATTTCTTAGGCAAAATAGGCAATCATGGGATAAGAGGGAAGGTGCTCTGATGGATTGGTAACTGGTTAAAAGATAGGAAACAAAGGGTAGATATAAATGGCCAGTTTTCAAAATAGAGAGAGGTAAATAGTAGTATCCTCCAGGGATCTGTGCGAGGGACAGCACTGTTCAACATATTCATAAATGATCTGGAAAAAGGGATAAACAATGGGGTGGCAAAATTTGCAGATGATACAAAATTACTCAAGACAGTTATGTCCAAAGCAGACAGTGAAGAGTTACAAAGAGATCTCACAAAACTGGGCAACAAAATGGCAGATGAAATTCAGTGTTGATAAAGGCAAAGTAATGCACATTGGAAAATGTAATCCCAACTATACATACAAAGTGATAGGGTCTCAATTAGGTGTTACCACTCAAGCAGAAATCTTGGAGTCATTGTGTATAGTTCTCTGAAAATATCCGCTCAATGTGCAGCAGCAGTCAAAAAAGCTAACAGAATGTTAGGAACAATCAGGAAAGTGATAGATAATAAGACAGAACATATAATGCCACTGTACAAATCCATGGTACACCCACATCTTGAATATGGTTGCTGATCTAGTTGTCCCATCTCAAAAAAGAGATATTAGAATTGGAAAGGATACAGATAAGGGCAACAAAAGTGATTAGGAGTATGGAACAGTTTCTGGATGAGGAGAGATTAAAAAAGACTGCGATTTATCAGCTTGGAAAAGAGGGGATATGATAGAGGGGATATGATAGTGGTCTATAAAATCTTGACTGGTAAGGAGAAAGTGAATAAGGAATTGTTATTTACTCCTTCATATAACACAAGAACTAAGGGTCATGCAATTAATGAAATTAATAGGCAGCTAGTTTAAAACAAACAAAAGAAAATACTTCTTCACAGAACACACAGTCAATCTGTGGAACTCGTTGACAGAGGAAGACAAGACTATAACAGCATTCAAAAAAAGAACTAGATAAGTTCATGGAGGATAGGCCCATCAATAGCTATTAGCCAGGATAGTCAGGGATGCAACACAACACTTTGAGTATTCCTAGCCTCTATTTGCCAGCAGCTAGGAGTGGACGGCAGGAGATGGATCACTTGATGATTGCCTGGCCTGTTCTGTTCATTCCCTCTGAAGCACCTGGCATTGGCCACTGTCGGAAGGCAGGATACTGAGCTAGGCTGACCATTGATTTGACCGTTCTTATGTAAGATCAGCCCAAGGCTAAGTATGCTGCCCAGTCTGCTTAGGAGGGAGGAACCAACATCAACATTTGTCTCAGATCATCATGCAGTCTTGGGTTGTGTTAGCACTGCACTCTCAGTCCAGCCTCGAAAAGCCCAGTTTCAGTATAAAAGTAACTTGCTAAACTGAAGCTACAGGAATAGCAACAATCATCCAGCACAAACCATGCTAAATTAAAGAGCACAATACTATGGCAGTCCATCCATGACATCCTGATTCTAAAGTTCATGTAATTTTACATATTCTTATGTGGCATAAACTGCCTTTACTGCCTGAAGCAAACCTCTTTGTGCTAAACTTTTTGCTTCATCTTTGACCCACTGACATTGTAGTGCATGTTCTTTAGATGAAAGAAATTTTACCCTCTTTTGAGTTTACAATATTCATACAAAAATTAAACAAAGCTGTTTTCAGATATTTACTCTGTAAAATAATGGTTATGTGCTGGAAGCCGAGTGGATAAGAACTTTAGAGGTAATAGCCTCTTTCCACAAAATATCCAGTACCTGCAATAAAAAGTGAATGGAGTGATGCCACCTTGTGGAGAAATGATAAATTTACAGGCATGGGCTTTTCAAAGGCCTGACAGCCTGGACTGTTATGTTAGAGAGCAGATATTTAGCATCTCTCTTGCATAAAAATCAGACATAGTAATCTTGGGCATTTTTATTAGTAAATAACACTCAGCACTTGTATAGTCCTTGACATCTTCAAAGTTCTGTATTAATGAGACAAACTTCTGAATTTTGTTATAAGTTAAAGATATATTTTTATGAGTTATAAAAACATATCTTAGCTAGCGCTACCACTAGAAGAAGAAAACACAGGACATTAAATATAATCTTGCTTGACAATCAGAAATTCACACATAACAGATGGGAAAGTTTCATTTTCCATATGTTGGGTGAACCTGTCTCCCTGAGTGCTGGGAATGTCCCTGTTTTCAGGGCCTGTTTCAGTGTTCCTGTCTGTTTTCCAAGAACAGTGTTTCTCTGTCCCAGTTTCTGTAACCAGTACAGACTGGCCACCTGAGAGAGTTATACCACAAGAATCACTGGAGCCCTAAGTCATGCTGTTACGTGTTGACACCTTGTCCTCCGAGGACACCTTCCAGCAGCACCCCTGCTGCACAAGCCCTTAACTCAGCACCTCTTCCACGTGCACGGAGTGAAATCTACAGGGCAAACCCTTCATGATTACACTCTGTGGTACAAAGGACTGTATCCTCCTCAAATAGTCTAAGAAATCAACATGGTCTGATGTAAAACATTTTAACTATAACATTATCATCATTGGAAAAGAGGCTATCAAAGGAGAAGACATTTTTTCCACATCTATCAGGTTTTAATCAGAGGAAGGATTTGTGTTTGATAGCTCAGTTTTTCAGTGTTATGGGGTTCTCGTCATGCAGATCTTTTCAAAATGCGCTGCAACAGAAAAAGGAAAGAAACAAACAAGCTTACCCTAAATTTGTATTGTGTGCTTCTTCTGAGATTTTTCACAGTACAGGTTAGCTCTTCTCCAGTGTACTTTGGGTGAAACACGCTATCCTAAAGTTTTAATCAAGAACAAACCAAATTTCTATATATTATCATCAGCATGTATAGATGACATTTGTATCAAATACAGCTACGATTCATTGTGTCAGTATGGATTCCAAAAGTTTCTCTTGTTTTCTGTAATCTACCATTGTCATGGTAACTATTTTCTAAAAAGGTGGAGTGATTAATTGAGCTAAATCATGTGCCATTTTGCTATAAAATAGCGTAAGAAAGCAATTTAGTTAACAGTTTAATATATTTAATAGAAATGCAAGCGACAGTCTATTCCAGAAAGCAAGCATCATACATAGACGTAGGCAGAATGTGGCAGACTGAATTGTTTTAAGGATGAATTACTCCAAATCCTATGACTTTTTCCTTGTGGATTTTTAAGTGGGATTCTGCACGACTCTCCATTACAGACTTGTACCTGACTTTGCTAAGTCTACAAGGTCTCCGTTCTGTGTGACTCAGGCATAAACAGCCAAGTAAATCAGACAGCTCAATCCTGCAAAATGTTGAGCACTGCACGAGATGTGGAGCGCCCCCATCTCCACCTGACTACAATCAGAGTTGAAGGCATTCAGCACTTCACAGGAGAGCTCAGGTCTTTGCAGGATCACACCCTTAATCAATGATAAACTGCTTCTAGTGAATTCTCAATGTAACAGAAAGCCGTTTTTTCAAATGGAACTGGAAACACAGAATTTATTTGGATAAAGACAGGTTAAAAGAAAAAGAGGAGCTTTTCGTTTTGGTGGTGCACCCCAGGAAATATCTCCTAAATTCAGACGCTGGCCTTCTTTTTTTTTTTTTTTTTTTTTTTAAATACAAAGCATTCTACTAAACTCATCCTTCTTTTGAGGAGACTTCAGTGAGATCTTGTACAGTAACTATGTAAATATCAGAACAGATATGTTCTCAATAATACAGGGAATAGTCTCTTCAATGGGGTTGCACCTGTACAAGTGAGAAAAGAATTTGGTCCATGCTATCCACTTTATAATACTACTAACACAGAACTTACATTATCTTCCTCCTGAATTTCCAGGGTGTAAGAAATCACTTCTTCTGGTGTACATCCTTCTGCCTTATTCCACTGCAATGTGATCCACGTGACACCTGCTCGAACCAATCTTGGTGCAGAAGGGGTCTGAGGAATATTACCTGATGTGTAGCACACCACTTCCTGGCTGTATCCACTGTACAGGAACAGAGAAAAAGAAGATATCACATAACTTTTTTCCAAAATGCATTGTTTGCATATATTGGTATAGAAATATATTGTTAGAAAACATAGGTATATAAACTATATATAAGCGCATACAAAAATATTACAGTAAAAAGACATTCAGATTGCAAAGTCAAGCACTCAAAAGTTAGGGAATGTCAGAATTAAGAATGCCTGTCCAACCTTAATTCAGACCCCTTGTCCACATGCATTATAACACAATTTTTAAGGACATGTTTGCATGCATTCATTTCTACAGGACCTCTGTCTCATTCAGTGCACACAGGAAGGATGGTGCTCTCTGAGTGAGCAGTTAGTCAGTAATTGTTTTCTCCAGTGAGTTGCCTCTATGCCTTATTTACTGCACTCCATTCAAAACCCGTACTAAACAGTGAATTATTAACTTCCTCATGGATATTGTTATGGAACTCATCACCATCAGAGTGCTTCAAAAACATAAATTATCTCCCTGTGAGGTAGGAAGGTATTATTAACTCCATTTTAAAAATGTGAACTGAAGCACAAGAATGAATAAAGCTAAAAGTGTCTACTGATTTTGGGTTCAAAGCACAGCTCCTATGTACTTCGGTTGGAGTTGTGAGTGCTCAGCACTTCCGCAAACCTGGCCCCAGGTGACTCAATCTAGGGTCACAGAAAATCAGGAACACACAATTATTAGCCAGCGATGAAATTCTGGTTTAAATGACTTACTTAGCATCACATAGAAACTCTCTGGCAAAAGGCAAAGATAGAATCCAATTCTCCAGAACAACATTTAACTGCCTTAATCATGAGACCAGGGTTCTCTTCCTGCATCCCCATGCTGAATTTGCTACACATCTTCAAACTTCTGCAACAAATGAGGCAGGGATCCTGCAGACAAAAGCCCCATTCACTACACAACCCTGATTCATCCCCAGGACATGGTCCATCCTGTGCATTGAATAAGGCAGGCATTGTGTGGAAAATACAATGTGAGATCATGTAATTAAAGACGTCTCATAAGGCATATAACCAGGCAACCTCAATTCTAGCATTCCTAACTTTTGTGTGCTTGATATTGCAATCTTCAGGTTTCCTATTTTTGTGTGTTATTTTCTCAGTTTTCAAAAAAGCAAATGGGAAAAAAAATCAGAAATTTCTTTATGTGGTGCCATATTAACATGGTTCCTTAGCAGGGTTTGAACCTTTTGATTAAAACAGACCTCTCCCACTTGAGCTAACAGAGTAATCGTGAGTAGCAGAAGTCTGTTAACCTCTGTGTGGGACAGCCATTAGAAGAGGATGAGAGACACATTTGGCGAGTAGGTTTCAGAGGTATTTGCTGAGAACAGAGGAATATTAGTACTTAGGAAATGCGGATTCCATTCCTGGTCTGGAGGGAAGTGTGTTCTAGTAGATACAGACCCTTCTGCTCCTGTCCCCTCTCATATATCCTTGACAAATCTGTCCCCTTGTGTTCCTGTCCTTCCGGCTTCTATTTTCCTCTGCTCTTGTCCCACTCCCCTTCTGCTCTTGTCCCCACCAGGTTCTGTACTGTGGGTCTGTCCTCTGCTAGCCTGTTCCTCTCCAACCCCCTCCGCTCCTCACCCAGGCCTAACTACAGACCTACATCGGTATAACTACATTGCTCAGGGGTGTGAAAAATCTACACCTCCTGAGTGATGTGGTTATATTGACCTAACCCCTCATGCATACAGTGTCACGTTGACAGTAGAACTTCTCCCATCAACATAGTTGCCACCTCTTGGGAAGAGCGATTAACGACACCGATGGGAGACGCTTTCCTCTTGGTGTAGGAGTGTCCTCATTAAAGCGCTACAGCTGTGCTGCTGTAGCCCTGTAAGTGAAGATAATCCCTGAGTCAGGTTGCTTCCTTTTCCTCCATACTAGGTGGGTTCCAGCAGGAGGATCAGTTAGAGAGACTATCTATCTGCTCTCAGTTCCACAGCAGGCTAATGCTAAGGAGCAACTGGAGAAATAGTCCTGCTTAGCCCCGGAACAGAACATGCTCAGTGGGCTCTCAAGGGTGGAACAGAGCTCTGTGGGGGCAGAACAAGCTCAATGGAGATGGAATGTTTGGAGAATTTTTCAATTAGCCTCTAACAAACCTCTACTGAGGTAAGTGCAAATAGCTACTTTGAGACAACTATCAGTCAAATTTTGGTGGATTTTCACGGGGACAGCAAACGGCAGTTCTCTGACCCTAGCACACTCCTTGCTCCAAAGTATGAAAGCATTAGAGCTTCTCCACTAAAAGAGTTATAATATGGAAGGAATGACCATGAATATAACTGCCCCAACCCTCAGCTCACTCCCACCTCAATCATGTGAGAAAAACTGGCTTTTGGAACACATCCAGAAGATTAACAAAACTGGGATCTGGCAAACCAGCAATAGGGAGGACATGTTCCAAAATGGAGGACCCTTCACAGACAGTGCTCTGTCAGCAGTCCCCTCTCATTTATATTACACCTCTGCTGATAAAAGAGGGGCTGTTTCAGAGAGAAAAGCTGATCTCTCGGGGTATGTGGATAAGGGAATCCATGTGCAAACTCTTGAGAAATAAAGGCCAATGATATCTAGAGGAAGAAGACAGACATTATTAAACCATATACAGCTAGGAGCTGCATTTTCAGGACTTTTAAAAGGGCAGACTTTCCCCTCAGAAACACACACATATGAATCTCTCTGGGTATCTGTACTTTTTCTTTCATTCATTTATTTCCCTCCTCAGCTGAACATTCTAAGTCACGAAACAATGAAAAGGGACTAATAATTTTAAAAATAAGTATTTTTGTAAGATTCAAAAATTATTTTAGCTTCTTCAGTGTACGTCCCTCTTCCTCCAATGAGTTTGTATGCGGGCAAACTCTGCGCCAGCTAAAATCCCCACACAGGGAAACTACTGGATATACTCTGGAGCTCTAGCTGTTCATCTTCTGTCCAGTGGTTTCTAGCAGCTCCCTGATCTTGCAAAACCCATTAGCCAAAGCTCCCTCTGATTCCCACCAATTTCCACAGGCTTGAACTTAACTGCAGGTGCGAGGGAATGGAGAATTAGGACCCACCTTGCTAAAACCCCCTTGAGCAATGTTAACCCACTCTTGCCCCTATCTGCTATTCCATTTGTTTTATTCTCCTGCTGGCTGAGCCACCTAAGGCTTGCCAAAGGAGGAAGTGAGTACAAACTTTGCTGTAGTGCTGAAAGATGACAGAGGAACATCACTTAAAAAAAAAAGTAGGATTCTTTTCAAAATCTGTAACAACTTCTACAGGTTTGTTGTTTTTTTTGGTTCCCCGAGATCCCTAGTGGGAATTTTAATAACAGATATATGTTATTTTGGTATTAAAAACAGGCCACAAAATATCATCTAACACCTCCAAAGCGGTCCATCCTCTTAGATCCCTTTCATCATTCTGAAAACTTCAAGTCAATTCCCTGTGAGACAAGCGAAAGTTCTCAGAGGATCTATTCTAAGAGCACTATTTGTAGAGCAATAAAACTTCAGCCATTTAATAGAGAGCCCAAAGGGAAAAAAAATCACCCTCTCAGTACAGATACTGTCATTTAGAGTTAAGTCTTTTGAATGCCTTGCCATGGCAGAGATAACATTGATAAGAAATAACTTACCTAGTACCTATGTCATTTTGAGCTGCTAATCTGAAGGTGTAGCCCACAGCTGGACAAAGCTTAGTCAACTTGCAATGCTTTTGGCTCCCGAAGTAACATTCTCTGAAACCATTGTTTCTTTTTCCCTAGAAAGAAAATAATCCATTATTGTTTCTTCTCTTAACATACGTAATGAAATAAATCCAGAAATATTTTATTGATCATTTTATTGCTTACTTTCTTAGTCACTAAAATGACCAATTAGTGACACTTGCACAAATTAACACCAGCAATATTACAGAGGTCTAAACAATTTAAGCCAGGGCAGCTTCATTTTAAATAGGTTTCTAGTGTGTGACGTATTCAGTCTGTAATCAGATTGCCCACAGGGTTTCAATCTTACTCTCATAACACAGTGCTTCCAATTCTGTAGCATCACTTATAGCAAGTCCACCTACTTCAGAACTCTTCAATTTATCCTATTTATGATCAGTATCAAAATCAGTATGAGTACAAACCCAATTAAAGGTGCGATGTTCCCACAAGTCAGCGCCACTTCTCAGCTTGGCCAAAGAACTACACAGAGCCTGCAGCTACTATACCTTGTAGATCAGGGGTAGGCAACCTATGGCATGCAAGCTGATTTTCAGTGGCACTCACACTGCCCAGGTCCTGGCCACCGGTCTGGGGGGGCTCTGCATTTTAATTTAATTTTAAATGAAGCTTCTTAAACATTTTATAAGCTTTATTTACTTCACATACAACAATAGTTTAGTTATATATTATAGACTTACAGAGAGAGACCTTTTAAAAAGGTTAAAATGTATTACTGGCACGCGAAATCTTAAATTAGACTGAATAAATGTAGACTTAGCACAGCACTTCTGAAAAGTTGCTGACCCCTGTTGTAGATGCAATCTTCTGACCTGAACTACAATTTTAATCCCCATTCCAGTTCCTAATTTTCCCCTCCCACAAAGGGGCTCTCACTCCTCATGGTCAGGAAGGTGCAACATACCAGCAATATTCTACAGAGAACAGCAGGGGTCCAACCTTTGGCTCAGCAGCACAAAACATTCTTTACTGCTGCTCTAAAGGTGCAGCTAAGGCTTCTCCCATCACAGAGGGAATATTTGGGTGGTCCAAAGTTGATATAGCCAGCTCCCTTTAGAATAAGAGGCATGTCACGGATAGGAAAGGTGATTATTAGGGATAGGAGAGGTGACACAGGGCAGACAGCATACTCAGCTTCTGGAGGCATAATTAAGAGCACCTTTGAAGTCAGGGGTGGCTCTAGCCATTTCGCTGCCCCAAGCACGGCGGCACACGGCGGGGGGCACTCTGCCGGTCGCCGGTCCCGCGGCTTCGGTGGACCTCCCGCAGACGTGCCTGCAGATGCTCCACCAGAGCCACGGGACCAGCAGACCCTCTGCAGGGATGCCTGCAGGAGGTCCACCGGAGCCGCGGGACCAGCGGACCCTCCGCAGGCACATCTGCGGGAGGTCCATGGAGCAGCCTGCAGCTCTCCCGGCGACCGGCAGAGCGCCCCCTGCGGCATGCCGCCCCAAGCACACGCTTGGCATGCTGGGGCCTGGAGCTGCCCCTGTTTGAAGCTGCTCTAAAGTATTGCTGGGAGTCATTTCAGACCCCGACCTACCCAAGCTTGAAGGAACAGCAATGGGGCATAAGAGACACCTTTCCCCCATGCATTTTCCCTCAGCTGCATCAAGGGTAAACTCAGTGCAACTAAGAATTGAGTCTATGGTTTCCAGAAGCCCTTCCCTCCCCCATCCCCTTTTTAATAAATAACTCCCAATCCAATCCCACTCTTAAATATTTCATTCAGTGAAAGAATTGAGCTCAGCTTCACACAAATATATTTCCTCAATATCCTGGACTTTCCTATTATAAGAAGCTTTGTTTGCACATCTGGTAACAATCTTCTTGAAAATCATTTAGGTTCTGAATTTAAAGTGGACCTGAAAAAGGGACTGCTTAATCTCAAGTAATGTGATTGGTCTGTAGTGCAGTAGCTTTGAGAGGGCTTTTAGCTCTTCAATCTATGAAATATTAATGTAAAATTCATTGAGAATAATGTTCTGAAGCAACAGGACATGAGAGCAGAACACAGTCCCCTCTTCCAGGGAAGGAACAGTCAGGGCCACCAGAGGATTCAGGGGGCCTGGGGTCTTCGGCGGTGGGGGACCTCCTGAATCCAGCAATTTGGTGGCGGGTCCCAGAGCAGAAGGACCTCCCTGCTGTGGGTCTTTGGGGCACTTCGGCAGCGGGTCCCAGGGCGGAAGGACCCCTTGCCTCAGGTTTTCGGGGCACTTCGGCAGCGGGTCCCAGAGCAGAAGGACCCCCGACCGCCAAATTGCTGCCAAAGACCCGGAGCAGAAGCAGTTCTGGGGGCCCGAGCCTTGCGAGAGTTTTCTGGGGCCCCTGGAGCAAGTGAAGGACCCTGTTCCAGGGCCCTCGAAAAACTCTCGTGGGGGCCCCTGTGGGGTCCCGGGGAAAACTGCCCCACTTGCCCCCTCTGGGTGGCCCTGGGAACAGTCATGCTATTACCCTAAAATTGATCCACAAGCAAACGTAATCCTAGTCTCTGCTATCTCTTCAAATGTGAAAGTCCCACTATATAGCTAGTTATTTTTGTCATCCTTCTCTGGGCCTTTTTAACTTTGTCTTCTATCTGGGTAAAATTCACACTGTGCAGAGGGCCAATACAAGACCTGTGTGTTTCATGTACTGAATGCTGGGTAACAGCATGAGAGGCTGCCATGTTTCTAAAGCTAAACTGGCTTTTTATTAAAAAGAACTATTTATAGAGATGCTGCAACTGCACCAAGCAGGCAAGCCACCTGCAAACAGACTGACCTCCCGGTGCTTCCTCAAAACCCTTCCTTCCTACAACCTGTGCTCCCCTCCCTCCAAGTGCCATGCAGGTTGCACCACTATGCACCACTTAATCCTAGTTTGAGGGTTTCAATGACACCTAAGTGGTGAATAAATCCTGTGCTGACCCCTCTGCACAGGGGAGAATTTCACTCTTTTCCTTTAGACTGCAACATAGAGAAAAAAGCACAAGAGATGGAAAGGCCTGGAAAAGAAATTTCTTCCCCAGGTACCAAGCCTGAATAGATGAGTTTGGTGCAAGGGCTTCTCATGAAATCCTCCCCCAGCAAGCCAAAGCAGTAGAAGGTGCGAATGGCTGCTGTCTCTAGCTGCAGGTTCATTAGCCCTTCCCCCATTCCTTCCCTGGCCCAAGATTCAGTCATAGGAGTCAGGTTTCAGAGTGGCAGCCATGTTAGTCTGTAGCAGCAAAAAGAACAAGGAGTACTTGTGGCACCTTAGAGACTAACAAATTTATCTGAGCATAAGCTTTCGTGGGCTAAAGCCGACTTCATCAGATGCATGCAGTGGAAAATACAGTAGGAAGATATATACGGAGAACATGAAAAAATGGGTGTTGCCATACCAATTCTAATGAGACTAACTGATTAAGGTGGGCTATTTATGAAAGCTTATGCTCAAATAAATGTGTTAGTCTCTAAGATGCCACAAGTACTCCTGTTCTTTTTGTCAATCATTGGAGTGTAGCCCACGCAGGGTGTTAAGCTCCACCAAAACACGGATGTCAAGTCTCTGGTACACTGCTGAGTCATACACAGAGTTCCCCAAATTGTGCCTCCCTCCCCTACACTACGAAATTCCATCAGATTAATTATGAACTTGTCTACACTGTCAAGCTTCTGCGTAGTAAAGCAGCTTTTTGCACTCAAATTACACACTGCCAAGCCACTTTGTGTGCAGAAACTCCTCAGCTGCAGCACTGCAAAAAAACCACCGCGACGAGAGTCGTAAGGCTCAGAGGCTCCAGCGCAGACACTTGATTGCTTTCTGCACTGTAACTGGCCTTCAGAGCTGCCCCATAAGGCCTCAAGGAACTGCTTATTTTGAACTTGGCTGCCCCAGAAACATGCGCCCTCCCCTTTCAAAGCACCTTTTCTGACAGCCTTTGTGCGCTGTGCTGATCTATTCTGGGACACAAAGCAAACCATCAATGTGGAATGTTTGTGCTGTTGAACACAGAGGGTGTGCGTGTGTGAGAGAGAGAGATTGCTGTGCAGAGAGCCCAAGAAGAGAGACAGGGGCTGATGTCGGGGTTTCCCCCTCCCCCAGGACTGGTTGCTTCCTGATGGTGTCTGAATTTACAAAACAACATGCTGAAACACTCTCTGTCCCCCAAAAAGACACTGTCTCTCTTACCCCCACTATAAACACACACACACTCCCTCCCTCCCCCTTCAGTTGAAAAGCAGCTGGCAATGTAGTAGGATGCCCATGGAACAATGGGATTAGGAAACCTGCATCATGTGATGCTGTGCCTGTACCATGAGGCATTGCAAACCCTTCCCAAAGCACCCTGCAGCCAGTTGCACAGTGGGATAGCTACCACAATGCACTGCTGTCTTTGCTAATGTGGATGTGCTCCAGCATCACAAGCAGCACAATGTGGACACGCAACCATGGTTTAATTCCAGCATTTTAATAAAAGTGGTCTAACTTGTGGTGTGGAAACTTTCCAGTGTAGACATACCCTCTGTCTAGAGGCCTCTGCAGTTTTGGAAGAAGGGCCAGGATCTTTCCCTGGAGGCAGTGGGACCTGTAATTTTGTTAGCATCGGAGTGTCCTTTCCAAGGATTCTACAAACTGATAATACTTCTGTAACTATTGAACCAAATTATCTTACTGTAATTGGCACTGATCCTGCAAGGATCATTAACGTACTGTAGTCACCCGAAAGATATGAAATGGCTGCACACATTAACCTTGTATAATACGTTAAATGCAACCAACTTATTCCCAGAAAGATGTTAGCAGACCTCAAACTGGCATAATCACAGAAGATGATTCCAGGAGAATCTTTCATATGTTTTAGTGTCAAATCTAGGTGACTGCATTTCCATAGGAAAGACAGTGGACCCAATTCTCCACTCCTTGATCCTGCACAATGTGGCAGTCAAACGCTTCTATTCTGAACTGGTTGCACTTTGCACTCATCCGCCACACATGTGAATGAGTATACACAGTGCAGTGCATTGGAGAATCAGGCTCCATTTTGTCACTGCTATGGAAGCACATGAAAGAGCCTATGTCACAACTCTGAACTTCAAGTTCCTCAGAACGCCCCAAGGAGAGTGTAGCACATCTAGAAAGTACGTGTCCAAAAGCTCAGAACCATCATGCAGACCTCCTGTGATGCACAGAACTTGGAGTCACATAAGGGATGTTCAACACACTGACGAACTGCCCTATCTTACTTTTATCCATACGGTACCATTCTCCATTTGCTCAAGTACTCAGTTTAGTGCACAATCTATTTAGATGTTTTCCAGCTGCCCTGGTTGTAATTCTGCTACATAGCTCAGCTAAATTAAGGGAAAAACACTTTAGGATTCGTGACTCTTATCTAAACTGATGCTTATTTAAAAGATACTTATAAGCTAGAAGTAGTTTATGACATATTAAATCCTTTGACAAACACAGCTATTGGATAGAAAACATCTTGGAGAAAGAATGGTAGGTGACGCTTTGCAGTTCAGGGGCAGCATGTCTCAATATGTAGGTTATTACAAAATCTTTGCACCACACCCATTGTATTAAAAAAGTGCAAGTTAGAAACTGCAGGGTTATTAAGAGAAGGTCTTTCTTCTTTTTAAGAAACACTCTTCTTCAGACTCAGATGCTTTTAATGATGATTTTTTTCTACAACCCTTTAAAAACTGTCCTGATTCTATTACGTTTGATGCATTTGCAGCAGTGGTTTTTGTTCCTCTTTTTTTGTTTAAACCTCAACTGTATTTGATCATTTTTCTTTGATTATTAACTATTTATCTGGCAGACAAATGCAGACCTGAATGAAAATTCTACCTTTTGCTCCCCTCACCAAAAAAACCTCTTGCGGATTGGAGTGAGCAAATGATGAGTGGATTGAGTAAGGCATACAATAAGGGGAGTCCTAGCTGAAAATGAAGCAGTCATGGGAGGTTCTGACACAGCAGTATTAATGCTAATTTCTGAATTAGGAGCCAAGGGTCATCTCCAAAGAATTCCAGCATATTATATCATGCAACTATAATTTTCATAAAATTTGGTCAAATCTTTGCAATTCTGCAATCTGTTCCACAACTTCCCTGCCCTCAAAACCCCTCAGCATACTGTAGACGACAATGTTCAACTTTATAATAATATAAATCTGTTCATGTATAGATTTGCTGGCAGAGCTGGTATTGCACATTATGCTGACCTAGTCTGCATTTATTGGTATTTCCAATTGTCATAACCAGATAGCTAAGAGTTAATGTCTCTTTCACCTGTAAAGGGTTAACAAACAGTGACCTGCAACACCTGACCAGAGGACCAATCAGGAGACAAGATACTTTCAAATCTAGGTGGAGGGAAGCCTTTGTTTGTGGTTTTTGGTTTTGGCTTTGTTCTCTCTGGGTCCTGGAAGGGACTAGACATGCAACCAGTTTTCTTGCCAATCTCCCTGCTACAGTCTCTTATATATTCAGAAGAGTGAGTATTTTTAGTAAGAAAGGTGGTTATAGTCTTTTGATTGTTTCTGTATTTGCAAATGTGTAGTTTGCTGGAAGTATTTTAAATTGTATTTTGCTGGGGGGGGAGGCTTCTTTCTAGTTTCTATAAGCTGACAGACCCTGTAACTTTTTACCATCTAAATTGCAGAGATAACCTTTTACTTTTTTTCTTTCGTTTATTAAAAGTTTTGCTTTTAAGACCTGTGTGATTTTTTCTCTTGTTAAGACTCAAGGGAATTTAGTCTGTACTTAACAGGGAAGGAGAAGGGTGGAATCCCTTTGTTTTAGATTCACGGAGTTTGAATCTGTATTGCCTCTGGGTGAGGGGAAGATAGGAGGGGGAAGGGAAATGGTTTATTCCCCTTTGTTGTGAGACTCAAGGAATTTGGGTCTTGGGGTCCCCAGGAAAGGTTTTTTGGGGGGACCAGAGTGCCCCAAAACACTATATATTTTTGGGTGGTGGCAGCTTAACAGATCTAAGCTGGTAATTAAGCTTAGAGAAGTTCATGCTGGTACCCCATATTTTTGGACTCTAAGGTTCAGATTTGGGGAATTATACCATGACACCAATTACTTAGACAGGCTGGTATTTCAGATTCTACTGGCACTAATTGGAAAGGCTGGCTGATATTTCTAATGATCCTGGCATTAATAGCCTGGAAATAGTCCCTTTTTGGAGATTTATGAAAGCTTTAATGCTGACATAATTTTGGAGAAGAACAGGGAAGCAGGCATAGGCTGCTGCCCAGGAGTTGTACAATCTTCCCAGAACCCCCTTCTTATCCTTCAAATATTCAGCTTCCAAGTTTTAATCTTATAAAGTTTCATAAATTGCTTTCAACACACCTCATCATTTCCTCAAACACATAGCACAGAGGGAGGAATGACATGGACAGCAGCCCATGACATGTTCACTACTGCTTCTTTCTCCAGTCCTAAATTCCAGGATGCTCAATTCTGCTCCTGATCTTTCCAATGCTAAGTATTTGCTGCAGTGAGAGTCAGAGCCTGCTCCATGAAACTGGATCAATGCAGCTCCACCAGTCTGGTAGAAGTTGTAAATTAATTATAATAGAGAGTAACTGCAACCAGCTGAGTGGATTCCAGAAGGAAATTAAAAGTTTGTGTCCATCTATATTGGAAAGGGCTTTTTTGTTTGTCTGTTTGTTTGTTTGAAATAAAAAAGCAGGAACGCCTTTGTCTTTTATATTATTAATCTCAGCCCAATCATCGTTTACCATAGGTTTAGTCCAAGGGTGGGCAAACTTTTTGGCCCAAGGGCCACATTTGGGTATGGAAATTGTATGGCGGGTCATGAATGCTTACAATATTGGGGTTGGGGTGCAGGAGGGGGTGAGGGCTCTGGCTGGGGGTGCAGGCTCTGGGGTGGGGCCAGAAATGAGGAGTTCAGAGTGTGGGAGGGGATTCCAGGCTGGTGCAATGGGGTACGTGGGCGGGGGGGGGGTGTTGGGTGAGAGCTCCAGTTGGGGTTGCAGGCTCTGGGGTGGGGCTGGGGATGAGGGGTTTGGGGTGCAGGAAGGTACTTGTGGCGATGTATCCCATAATGCTTTATGGGAATATGACATAACTGGAGTAACATATCTCTGCAAAGGTTATGGTTTACTGAATCTATTCATCCTATTTGTACACATATATAATTTTTGTACTTGAAGTTATGAATATTAGCTCTATACTTGCTTGATTTCTAAGGGTTTGGCTACACTTACAGCTGTACAGCGCTGGGAGTTACAGCTGTCTTCGTACAGCTGTGTAGGGAAAGTGCTGCAGTGTGGCCACACTGACAGCTACCAGTGCTACAGTGTGGCCATATTGCAGCATGTGCAGCCACATTGCAGCATGTGCAGCGGTGTTGGGAGTGGTGCATTATGGGCAGCTATCCTAGCGTTTAAGTGGCTGCAAGGTGCTTTTCAAAAGAAGGGGGTGGGGTGGAGTGTGACAGGGAGCATGGGGGGGAGAGAGAGAGCGGATTTTTGGAGCCGACACTGTGTCAGCTCGCTGCCTTGCAAATTCCGACCACTTTCCCCACCCCTCTCTCATTCACTCTTAAATGCAAATAGCCTTCAGTCCAGATAAGCAGCTGCTCCAACGGACTCCCTTTCCCCACCCCTGCAGCCCTGCTGGGTATGGCTACACTTACAGTTGTACAGCACTGGGAGTTATAGCTGTCTTCGTATAGCTCTGTAGGGAAAGTGCTGCAGTGTGGCCACACTGACAGCTACCAGCGCTGCAGTGTGGCCACATTTGCAGCATTTGCAGCGCTGTTGGGAGTGGTGCATTGTAGGCAGCTATCCCAGCATTCAAGTGGCTGCAACGTGCTTTTCAAAAGAGGAGGGTGAGGGGGAACACGGGGGGGGGGGGAAGAGAGAGAGAGAGAGTGGATTTTTTGATCTGTCAGCTCCCTGCCTTGCAAGTTCTAAGGACTGAAACATACACATCACCAACCTGCAATCAATTTAAAAGTTTGGAGCCCTCTCCCCACCCCTCTTATTCACTAAATGCAAATTATGCACTCCTAAATAGCCTTCAGACCACATAAGCAGCTGCTCAACACGGATTCCCCCCTCCCCTTCTGCTGTGTGACTTCTCTCTTCAAGCAAACAGCTGTGAACCTTCCAAAGCAATTCTCCTGCCTGCCTCCGCTCGATCGAGCAAACAGGAGCTGTGTTTGTTTTTTAGATAAGCAGCTCGGGGGAGCTCGGAGTTCAGCCATTCTTCCGGTTTGTTGTGAGCAGGCATTCTGAGATACCTCCTAATACCCTGGAGGCCAATAACAGCGCTTTTCGTGGCCACACCTGCAGAGCAGCGCTGCATCACCAGCGCTGCAATTGTTACACCCCAAGCAGACCAGGTGTACAGCCAGCGCTGCAGCCAGGGAGTTGCAGCGCTGGATGTGCCTTGCAGGTGTGGACAGTCACTAAGTTGCAGCGCTGTAAACCCACCATCAGGGCTACAACTCTCCAGTATAGCCAAGCTTGCTGTTTCTCTCCTTAAGCAAACACTAGCTGTGGACATTCCCTGCCTGCCTCTGCTCGAGCAAACAATTGCTGTGTTTGTTTTTTAGATAAGCAGCTCCGGGAGCCCCGAGTTCACAACGAAACAAAGAGAGGCATCACAACAAAACAAAGAGAGTTCTTTAGTTAAAAGCATTGTGGGAAAATTCTGGAAGTCAGTTACACTGTAGTAAGATTAATCACTGTTTACATTGGCACTCCAGCGCTGCAGCACCAGAGCTGTTCTCTTTATTCCTCTTGTCCATGTGGAGTACAACCAGTGCTGTAGCCAGGGAGATACAGCACTGTATGTGCCTTGCCAGTGTGGATTGGGAGTAAGTTACAGCGCTGTAAAGCCACCACTAGCGCTGTAACTCTCAAGTGTAGCCAAGCCCTAAGTAAGCCTTATGAGGGTATGTCTACATCTACAATTTTGCAGCGCTGGTTGTTACAGCTGTATTAGTACAGCTGGATAGGGCCAGCGCTGCAGAGTGGCCACACTTACAGCAACCAGCGCTGCAAGTGGTGTTAGATGTGGCCACACTGCAGCGCTGTTGGGCGGCTTCAAGGGGGGTTCGAGGAACGCGAGAGCAAACCGGGGAAGGAGACCAGCTTCCCCGCGGTTTGCTCTCGCGTTCCCCGAACCCCCCTGCAAACCGCAGGGAAGGAGACCTGCTTGCTCGGGGTTCGGGGAACTCGAGAGCAAACCGGGGAAGGAGACCAGCTTCCCCGCGGTTTGCTCTCGCGTTCCCCGAACCCCCCTGCAAACCGCAGGGAAGGAGACCTGCTTGCTCGGGGTTCGGGGAACGCGAGAGCAAACCGCAGGGAAGGAGACCAGCTTCCCCGCGGTTTGCTCTCGCATTCCCCGAACCCCCCTGCAAACCGCAGGGAAGGAGATCTGCTTGCTCGGGGGTTCGGGGAACGCGAGAGCAAACCGGGGAAGGAGACCAGCTTCGCTGCGGTTTGCTCTCGCGTTCCCCGAACCACCCTGCAAACCGCAGGGAAGGAGACCTGCTTGCTCGGGGGTTCGGGGAACGCGAGAGCAAACCGGGGAAGGAGACCAGCTTCGCCGCGGTTTGCTCTCGCGTTCTCCGAACCACCCTGCAAACCGCAGGGAAGGAGACCTGCTTGCTCGGGGGTTCGGGGAACGCGAGAGCAAACCGGGGAAGGAGACCAGCTTCGCCGCGGTTTGCTCTCGCGTTCTCCGAACCACCCTGCAAACCGCAGGGAAGGAGACCTGCTTGCTCGGGGGTTCGGGGAACGCGAGAGCAAACCGGGGAAGGAGACCTGCTTGATTACCAGAGGCTTCCTCAGGTATGCTGGGATACCTGCTTATTCCACGGAGGTCAAGAAAAGCGCTGGTAAGTGTCTACACTTGATTACCAGCGCTGGATCACCAGCGCTGGATCCTCTACACCCGAGACAAAACGGGAGTACGGCCAGCGCTGCAAACAGGGAGTTGCAGCGCTGGTGATGCCCTGCAGATGTGTACACCTCCTAAGTTGCAGTGCTGTAACCCCGTCACCAGCGCTGCAACTTTGTGATGTAGACAAGCCCTGAGGCATTTTGTCAGCTTCTTTAGAAAGGAATTTGCAAGGTTAAGTGCCCAATCAAGAAGCACTTGGGGAACAATGCATCTTGGAATGCTCCAATCCACATAAGAAGTCTTCCTGGAGACATACAAGATACCATGTGGGCAATGACTTCTGCCTGTAAAAACTGTGAGTCATGCATGGATATGTGACTTGCCTAGGTGACTCCAGAACTTCATCTTGGAGTTGGACTTTGAATAGGCGAGAGGAGGGGGTCTCTACCCACAAGAGAAAGTCTATTTAAGCCCGTGGGAGACCCCTCCACTGGTTTTCAGCTGGCTATAGAGAGCCTCTCCACCCCAAAGATAGCTGAAAGAAACTGGAACAAATGACAATAACCATAGGGGGTGTGAGTGATTGCTGGACCCAGACAAGAAGGAGACTTGTCTGTAAAAGGAAGCTGATTGGTGAGGTTTTTATCTGTACTCAGCTGCTGGACTTAGATTTGTGTGTTTTATTTCATTTTACTTGGCAATTCACTTTGTTCTGTCTGTTACTACTTGGAATCACTTAAATCCTACTTTCTGTATTTAATTAAATCACTTTTTACTCATTAGTTAATGCAGAGTTAATTACTTATAATTAACCGGGGTGGGGGGAACAGCTTTGCATATCTATTAGTAAAAACAGCAAAGAGTCCTGTGGCACCTTATAGACTAACAGACTTATAGTCTACACTTGTTAGTCTATAAGGAGCCACAGGACTCTTTGCTGCTTTTATAGATCCAGACTAACACGGCTACCCTTCTGATACATATAACTTTACCCTGTATAAGCGTTACACAGGGTAAAATGGATTTATTTGGGTTTAGACCCCACTGGAAGTTGGGGCATCTGAGTGTTAAAGATAAGAACACTTCTGTAAGCAGCTTTCAGTCAAGCCTACAGCTGTTAGGGAACGTGATTCTGACCTGGGTCTGGGTCTGAAGCAGGCAGGGCACTGAAGTCCTAAGCTGCCAGGGCAGGAAAACAGGGGCAGTAGTAGTCTTGGCACATCAGTTGGTAGCTCCCAAGGGGATTTCTGTGATCAAACCCGTCACAGTATTCTGGCCTTGATCGACGGGTTTGGAGGGTGGGAGGGGGAATCAGAACTGGGGCAGAGGTGCAGGGGAGAGGTGCAGGCTCTGGGCAGCATTTATCTCAAGTGGATCTTGGAAGCAGCGGCATGTCCCCACTCCAACTCCTACGTGGAGGCGTGGCCAGGCAGCTCTGCTGCATGCTGCCCCATCTGCAGGCGCCTCCCATGCAGCTCCCTTGGCATGGTTCCCGGCCAATGGGAGCTGTGGAGCTGGCGCTTGGGGTGGAAGCAGCATGTGCACTGGAGCACCCTGGCTGTCCCTACATGTCGGAGTCACAGGGGGGACATACCACTACTTCTGGGAGCTGCGCGGAGCAGGCCTTGACCCCGCTCCGCAGCGGGAGCTTGATGGCCGGATTAAAATGGCTGATGGGCTGTAGTTTGCCCACCCCTGGTTTAGTCAGTGTCTGTTCAAAAAGGGGATAAGGGAAAATCTGAGCCACAGGGAGGAGTTTTCACGAATGGCTAGTTCATTGCCATGCTTACTATAGCTGACCCCATATCACAGGGAGCCCAGCTAGAGTTCAGAAGTTCTCTGGAATCCCATCTGAATTCCAAAAGAGTTGAAAAGGGGGCCCAGTTCTGATCCTCTCGAAGGGGAGGATCTCTTAAGCAGGCATGAGTATATAGCAGTAGGCACTGAGTTGGAGCAGTACTTCGTAAGATGAACAGATTTTATTGTTAAAAACCAGTCACTATTAAACCTTCTGTTATTTTATGGAAACCATTTTTACTAGTCAAATTCTGAAACTTTATGGTTCTAGGAGCTCAGTAGGAAAAAGAAAATAAAGGTGCCACTCTAATCTTAGTCATTCTTTACAATTTTCAAATTCTACTAAATGAACAAGCAAACCAACAAACATTAAAGCCAGTCTAATCCAAATAGGAAAAAAGAAAAACATAATTCCTAATATGGATTGCAGTGTTGTTATGTTGATGTTCTTAGTCTTTAGTTTCTTCTTATCATATTGGTAGCAGACCCTGCAGCTGACAAAATCCTTCAAATCCCTCATTTGGGGGAAAGAAGAAAGCAGGATAAAACTGGCATATAGAAATATTGACGAAAGTTATAACGCTCCTGCTATATGAATAGGATGCAACACCTCTTGACTTCAACTACCTGAGGGCACAACTCAGTGAGTCTGACCACCTTTCTAGCAAGAAAACAATATCTGCAATTCCACTAAAGTAACAAATGCCAGCTTATTTGTGCTGTGATCTAAAACTGGTGATCCCAAAGGGTTAGTGAGGATTTTGGAAATCCCCACAAGATGATGCAGGAAACCAGATAATAAAAAACACACCCCTCTAGGTCAATTCAGGTCTCTTTGTCTAATAAAACCTGTATCACTTGAGAAGAAACAGCTTAAGAAGAGAATATTGACCCTATACCTCTTACACAGGCTCTCAGGTACCATTGTCATGTGCCTGGTACAGATAAAAACTATTCAGAACCCAAGCTGGATCCTAGTCCCAAATCGCTCACGTATGTGAAGCATTAGGCTGCATAATTGGGCCTTCTGGATAGTAACTGCCACATTTATTCTCTGCCCTACTAAGAAAATAAAATGATAATGCACAGTAGAGGTAATGATCTGCTCTTTTTGGAAGACAAGACTATCTGACTGAATGTTCTTTGGATAGCTACTTGAGCCACTTCTGGAGAGCATTGGGAATGTGGTATGTACACCCCACACAAGGGCAATTCTGTAGTCCGGTAGAATGCACTGTTCGTGTGCTATGTCCTGATGAAGTGCTAATGAGACCAGCTGAAATCTTTAAATAAACACAAGCCTGGAAGTCTCAGTGACTGTGGCCATCAATGGATTTAAAGTGCAGTCTTCTTGCTGCATTTTAGGGTACTGCCTAGTCCCCTGACTGGCCAGTGTTATATCCTCCCTGCAGCAAGTTTATTTTTAAATTTGAAAATGGTGCTATCTGCATTCTTGGAAGCACTTTAAATGCTCACAATCTAACTGAAGACAGCCTGTAAAACAATAAGGTTTTGCTTCAGACAGAGTTAACATTAAACACACCCCAAGGTTTGAAACATACCACAGAGTGATAGCATCTGTTACTGTTTGCTGCTATGAAGTGATAATAGGCTGCTTAAAAAAAACCCATCATTAGCGTGAATAGATTGCATGCTTTGTTCAGAGGTGGTTCTGTGGCAGTCCCATGCTTTTTCCAGGGGGAATGTGCCAGTGTGCCTGACTTTTGGCCCTGTGCCTTCCCTTGATCAGTTTTATTGCTCTCTGATTCTCACAATGCCGATTTTGTTTCTGTAGCATGAGGCTTTACTCTTCCAGGAGTAGGTCTGATAATCTGTATTGCAGTTCCCATGTTCAGAGGGCTTTTCACAGGGAACTCTCACACCATCCCTCATTATGAAGGGGCGTAATTTTCTGAAGGCAGATTATCAAATAAATACAATTAGAAAGCCACCCTGAGAATGGCAGATTTCTCATTTTCCATTCATGCACAGTTCCTTCTGCTTACAGACACAATTTAATTTCCTTCTCATCACTGATTTTCCTGTGTTTATATTTTATTCTGTACCCTGTAGCTAATGAATATTGCTCTAGCTGAGATCTGGCTAAGCCTTTGCTGTTTCCTGGCAAGTGTTCTCCTCTTCCCCTATTTGTGTCTTGATTTCACTGAGATGCAGTACAGCATTGTAACAGAAAGTTTGTGTTTTCCCCTACATGCATTTGGCATAACTACATGAGAGGGTATAGAATACTGAGTGAGCACTCTGCTACTTACTTGGATGCCATAACTCGTATAGTGAAATATGAACACAAGTATACAGAGACATCAGTGAAATGTCAAACGAAGGAATCAATGCCTTGCCTTCCAGAATACATTTCTTTCAGATGGAAAAACAAGTTCCTGCAGAGACAACGGTCCTCTTGCACATCACCTCCTGTACTCTGGACCATAATCTATTTTCAGGTCACACATCAATTCAGCAGTCCATTTGTCTGCCAATATTATTTTTTCTACCAAAATACTTCTGTGTATGCATTGCTATCTGACGGAGTATTGCAACAGCCATCTTGTTTGATCCCCATTTTCAGTAGCTCTATATTTTAATCCACTCAGAGTCATGTCAAATCATTATGAAGCATGCCAACTTATTGTGTCCATTATTCTCTCTCATCTTCACTGGCTGAGGATCCATTCATGGATCCAACTGCAATGTTATTACTAGGGAAGAAATGTAATCTAGCAGCTAGACTAGGGGTAGGCAACCTATGGCATGCGTGCCGAAGGCGGCACGCGAGCTGGTTTTCAGTGGCACTCACACTGCCCGGGTCCTGGCCACCAGTCTGGGGGGCTCTGCATTTTAATTTAATTTTAAATGAAGCTTCTTAAACATTTTAAAAACCTTATTTCCTTTACGTACAACAATAGTTTAGTTATATATTATAGACTATAGAAACAGACCTTCTAAAAATGTTAAAATGTATGACTGGTACGCGAAACCTTAAATTAGAGTGAATAAATGAAGACTCGGCACACCACTTCTGAAAGGCTGCTGACCTCTGAACTAGACCAAAGGGTCTAGGAGCCAGGACTTAGCTGAAACACTGTGTTGCCCAGGGCAAATTACTTGAGACTCTCTGTACCTTAACTTACACTTCTGCAGAAGAGTAGTAGTACTACATCTCTTTAAAAGATAAAAATGCTATTCAAATGCAAAGTATTATTATTATTCTTGGTTAAAACCCTTTCTATGTTATTATTTAAGAGCTCTGTAACAGTGGGAATGTTTCCATTGTCCTCTGTGGGCTCTGGTTCAGGCTCTAGGGCAGATGACAGAAATTTACACCCTAACCAGGTATTCACATTCTATTATTGGTATGCTATCAGTTTCCATTCTCTTTCATTCTCTTTTAGCATTTTAGAAATATCCCATATTTTCACACCTCGCCCTGGTTTGGTGATATGCTCCCATTGAAATTAAGAGGAGTTTTGCATGAGAAAGGACGGCAGTATTTGGATCTGGTTGCAGAAGGTATGATGTCTTGCAAGACTTATGTCTCTGATTATCCTGGCCCAGATCTTTTTGGTTCTCCTGACTCGTTTTCTGCTTTATTCTCAGTTTCATTTTCTGCTTTGCCTTCCCTGGATTATGGTGCATGAATTTGTGTATGATGCTGAACAAGTAATAGATGAGAATAATAAATGGAAGGATTTTTCCCCCCACTGAACTCTTCTCCAGCTTGCCTTTTTTAAAATGGTCACTAACCTTTCCTTACATTGTGCACTGTGGGCAGCGAGCCATTCTGCAGCTATTGTTTAATTTCTTTACTTCAGTGGGTTTCTCTTCATGCAGGGACACTTGCTGTGATACTGCACAGAATGAATGTTTGCACAGTGTGTGCTGTCAGATGTAGTATAATGATCTGGAAATATGTCAGTAGCACAGCAGTTGAAGACTGCTCACAAAATAATAGCCTTATATAAGGCAGGTAGATGTGTTTCACATAGCATAACTAAACCCAGACCCCCCATTCCTGCTTTTGGCACCTGATTTCATGCTGGCCCCAACCCTGGAAGCCCCTCTGTGATCCCACTATGATTCTGTCCTCACGTCTGTAAAGTCTCCTTTCAATACACACTTCTTCCAGGAAGATTATATTCCCTAGACCTGCCCTCGGAAAAGTGGTGCCAAAATATTACTGGCATAATGGAAGAAAACAAGAGGCATGCTCAAGAATTCTGTTCCAATAACCTGCTTTTTCACTCCCTGCCGCCCCATGGCTATATTATCTACTTAAAATGTAAGCTATTTGGGACACAGACCTCATCTTTTTTTATCGTCTCTGTAAAGCGACAAATAGTGTGTTCACTATATAAATGACACTATTAATTTGAAGTCAATAGGAATTTTCTATGAGAAAGGACTGCAGGATCAGATCCTAAGCTCTTTGGGGCAGGGGCTGTATTTTTGTTGTGTGTCTGAACATCGCCTAGCAGAGGGGGGTCCTGGTCTGTGACGGGGGCTCCTAGATACTACTATATTGTAAATAAATTAATAAACTCATTGCACCAAACACCTGATCCCAAAAAAATGAACGTATAAGGTGCGAAACCAAGAACGTAAGAACGTAAGAACATGTATGGAAAACCAACTTCTCCATCTTTCCTCTCTGTCGAATGCCATCAGGAGTTCATTCTCCTATGGTTTGGTTCTCCAGGTTTAATTCTTTTTCTTTACCCAGCATATCCATCAAATCAGAATGTTACTGAATAAGTCATTTCATTTTTTAATATTTCTGTAACTAGTTATCACTTACCTCATCCCACTCTAACAGGTAGCTGGTGATTTTTGAACCATTGTCAATGGGTGCCTATAAACAAAAACAAACAAAAAATGAGATCTTGGAAAGAAGTTTACAAACACATTTCCTTTCTCCAGCCAAATGGCTACATTTTAAAATGAAATCAGAGCTCTTGTTTTGCACACAGCTTGGCAAACATTTTAGTATGTAATAAGAAGAGGATGAAAGTAATTTAATATATTTTTAAAAGTCAGTCATTTTAGTGTTTGTGAAAGGTACTGCATTGAGAGACCGCAAATATGATGTCTTTAAAAAACCAAAATACAAACCTGCAGCATGGGCAACACCAATGCAAGTGGTCATATTATCTGGCCATTATGCCTCACCTGAAGGGACCAGATCTCGGGGTTTGAGAGCTGTCCAGACGCCACATTCTATTTAATCATTGAGAATAGCAACAGAGCGCTCAATAGTGCCACCTGTCTACCAGGAAGTGAACTGATATTGGCAAAATTATGTGTAGGCTTGGAAGGATTAGATTTTTATTGCTAAATGTTGGCACATGCCGATTTCACTCTACACACACAAAAAGACAAAAATATTTCCATGGAAAACAATCAAAATATACAGATGAGCAAAGTAAGAAAAACGCTGCTTGAGAACTTATTAGGCTTTGATTTAAGGATATTTACGTTGTATATTTTGATGTGATGTTGACAATTTGTACTTTAACAATTATATAGTTTTTACTTTTTGCATCTCAACATGTACTGTCATTAAATAATTATTGTCTGGTCCTCTCTGCCCCTTCCCCAATTTCGTTCAATTGTGAACACTTAAATCAATAAAAATAAAAAATGCTTAAAAATAAACATTGATAATGTCCACCAAAATTATAAAAAAAGAAAAAGAAAAATTGAATTCTGCCAACCCTAATTATAGGTCATCAAACAGTCATCATATGGTAACAAAATTCCATCATTAGTCAACAAAGTTTGGATTTACAACTGGCAAAAGGTTTCAAACCTTTTTTCCAAGCCTCTAATACATGCAGTTCCCCAATATATGTAATTTTTTATTATTATTTTAGGATATCTCAAACAACACAATGAAATATTTTAAAACACATCATAATTCCCTCAGTGGAAACCAATAGTATCACAGCACTAAATAATTTAAAATGGTTACACTGATTACAGGTAACTGTATTTCACTTTGTTTTTCTAGGTTTCATATACTTTATGTTACTCACCTTCCATTGTAAGGTTAGTGAACTTTTGGTCCTGTGTGAGGATTTGGGTGGAAAAGGACATTCTGGAGCACAGCTGTGAGTGGTGAAGCTAATTGGCTCTGAACAGGATCCCTTTACTGAATTGTACACTGCATAGACCCTGAAAATGAACATGTATGAATTTATGAATTTGCTGACAATTAAAAAAATAGCTTTTCATTTTCTCAACCACAGCATTTTACTAGCAAAGCATTCATACTGCCAAATGCTCATGATTTTTCACATCCCAGCTCTCCCTTGTATATGTTATTCGGTATGAATCTTCAAAATAATTCACATCAGAAGGTACGTATTATAGTGCTAGTCTAAATACTTCCACAAACTAATCATTTCCTTCCACTGGTGGAAGTTTCTGCCACCATTTTTCTTGACTACTTCAAATGTTTGGCCCACTATGCTAGAATCTTCTTAAGGATATAGCAAGAGAAGGGTCAGAAACATGGGGTGAACTTTATTAACCCATTCGCTGCTGAACTAGCATTCAACTCTCATTCAGCTGTGTTAATTTAAGTGGAGTATCCATATGAATGTGCAGTTTGCTTCATATAGCTGGTTGTCAGTTGAGTTTGTAGAACCTGGACTAATATGCATTGAGACTGGGTTCAAGATTTGCTGTGTTTTGTGTACTTGGGAGGAGGAAGTTTATACAGGGGTCAAATACGTTTCCTTCAAACAAGCTACAGTTGAACATCAGCTTAACTTCAGTACTCAGAAAAATAATGGAGCAAATAATCAAGCAACCAATTTGCAAACACCTAGAAGATAATAAGGCAATAAGTAACACTCAACGTGGATTTGTTAAGAAGAAATTGTGTCAAACCAACCTAATCGTTTCCTTTGACAGAGAAATAAGCCTGGTGGATTGGCGGGGGGGGGGGGGGTTAGGTGGGGAGAGGAGTGGTAGATATGGTAAATCTTGACTTTAGTAAGGCTTTTGATACTGTCTCACAAGACCTTCTCTCAAACAAACTAAGGAAATACAACCAAGATGCTGCTACTATAAGGTGGGTGCAAAACTGGCTGGAAAGGCATAATGAGTGGGGTCCTGCAGGGATCAGTTCTGGGTCTGGTTCTGGTCAATATCTTCATCTATGATTTAGTTAATGGCATAGAGAGTACACTTATAAAGTTTGTGGGCGATCCCAATCTGGGAAGGGTTGAAGTGCTTTGGAGGATAGGATTAAAATTAAAAATGATCCGAACAAACTGGAGAAATGGCCTGAGGTAAATAGTATGAAATTGAATAAGGACAAATGGAAAGTACCCCACTTAGGAACAAACAATAAGTTGCACACATACAAAATGGTAAATGATTGCCCAGTAAGGAGTGTTGCACAAAGAGATCTGGGGGTTATAGTGGATCACAAACTAAATATGAGTCAACAGTGTAACACTGTTGCAAAAAAAGCGAACGTCATTCTGGGATGTATTAGCAGGAGTGTTATAAGCAAGACACAAGAAGTAATTTTTCCACTCTAGTTCATGATAAGGCCTGAGCTGGGGCACTGTGTCCAGTTGTGGACACCACATTTTAGGAAAGAGACCAATCTTTCAAAGAGATTCCAGAGAGTAAAAAAAATGATCAAAGGTCTAGAAAACATGACCTATGAGGAAAGATTGAAAAAATTGGGTTTGTTTAGTCTGAAGAGAAGACTGACGGGGGACATGATAACAGATTTCAAGTACATAAAAAGTTATTACAAAGAGTGAAAAATTGTTCTTTTTAACCTCTGAGGATAGGACAAGAAGCCTGACCTTAAATTGCAGCAAGGGAGAGTTAGGTTGGACATTAGGAAAAAACTTCCTGTCAGGATAGTTAAGCACTGGAACAAGTGTCTAGTGAGGGTATGAAGTCTCCATCATTGGAGGTTTTTAAGAACAGGTTAGACAAACCTGTCAGGAATAGTCTACTAATTACTTAGTTCTGCCTTCAGTGCAAGGGGCCGGACTAAGTGACCTATTGAGGTCCATTCCAGTCCTACACTTCCATGATCATTAGCCCAGACATTCCTCTAACCACAGTTGACATCGCTTCCTCTTCAATACCAACCCAGAGGACCTCCCTCACTCCCAACTTGTTTTCCCTTCGTCAGGTAGAAAAAAGTGAACTGTGCGCTAGTAACTCTCCCATTTCTCCTGGACTTCGAGGGTGTCACAGGTGCCTGCTCACTTCATCTTTTGCCTTTGTGGATCCACCTGCCCACCACAATCACAAGGGTCTTCTAGAAGTACCAGAGTGTAACCTGACATTCCATAAAAGTGAGACTAAACCTTTTCTTTCTTACTGCGGGTATCTAGGAGTCCTCTAAAGGTTCCCTAGCTATTTTGCTAGACTGTTGAGCATTACTTTCCTCACAGGTTTAGTGCTGAGCTTGAGGGGCTTCCTAGTTTCTGCAGACAGCGTGTATACGTGTGTGCCCACAAACAGATGGGATTGGGACATACCTCAATAAAACTAGGATCTACTTAGAACTCCAAAAACAGAAGATGTGGCACTTTTAGCTTACACTTTCCAAAGTCCCAGGAGACTGTCACCAGGCCTCAGCTGAAGACACTCACTAGAGGTTGCAGGATGGATACATAAGGTGGAAGAGTCCTTTGGAAGCATGCAGTTATTGAAAACAAAAACCTCCCAACCAACCTGAATGGGCTGGTTCTTAGAAAATCCCTTGCAAACTGAAATGAAGGGCTATTTTGTGGAACCAAATGCTACAGCAGGTTTGCATACCTGCCTCAGCACTCAACAGGCTGAAGACTTGTCAAAATTTTTATTTAAACTTAAGACTTATTTTCCCATGTAGATCTTCTGTACGGCACAGCAAATTAGTCAGTTGCACAGCTTTCTGATCAGAAATTGTTCAAACTGAGTCCGACAGTGACTTCTGGGTTGGCTTTAGCCACTATGTATTTGAATGTGGAGTTTATAAATAGGCAATTACCAAATTTGTTTTGGGTAGATAAGAGTAATTCAGCCTCTGGGGGACACAAACAAGAGCTACTTGCACTCATGAGAAATGCTCTGTATAGCTGCCTCTGGTATCTTCCAATGAGTCAGAACAAATGTAATTAATCGAGTCCCCACCAGGTGGCTTGATTCACTGCGTGTTTGTCTCCTATGCATCCCTGCAATCAAGAGTCAAACCAACATCAACATGAGCTGTAGGCAGAAATTCAAACTAAGTGAGTCCAAAGGGAGCCTCTTTTTAGCCAAGACAGCAAGACCTGCACTGTGGTTTCTCCTAGTTAGAAGTTGTTCTTTGCATATTGACACTCAGGACACATCTTCGCTCACTCAAACTGCTATAACAGTGCTTCAGTGTAGACGCTACCCATGCTGACAGGAGGGCTTCTCTTATAGGTGTAGATAATCCAGCTCCCTGAGAGACGGAAGCTAGGTCAATGGAAGAATTCTTCCATTGACCTAGAGCTGTCTATACCAGAGGTTAGGTAGGCATAGCTACATCTCTCAGCAATGTGGATTTTTCATGGTCCTGACAGATGTAGCTATGGTGATGTAAATTCCCAGTGTAGACCAGTCCTTACTCCTTGGTGATTTCATGCCTGAAAGTCTACTGCCTCCATAGTGTCTAACGTTAGATTTGCAAGATCAGAGAAAGTCATGAGGAAAACTTATCTGAACCCTTACATTGGTGTTAGGGAAGTGACTCTAAATTTCAAGTGACCTGTGTTTCTGAAATTGTAAGGCAGAATGCACCTTAAAAAACACATAAGTGCCTTAAAAAGTCCAGTCTTCCCTATCACCCATAAGTACTATATGATGTATATATGGAATCTCATCAAAAGAGGAGGGGGGTTGCATTTGAAATAGCTGCAATAAAATATATTTCTTGAAGAAAAGCAAGATGTAGGTTTATAGTGAAGCTATGTAAGAGCCTGCAGTTTTTTTGTGCCTAATACATCAGAAATTTTTTTCAAGAACAGTGTGGGAAAACGTAAAGCCTTGGAAATCTGGCCAAGGTCACTGAGACCTAGAATGATCTCCATATTAAGTGCTGGTCATGCACATTTATTTATTTATTTATACACATTTACTAGGGCTGGCCCGAAAACAAGTATTCTGTTTTGTAAAAATTTTTAAGGTTTTTACATTTGTTTTCATCAGAATAAAATGGAGACGCTTCCAAATTTCTGATTAAAAAAGAGTGAGACCCCACATCAAAATAGCCAGTATCCCTGGGGTGGGGTGGGAGGGAAAGGATTAGGGCTTTCACCTGGGATGTGGGAGACTCAGGTTCAAGTGCCTGACTCAGAACAGAATCTCCCACATCCCCGGTGAGTACCCTCACCATTGGGCTATTGGCTATTCTGGTGTCAATCCAACTCCCTCTCCACACCTCCAACTCCACCCCCACCCCTCATATTGGATTTGAAAGAGTTTCCTCACAAAATTTTGGTTTTAACAAATCAGCATTTTCCAGCTAAAAAAATATTCCTGATCAGCTGACATTTACTGCTTGCAGTGCTTTAATACACAACCTCAACCTCACCAAGAAAAACACATAGAAGAAAACACATTATTTGGTTTTGTAATGTTAGTTTCCTTCTCCTACTACTTACTGTGCTGTCACTTTGGGGCCTGCCTTTCACATCTCACAGTCCTGTATTCTTCCTCAAACACAGTCACTGCAAACTGTTCACTTCTGATTTGTGATTTGACAAACTTGCAGGGGAAATTCAGGTAGGCAGAACAGAAATTATCTGCCCTGAAACTACCTGAAAATTGGCCCAGACACTGGTTTAAACACTCCTAATGCTATGAAAAATTGCACAGTATCTCAATACTACTCTATTATTCTTATTACTACTACACTAGGTGAAGCTTGCTTTAGAAATTATGCTTAACAGCCTGCAGCAGCTATAACTTTTTGCTTGGTATTACTGTGACATACTGGCTCCTTCGCAAAGGGTCCTATCACCTCAGATCTGACAAACTCACTACACTAAATACATGCCTTCCAGGATATTTATCAATAAAGAGCAGTATGTCAGGTATCTACAGAAAGTGTGTAACTTGTCAAGATTCATAATCATTGAGAGATGTGTAAGTATGGGAAATATTTAAGGAATGATGTAATTATATTGAAAGTATGCTTTATGGAGTTGGAGTAAAAGTTAGTCACCGGGGGCCATTATGTCTTGGTGATGTTCCTTTCAAGCATGGCAAAACATCAAAGACAACTGCAAATAATCAAAATCACCTGGAGAGCAAAAAAAAAAAAAAAAGGAACTTTACAATAAACACAGATTTGTCCTGTCTGTGAATAAAGACAAGAAACTGATATATGAGAGACACCCTCTGCATCCTTTTACTGAGGAGACATCTTGGGAAGCAGGGATGTTCTCATGAAAAACTGGATCCTAAGTTACTATATTAGATAGTAAAAGTAACTTATTAATAAAGTGTAGACAGGTTCGCATTTTATGATTTTGTTTTTTATTGTAACCATTTGTTTCCACCACTCTCCCTTGTTTCTAGTTAACACTCCATTCTATCTTAAATAGATCTCCTTTGGTTTCATTACAAGTGCTCTGTGTACTACAGGAGCAAAGATTTAAAGTAAAACCGGTAAGCTAGAGTACTCTGCTCCTTTGGGAGCAAGGATCTGAGATTTCTGAGAGTAGCCAGTGTCAGGGACTGGATATCACAGGGGAATGCTTCAAAGGGACTTGAGAATTGGGGTGCACCTCTTGTTAACTTGCAAGTCAAAGGCAGGGCTGGCACCCAGTCACCATGGGCAAAGACTCCCTCTCGCTAGAGACACGGTAGCAAAGTGACTCACAGTCCTGGATACCCTGAGAACTATCACAATTCTCTGCTAGTTACTATGGCTGGGACACTTGTTTAGGACCCAAAAGCATGCTTCTTCCATAGATTTGGAAGGAGTTATTTACCCTCTTGCTCTTCCATTTGAAAAATAATTATAAGATATTCCTGGAACTTAGTGATGTATTTGTTTTTAAAATGTTCTAACACCAGCCAATTGACATATGTTTGATATTTTAAATTCAGAAGCAATCTTCTGTTTATTAGGTTATGCCATTACACAGTGTAGCAACACTGATGGGAAAAAGGGTGCAGACTTTGCCCTTGTCTAGAAAACAGAAAGAAACAATAGACAGAAGGAGTGAAACGAAATTTTGTTCAGGATATTGAACATAAATGAATAGGATGTGAATTTGAGGCCTGGGTTCATTAGTAAAGTCTTAAAGAAAGCCATAAAAACACGGATAATAAAACTTGGTGTCAAAATATCAGTGTGTGAAACTGAAACACATGTTAACTATGAAAAATAACTGTGCAACCAACATGTAGCTCTATAATTTACGGAGAAATGGGATCTAGAAACGAATGGCTTCTGTTGGGTGTTAATTTGTCAGTTTTAAAGAGGTATATAAACACGCAGTAAAACTTTTAAAGTATCAAGTCAGCTTTATAAAATATACAGATTAATTCTGACATTATCCTTATAGTTTGAATACTGATAACTGATCATGTCTGAAGAGTATATCCTTCCATCATTCTGCATATAGAATCTTCCATTACAGATGATCCTAGTTCTGCAAAAAAACTGATCTGGCAATATGAATAGACACCTTCAACAGAGTTTGCATTTGTCATGGGGTCTCAGCTTAAATTCTTAAATGCAATTTCAGTGCAATTTTGTGCACCAATATTTTTGTGCTCATAATTTCCCCATACTCAAACAGACCTTTAGCACAAACATTTCTTTTTCACAGACAAGTTTTGCATAGCCAGTATCTGCATTATTAGAATGTACTTGTCATTTGATTTTCAGTGTAAAGTTAAAATCTAGGCAGCTCATAATCACAGAGCTGACCTAAAATATCCAGATGCTGGAAAAATGGTCAAATCAATTTTTTTTAGAGACTAGTAAAATTAATAAACAGTAGGATAGGTAATGGATGTAACCTACTGGGGAGCCAGTACTACTTATAAAAAAAAAATAGGAACACTTTGGTTTTATTTTTCTAACAAACAAACATGATGACACGCTGGACAGATGTCAATCACTTTATGGAAACATTTTGGCAAGCCTGAAATACACTTTCATACATAGACACTTTAAAGCCTGTTATATACTCTCTAGCCAGTTGATACAGCTATACATCTTTTCTTTCACTTTAGTGATGACAACACTATGATAGACAATGCATTGTTTGAAAATCTCTCTCATAATTTACTGCCTGAGAGATGGAAAGCTACAACTGAATACTTAAGGGCTGTTGAGAAAGTACTGCGAAATTCTTGAGCTATATCATGCAGCAGTCAAAAGGCTCCATTTTTTTAAAGATATAATTGAACAGATTATATTTAAGAGATTTTCAGATTCATAACAACTCACCTGACATGATAATCTGTTGCTGGCCTAAGGTCTTTCAGGTTATATTCTAATTCTTCTCCACTGCAGAAAGAAATCATCCATATATCATGAAAAACAGTACCTCAGTTAGTACAGCTATTGAATTTCTGACATCTAGGGGCTCCTACAAATGATTCATTGAAAAAAATAAATGATTTCCAGGGTAGGAAAATAAAAGTAAATAATGTAGGACCAACTTGTCAACAGATTGGAAATCTTTACAAGTTTCCACATTAAAGGAAAGAGAAGTAGTTATGTTTTCCATTTATAAAGTAACCCTATCATATGGATTTATTTCTACACAGTCTTTATCCATACAAACCTATGTCAATTTAACTTACTAAGCCTTTCAACTCTTCCTGAGATATGCTGAAAATGTGACTCAATCATACCCCAGTTCCATGATGTTTTACTTTTATTATTGCAAAGTACCTACTTCAGAAATGCTGAATCATCAAACTGGGTTGGTGAATATTATATCAAAAGATTCTAACATGGCTTGAACTTCAGCATCTTGCATTAATGCTTCACTTGAGGCCCTCATTTTGAGGTCCTGTCCAATATTATATGCTATATTTGGACTCGGCAGGGAAGTACATAATCTCCATTACTAATAACCACAGCCTGTGCCCATTCAGGTCAATGGCAAAACCAGTGGTACAGAATTGAACTTTAGATATTGAATGGTTAGAGCTGTGTGTTAAGTTACAGGACATCCTGAGAATGGAGATGAACTTGGCCACAAAAGGTAATTATTATGCTACCTGGATCCCCTTTAGTGAAATCTGTGGAGGACAATTACTTCATAATAGCCAATCTGGCATCTCAGCACTTTTTAAAGTGCACAGAGGATGATTTTGTTGGGGAGCCTATGTAATCCACTGGTGAGTGTATATTACAGGTCCCCCTGTGTGCTGATCTGCAGAGGATATGAGCTGTTACAATCCCCAGCTACAGAGACATGGCTGTTAAACTCACGCTGTAGCAGCTCTTGGTTTTAGCTCTGGCAGGTGGCTGTCACATCAGGAAAGTACATGTGAGAGAGTTTTGATAACTTGAGGGACGGGAAATGTAGCTCTATTCTTTGGAGAGGGACGAGGCAGAAAGTGACAACATGTGCCAGGTCTGCTGGGGGATGGCTCCTCCCACACACAAATGCTCTCAATCAATTTGCAGGAAGCTTTTTCAGGTGCGGCTAGAATTACCAAAACTGGGCCAAAATACTTTTTTTGTGAAATTGGTAGGACACAAGGGCAGGACCTGAAGAACCAGGATAGCTCATTTTTAACTAAAATATAAACATTGAACAACACATGAAAAAAGTACATAATTACCTGTAAATTATCTTGTACTTCCCATCCCTCCCTTTGTCTGATAAGGCAACCTCGTAAGTACAAGTGTAAGGCAAGCCATTATTGTGTCTATCCGCACTTAAAAGGCCAGTTGGAGGACACCATGTAAGTAAAACTGTTCTTGCTTGAATATTTGAAACCTATAAAAGAAATGTTAGTCAGTGTGAATTCCAAGTACTGTGTTCTTCTAGGAAATATATTTACTCTTTACCAAGTAATTGCTTATGAATACCACCCTTAAGAATTATTAAGGAAACTAAGTAGTCATTGGTGAGAGATGAAGAACTTCAATGAACTAGAAACTGGCTGAGAGACAGGAAACAAAGACCTAGGCTTCGCTGGGGACAGTTCAATGATAACCACTTCTCAGGATGCAACACTGATCCAAAAATATCCACAGTGGTATATACACAGACTGGAAAAACAAAACAATTTAGGACTGCTTCGGGCCATAAGCCAATCTCTAACTGACAACTGCTAAGAAGAAATTTCCCCTGCTGCAGGCTAGTTATTCCATCCATAATTGTCCATTTAGGGATTCCCTGAACCTTCTTCTGAAGCATAAACTGCTGGCCACCATTGGAGACAGCATACTAGACTAAATGGGTCACTGGAGGTGCACCTGTTAGGAATTATCATGGTCCTGTCTGACCTTAAAGTCTATGAGTCTATATGTCCAAATAATCTTAGAGCAGACAGAGCCTAAAATTAGCACAGCTTTTTTTTGCTCTGCTACATTCCTTACCAGGACAATCTGCTGGCATAATGCCAGAAGCATCATATTCATCATAGGCCTGTACAGTAGATTCCATTTGAACAGACTTCTGATACCATGCTGAGAGAGGAAAAAACGTTAATGCTTCTAAAATCAATGTTTACAGTGGCTATCCTGGAAAGAAAGTACTGTACTTCTAAGTAACTCTTCTGAAGAAATCCCTGAGAAATCATTTTATAGCCCTGAGCACTCTGCCACATAATCACTTGAGTTTAGATAATGAAAATGACTAATCTCTTAAAATTGCAATGTCAAATGTAACACTGAAAAAAAATAGCCTACGTGAGGAGGAGCTGAAGTTACATTCCAGCAAACAAGGTTTTATGTTTCTTATTAATTTCTGCTATGTCAACTTTTACAAGTTTTATCATTCTAGCAGATTCCTCCAAAAAACTTATAGAGCAAAAATCTGTTATTTCAGAATGTGTAAGAAGCTGAATGATTTAGAGACTCAGTTATAAATTTTCTATACTTTTCCACATAAATCTGGCACTCCTCTCCCATTAATGATAACAGTACTTGCAAAACTAATGTGCTGTGCAACTGTACTTGGAATTTACTCTTTGAGGTGCAATATAGCTTTCAAAAATGTAGTTTCATTGGGAATGTGGTTGGAATATCCAAGTTTAAAGACGCACTTTCCTGCAAGAAAGAGCTCTGGAAATCTCTAATGTCCATAATGCAGACCATTTAACATCTCATCTGAAAAATACATTGCCTATAGCTGAAAAGCACCCCAGCTATTGTTCCTGATCTTGATATATTAAGCAGATGCCTTCTAAACCAACTCCTAAATCTGAGATTTTTTAACCTACTGAGAAGGGGGTGAAACCATAAAGTGTTTCTCATCTTAATGTAAACATTGCTCACAAAGTTACCAACAACATTTTAGTTTAATGTCAGTAAGCTTAGTCAATCATGCTCAAAATAAAATATCTCTGCAACATAAGTTGAAATTGTAGAACATGAAATGTTAAGTAGTATCAAAAATTTTTCTCAAGAACCATTTGCAGATTAGTCTTACACCAATTTTCTTATCATTTCTTGTTCGCTTACTGTTGTCCTAGAGGTAATACAATCACTGTTTGCTTCAAACAACTCAACTGGTTAAAAATTGCACCGGATTAGCCAGACATCTATAAGAAAAGCTCAAAGTCTCAAGTCAGACAAAGCAATTGAAATCTCTTAGGTATCCTAACAGAATGAAATCATAGCCAAAACTAAACACATTTACAGTTAAAAAATTACATTTGATATCAATTAAGTATTTTACAGGCTAAAGAGAATTTAGCAATAAAAAGATCCAAATGGTATATTTTTTTGGACATACATTACTACCAGATGAACTACTGTGAGATTTCTTCTGCTATTATGGTATATGCTTGCATAATTGTTTTTCATACATTCAGACAGGGATTTGGAACTTGATACACAATATCCAGCCAATGTTCTATTGAAATTTTTTTTTATGACTACTAGCTAGGACACACGTATATATGCTCTCTATTTGGTAAAAAGCCTTGTCCTTTAATGAACTTCAGTGATTTGTAGAAAGTCAAGTTTCTCTTAATGTAAGAGAAACAGTAAATCGTATGGGCAACCCACAAGAAAATACAGGTAAACATTTAATATTCTGAAGTCAACAGGGCTCTGCGTAGGCTGGTTCACATAAGGATAAAAGCTTACTATGGCTATCAGCTAAGGGAGTTGTTCCATTAGCTGAAGTGCTACAGGTTTAAGCTTTTGGTGCTGAATATCCAGGTTTCAATTCTTCTACTGACTTGTGATGGTGGTGGTGGTGAACATACAGTAATGGCTGATGTCACAAATTGAGTTTTAAAATAAACAGGTAACCAACAATTAAAATAATTGCTAAGTGAACCCTGAAAGTGCCAAACAGGTTTTCTGACACTCTTGCAAAGCCTGCATGGCGCGCACTAAAGGTTATTTATATATAAATGGGATTAATTGTTAGATGAAGTGACAAACTGAAATTCGGAGTCCACATTTTTAGCATGGCAAACCACAATAGTACTATCCTCAGGAGAGTGAGAATTTGGAACAAATAAATTTGTATGAAATACAATCTGCTGTCCAGTGAGCCAACAGGTTCAATCTGAAAGCACAGTCTCTGGCCACAGGTTGTGTATCTTCAATGTTTTCTTTAATGAGTGGCTAAGTTGCTTCTCGGTATGAACAAATAACTTCTGCAAGGATCAATGAATATTATGCTTGCTATGGAAGAAAGAATATAGGCCCAACTATTCAACTTCCAAACAATAGGCATGATCCTGAAAGGTGCTCAGTGCTCTCTATTTGTCCCAATGGCAGCTGATGGAGCTGAACACCTTTCAGAAGATACTGATCACTTGGATAAGATCTGGCCCAATATCCACTCTTGAACTGTTTCTTTATGCGTATGAGAGCGTCATAGCTATTCCGAACCCACTGAAGTCAATGACAAAGTTCCTCTTGTCAAGACAATGCAATTAAGAACATAAGAATAGCCATACTGGGTCAGACCAAAAGGTCCATCTAGCCCAATATTCTATCTTCTGACAGTGGCCAACGCCAGCTACTTCAGAGGGAATGAACAGAACAGGTAATCATCAAGTGATACATCCCCTGTTGCCCATTCCCAGCTTCTGGCAAAGAGAACCTAGGGACATCATCCCTGCCCATCCTGGCTAACAGCCATTGATGGATCCTATCCTCCATGAACTTATTTAGTTCTTTTTTGAACCCTGTTTATAGTCTTGGCCTTCACAACATCCTTGGCAAAGAGTTCCACAGATTGACTGTGCATTGTGTGAAAAAATACTTAATTTTATTTGTTTTAAACCTGCTGCTAATAATTTCATATGGTGACCCCTAGTTCCTGTGTTACGAGAAGGAGTAAATAACACTTCCTCATTTACTTTCTCCACACCAGTCATGATTTTACAGACTTCTATCATATCCACTGTGAGTCCTCTCTTTTCCAACCTGAAAAGTCCTAGTCCTATTAATCTCTCCCCATATGGAAGCTGTTCCATACCCCTAATAATTTTTGTTGCCATTTTCTGTACCTTTTCTGATTCCAATAAATCTTTTTTGAGATGGGGCGACCAGATCTATACGCAGTATTCAAGATGTGGGAGTACCATGGATTCATATAGAGGCAATATGATATTTTCTCTCTTATTATCTATCCCTTTTCTAATAATTCCCAACATTCTGTTTGCTTTTTTGACTGTCGCTGCACGTTGAGTGGATGTTTTCAGAGAATGACTCCCAGATCTCTTTCTTGAGTGGTAATAGCTAATTTAGACCCCATCGTTTTATACGCATAGTTGGGATTATGTTTTCCAATGTGCAATACTTTTCATTTATCAACACTGAATTTCATCTGCCATTTTGTTGCCCAGTCACCCAGTTTTGTGAGATCCCTTTGTAACAATTAGCTGTCTGCTTTGGACTTAACTATCTTGAGTAGATTCGTATCATCTGTAAATTTTGCCTCCTCACTGCTTACTCCTTTTTCCAGATCATTTATGAATATGTTGAATGGTACTAGCCCCAGTACAGACCCCTGGGGGAGACTACTATTTACCTCTCTCCATTTTGAAAACTGACCATTTTTTCCGACACTTTGTTTCCCATCTTTTAACCAGTTACTGATCTATGAGAGGACTTTCCCTCTTATCTTACTCCAGCTTTCCAAAGCTTAAACTGGGAGGTCAGATTCTGATCCATTTCATGAATTTCATTTCATTATAACATCTACTCTTCTTTCCTCAGCCAGTCTGTGATTGTTAACCAAATAATTTTTTTCAGACCTGTTTTATATGACTCAAGAGAAGAAGGAGCTTCCACTACTTCTCCATTGGAAATAGAATGCTTTTATTCTATTAAACACTGAACTTGCAGTACTGGTATAAAACACTTAAATGTGGTATTAATTCTAAACAGGAAATACTTCTGCATAGGATTTGTTCATTTTTAATGCTGTCTTAATTCTACCCTACCAAAATATTAAGAACTGGAAGATTTCTTTATCATTTGGGGAGATGATTCCCCTTTGTGTACTGTCTTTATGCAGAGGATAAGGTCCATGCTGTTAGAAGTACCTTTTCCAGTTCGGTAACATGAGCCACTTTGTCCTACAAGCTATTGTATTTGATTTTTACAGATTTTTTTTTTTTTTTTAAGGTCGAGAAGTAACTACACATTCTTTGTCATGGGAGTTTTCTGTGTCTAGTAAAAAGCACAGCTAATTAGTTCCTGCAAGCTTCTCAGCTTACATGGTAAATGTCTGCTTTATAAGCTACAGAAAAGGTGGTGGAGTAAATAAATAATCCCAACCCTTGCACTACTTTATTAAAGTTACAAGACTGATAAATATCAGTTCTTCCAGTCATTCCAGGTCATGAACAAGGGCGAACATTTCCATACAAGTTTACTTTGAGATTTTGGGCTAGTGTTCACAAGCCTTTGGTGATTTGGGGAGGTTTATTGTAAGTGTGCGAACTACACTAAATGAAGTATTCCTTTGCTCCCCAGAAGGCAATGTTTGAAGGACATGTGGGTCGAATGAGCTCATAGCTTTTACAAGGTCAACTTTTCCCTTTCAAATCATAGTCTGACACTGCAGTCCTTAATCAGGCAAAAATCCCGATGACTTGAAAGGACAGCAGGAACAGGCAGGCTCTTTATTACAAAGCCAATCTTCATTTGAACTCAGACCCAGCATACCTGTATTGCTTCTTTACCTCCCCCACCACCCTCCTACACAGCAGTTGTCAGCATTTGCTGAAAGGATGCAATAACCTTTCAAGCATCTCTGCAGCCATTTAGATCTGTTCCATTGTAGTTGAACACAACAGCGGCACTCAGCCATTTCTGAAGCTTTGCTTTGGGTTTCCCCTCTCTTAGGAAGATGGCTGCTTCAGAGAATGAGTACCTTGTCTGTGACATTAGGAACTGGAAACTCAGCAGGATTTCAGATTAAACAAACAATCCTGGGAAAAATCTAATCTTTTAAAGAGCTGCCTTATAAAAGAGAAAATTTGGTATGATCTACATGAAATCTCCCAAAATAGGTGGCAACATTAGATATTGTCTCATTGCTTGAATTTCAGTCCACTTCCAACAGATTCACTGATGCCTTATTACTTCATTTGTTTTACATACATGGTATTTCTTTTATTAAACAATTTTATTTTTCTCTTTTATAAACATTCTGCTTGGGCTACAAATATTTTACTACTATTGAAGCAATAGCATTACACCATTTTTCTCACTAAAAACTACATGTACATATTATATACAGGTAGAGTGTATATGTTATATACATGTACATGTACACACACAACAACAATTGATGGTAGCCTACGTTATTGTTAAGAGCTGAGTGAAGACTTGTTATAGGTTGAGTTAAAACACCATTGAGATTGATAGGTGTGAACTCACTCTTCAATTAATATAACTATAAGCATATGCCTCACCTAAGACAAAAGTAGTCTGCACCCACTCAGGAGCTTTCGTCTGAGTATTGTTTCGGATAGGTGTGTGTAGGAAAAAAGATCACGCAAACTCAGGACAGACAGAAACAGACAGAGAGAGACAGTGAGAAAGAGACAGCCTGAAGGGGCAGATGAAAATATGGAAGAAACCTGGAAAAAGGTTTTTGGGCCAGGGTGCAGGATAAGAGTGTGCTCTGGCATTGTGAGCAAAAGAAGCTGTTTTCTGCTATTGATTCTCTCTGTGTTCAAAGTCACAGGGCTTTATTCGTTCTTTGAAAATAAACAAACCTGCACCAAACAAATACCTGGCTATCAGAAATTTCTACTCCTTTCTGGAACGCCCACAGGGCCCCAAACTTTGATTAGCCACTCAGGTGAAAAAAGGAAAGCAATATAAATTTATTATTAGCATGAGGTTGTGATAGCCTTGTTACTTATGAGTGTTAAAGTTACAGGGAAGTACGCGGGTCATCCCAAACATGTACCAATACAAAGGTCACACCATCCCATCATGTATTCAGCAGGTGCCCCCCCAACCCCAATAAAAGCTATTTTAGGAATGTTCTAGAGAGTTTAAAAATGGTACTATTGTTTTATCCCTCTGCCTGTAAAGCTAAGTTTCTTAGGCTTTGTCTACACTGGACTTTCGTTGGGAAAACTTTTGTCATTCAGCCAAACAACAAAAAAGTTTTGCCAATGGAAAGCGCCAGTGTGAACAGCACTTTGTCGGCAGGTGAGCACTCTTCTGCTGACAAACAGCGGCTACGCTGCATGCCTTTTAGTGGCATGGCTGTAGTGGCACAGCTGTGTCGCTAAAAGGTACATAGTGTAGACATAGCCATAGTTATCATGAGTTCAATTATACAGGATTCAGAGGTAACCATAGAAACTTCTAAAATAGTTTCTCTCTACAAAAAATACCCAAAGATTTAACATCAGAATTTTCAGGATCTTCCAAGGTTAGATATTCCTCCTGTCTATTGGTATCAGTCTCCTGTATCTAGCTCTGGAATATTCCATAATACTCTGAGTTCCTTTCCCAGGTCTGAAGAAGAGCTCTATGTAGCTCAATAGCTTGTGCCTCTTGCCAGTAGAAGTTGGTCCAATAAAATATATTATCTCACCCACCTTGTCTCTCTAAGCAGACATTAAAACAGTCATTGATGCCATTTTGGGCCACTGTAACTTTGAGCGTGCACGTTTGAGGAGTGGACGATTCTACATTTGAAGGGGGGGAAGGAAGGAAGGAAAGTTTCTTTTTAAAATGGTGGCTTTGGGGACTTGTCAGAGGTTTAGAATGTTGGCTGCAGTCTCAGAGATGGATCAGTGGGCAAAGTGCCTTTGAGCATATCCCTTCTCAGGCCTCAAGCCATCGCCAGTCTTTGGATGGAATCATATGATTCACCCACTCTCAGGCCAAGCCTTAGGGCAGCATTCCTTTGGTACTAACTGCATCTCAGCAGGTCTGATTGACCCTCAGATCCTGCAGTTCTGTTCCCTCCAGGGGCAATGACAGTGGCATCCAGCAAACAAACAGCCTTCTTAAAGCACAGTGCTATTTATTTTGAACCAAAGCATTTAAGAGAAAACAGATCTTAAAAAATAAACCAGTCTATATACATGCTTGTCTTTTGTTAAGGCGCACCATTCCCTGGATCTGAGAAAGCCCCACTCCTTTAGAGTCCCTCTGGGGAGTCTCTCTCTGTGTTAGCTTTTCTCCCTGAATAGATGCTGACAAGTGACACACACATACCTTCCTCTCCTGAGAAGAGCCTTTTAACTGTTTAGAGTTCTTTTGATCTCTGGGCTTGCTGCCTGGCAATACAAAGCTTGCATCTTCACTGGCAACAGGATATAGTATCCTCAAAGCTAACAGTTTCCCCCATTGTCTTGTCACTGCCCCCCAACCATTTGTTTGGAGTTTCTTATCAGGATCCACTGGGTTGCTTCCCTGCTTGTTTTTCCCACAGCCCCCTATTAAGCTAGAACAATATACTCATACTGGAAAGTCTTACAACCCATCACACAATAACAGCACCTCACTAACCAGGTCACATATAGTGTTTATAAATTATTTCATCTCAATATTCTTAGAGTATACTCACTACAGCAATTCTACAGCAGTCACAATAGTGAACTAGTTTTCCTCTGCAGAACTATCCACTTCTCATGAATATACACCAAGGGCATGTTACTTGCAATAGAACAGTACAGAGGAGTTGGCCAAAAACTATGAAGTCAATCACATTTGTCATGACACATTTGTTTGTAGGGAAAAAATTAAATTGGGGCAGGTGGGGAAGGCTGCATGAACCATTGCAACTTCAAGTCTGCAGGGATTTCGATTCCCCATTTATTCCTTCATGCATAAGGTTCTGATCCTGCAAACAGATGCACCGGAGCAGACTTTAAAACGTATGGAGTCCAGACTATTATGTGAACATAATGTCTGCACTGGTGCATCTGTCTTCAGGACTGGGGTCTAAATTGCAACAAAAACATATTTTCCAAACTTTTCAATGTTATTAAATTTGTTTTTTTCTTGTCAGTGTTTTGGTTTTTAATTCCTAATTTATTATTTCAAATTAAAGTTTTTTGGGGGCAGGGGACAGGAGAATTGATATCAAGTAAATAAGTATTTTTATTATTTGTGTTCTTATATGCGCATTACCTTATACAACACATTAATTAAATTAGTAAAATTAATAAATTCATCCAAGGATTTCAAAGTGCTCTACAAATAGCCATTAATTAAGCTCCAGCATATGCTATAAGACACCTAGAAATTATGCCCACTGTATGGACTGGGATTTTTGCCTCAGTGTGTACTTTGGACTGTAAAACTGTGATTCACAAAAATGTTCTTGGATGAAAATACATTTATACAACATTCTAGCATATAACAATTCAGATGCCACCCTGTATTTCACCAGCATTGTATCACGGACAAAAAAAATACACTTGGCATATTTTTGAAGTCATCTTTTTTTGTAAATCTGGAACACGTACCTGTGGTTTCTCTATTCCAGAAAGAATGTCTTGAACTCTTTTTGTTTCTGAGTCATATTCTGTAAAACAGATGGGAAAAAAGTAAATTTACCACCATTAGATGGCAATAATGTCATCAAACTCTATATTCCTCCATTGTGAAGTTTTTACTAGGAAAGAGACAGAACAGTAGGACTGGTTCATAAGACACAGTTTCTTGCGGCACAGTTTGCTCTTATGTAACAATGGCAGAAGAAATATAATGTATGGTTCCTTATATATGAATATGAAAAATATGGTATAAGAATGAATGGCCAAGGACACTTTCAAGCCTTAATGACTGCAGCTACAGAGTTGACATCGGCAGGCTTCCTAAACTGATTATCATTTGGTTTCATGTGGCCAACCCCCGGCCCACCTCCCCCAAACACACATAAAAAACTTAGTTCCACAAATATACTGCAAAAAGACACAGGGTATTCTATAACTCAATTAATGTTAAGATTAATCTGGCTTATTAACCAAAAATATCTTTATTCTGTCATCTATGGAGCTCCACTGCAAGGAGAGTCCTCACCTTCCTACTTAGAGGCCACTCTGCTGGAAAATTAATAGCCTTTTTATTTTAATGGAAGTGTGCTGGCCAAACATATTATCTTTCACAAAAAAATAAAGTAATTATATCACAAACAAACAAACAAAAACAAAATGAGCAGGACCTTTGATATAGCAGAATAAAATTCTGCCACAGGGAATGTGAAACTCATGAAGAAAAAAACGGCAGGTTTAAATCAAAACCTCCAGAAATGGTTACTCCCCAAAAGGCTGACCTATTTCTTGAAGCCCAAGAATTTGCCCATTTTTGTCAAAAACCTGCTTGGAAAAAAAAAAATACCACCACCATTTAAAAATGTTCTATGCACTAGCATGCCAAAAATTTAAAACTGGTTGAGTACTGACAGGCAAAACTCCAATGTAAATGCTCATCTCCTCCTGAAAGAATGTGCCTCTGTGTGTAGTGGGAATGACAGCCGGACTGCCTCCTATGATCTGGAGTGCTTTTCCGTCTCAGCCTCTTGACAAAAATTAACCTAAGCTAATTCTGAATAAGAGGAAGATAGCAGGGTCATTTTTTCCCACAGTCTTAATGCACTTTACCAGTTGTCCAAAGCGTATAAATTAGCATGCTTCAGTATGGTTAAGACAAATGTGACTTGACAACTATACAGATGGGCATGACCCCACTGAGAGAAGACCCAGATGTTAATCCAAATACAAAGTTCGTCAATGATTAGGGACTTTGGAGATTCAGTGTTCCCTTTAGTTCTATTGCAGAAGCAGCCCTGAGCCATGAAATTTGGATCCAGATCCGAAAATTCTGCAGGGGTTCAGAACCAGTGCTGTGGGCCCACCTCTAAAGAATGTCAGTATGAAACTGCTTCTAAGAGCTTGACTACACTACAGAGTTGCAGCGCTAGTGAGGGGGTTACAGCGCTGCAACTTAGGATGTGGCCACACTTGCAAAGCACGGCCAGCGCTGCAACTCCCTGGTTGCAGCGCTGGCTGTACACCCGGTCGAGCCTCGGGTGTAGGGATTCCAGCGCTGGTGATCCAGCGCTGGTCAGCAAGTGTGGACACCCACCAGCGCTTTTATTGACCTCCGTGGTATAAGGAGGTATCCTAGCATACCTTAGAAGCCTCTCTGGTAATCATGCACACTCCACTGCCCTGGGCTCAGCTGACCCCTCCTTTAAATGCCCCGGGAATTTTAAAAATCCCCTTCCTGTTTGCTCAGCCAGGTGTGCAGTGCAATCAATCATTCAATCAATCAGCGACCATGCCTCCACGCCCCAAACGAGCCCCAGCATGGAACAATTCCGAGCTGCAGGACCTCATCAGTGTTTGGGGTGAGGAGGCTGTGCAAGCACAGCTGCGCTCCAGAAGGAGAAATTATGATACCTATGGGCAGATATTGCAGTCCTTGCTGAGAAGGGGCCATGAACGGGACGCGTTGCAGTGCAGGGTCAAAATAAAAGAGCTGAGGAGTGCTTACTGCAAAGCCCGTGAGGGAAATCGCCGCTCAGGAGCTGCCCCCACAACCTGCCGTTTTTACAAGGAGCTGGATGCCATACTTGGGTGTGACCCCACTGCCAATCTGAGGACCACGATGGAGAGTTCAGAGCAGGGAGAAGTGGGGGAGGGTGTAGAGGAAGCCGACAGTGAGGCTACTGGCGTGGAGGGAGACACCCCGGAGTCCCAGGAGGCATGCAGCCAGGAGCTCTTCTCAAGCCAGGAGGAGGCTAGCCAGTCGCAGCAGCGGGAAGTTGCTGGTGAGGAAGAAACTGAGGAGTGTGCTCAGGGTAAGCAGATTTTTATGTTTTGGGAGAGGAGGGTTTGGGTTATGGCTGCCTGCATGCATGCCTAAACGTGGAATAGCCCATTGATTTGCTCTATCACGTCTCTGTAATCTGCCTCGGTAATCTCTTGAAAAGTTGCAGCCAGAGCATGCGCAATGTGCTTTCTCAAGTTTATCGGGAGAGCAACCGTGGTCCTTGTCCCGGTCAGGCTAACTCGTCCGATCCACTGTGCAGCGAGGGGTGGGGGAACCATGGCTGCACACAGGAAGCTGCATAGGGGCCAGGGCGGAATCCACATTGCTGTAGAAGACCCTCCCTCTCTTCCCAGGTAACACGCAGCAGTGATATATCTGGCAGTAGGAAACCCTGTTGAGAATTTAGGGATACTTGAGTGCAGGGCGCCAGATTCGCGGTCCCCCCCCCAGCCCCGCGGTGCGTTCCGGTCTCCCCATCGCCTTCCCAGCAGGCAGCCAGCCCCACGGTGCGTTCCGGTCTCCACAGCTGTGCGTTTCTCCCCCCCCACCAGCAGGCCGGCAGTTACGCGGACACCCCCCCCCCCCGCCAGCAGCTCGCCACCTTCCTGTTCACTACTGTCCCCTGTGCAGGACACCAGTTACCTCCTGTACCCAGTGCAGATAAACCCCAGTGACCCATCGGTCAATTCCCCCTCCCAGGTGCACTCGGGGCAGAAACACTCACCCCATTGCTCGCCATGACTTAGCTTCCCTGGCCTCTCTGTGTTATGTGAGGTATGTGGGAAGGATGCTACAAAAAGTCTAAAAACTCCTTCACTGTGTGATAATAAACAATGTAGCCTCTGTGTATTACATGGTTCTATCTTTGTTTTTTCTAGTGACCTTGACTAATGCAGGCGGATCACCGGCCTCACGTCGCTTGCAGAACTTGAGAAGAAATCCCAGAAAATCAAAAGAAGAATTGATCAAAGCAGTTATGAATCACTACAACAGAGAAAGTAGGAAGACGCAGGAATGGAGAGAGAAAATGTATGAATGGAGAGAGAAAATGTATGACTGGAGGCAAACAGAAAGCAGGAGAAAGGAATTAGCTATCAAAAAAACCTCAAAGCAGATGATAAGCCTCCTGGCTCGCCAAACTGAGTCTTTCGAGTCTCTTGTAGCCATGCAGGTAGATATGTACCATGGTAACCCACAGCCCTCCCAAAGCTCTCTTTCTTATTCCCCAGTATTTGCACAAAACACCTTTCTCCAGCAGCCAGTTTCTTATTACCCCCAGCTGCCCCCAACACCTGTACGATCACCTACCAGCCCTGATAACTATAATTCTTACCCTGTGCACTCCACCCCCATTACCCTGCAGCATAGTAATCCTGAAGTGCAGCAGACATTGAACAATAATCAAAACAGGATATATTCAAACCTCTGAATGTACAGTCCACCACCCTAACCCCCCTGGCCTTTTATGTACTGTACTTTGAATAAAGGATTTATGGCTTTTACAATACGTTTTATTATTGCAGGAAGTGGTAAATATTGTACCCCAAGGTAGAACAAAGCACAGCAAAGGCACCAAACATTACTGTTGGCTCTCAGCATAAAATTGCTCCCTTAAAGCATCCCTAATCCTTGAAGCCCTTTCCTGGGCCTCCCTAGTAGCCCTGCTCTCTGGCTGTGCAAATTCATCCTCTAGGCGTCGAACCTCGGAGGTCCATTCCTCACTGAATCTTTCACCCTTCCCTTCACAAATATTATGGAGGGTACAGCACGTGGATATAATAGCGGAGATGCTGCTTTCCCCCAAATCTAGCTTCCCATAAAGACACCTCCAGCGGGCTTTCAAACGGCCAAAAGCACACTCCACAGTCATTCTGCACCGGCTCACCCTGTAGTTGAACCGGTCCTTGCTCCTGTCAAGCTTCCCTGTATACGGTTTCATGAGCCAGGGCATTAAGGGGTACGCGGGGTCTCCAAGGATCACAGTGGGCATTTCGACGTCCCCTACTGTGATCTTGCGGTCTGGGAAAAAAGTCCCGGCCCTCAGCCTCCTGAACAGGGAACTGTTCCGAAAGATGCGTGCATCGTGCACCTTTCCAGGCCATCCTGAGTAAATGTCAGTGAAACGCCCACGGTGATCCACAACCACTTGCAGAACCACGGAGAAATACCCCTTGCGATTAACGTACTCTGATGCCAGGTGGGGTGGTGACAGAATAGGAATATGCATCCCATCTATTGCCCCTCCACAGTTAGGGAAACCCATTTCTGCAAAGCCATCCACAATGTCCTGCACGTTCCCCAGAGTCACAGTTCTTAACAGGGTGCGATTAATGGCTGTGCAAACTTGCATCAGCACCATTCCAACGGTGGACTTTCCCACTCCAAACTGGTTCGCCACCGATCGGTAGCTGTCTGGAGTTGCCAGCTTCCAGATTGCAATAGCCACCCGCTTCTCCACTGGCAGGGCAGCTCTCAATCTCGTGTCCCTGCGCCACAGGGTAGGGGCGAGCTCAGCACACAGTGACATGAAAGTGGCTTTTCTCATCCGAAAGTTCTGCAGCCACTGCTCGTCATCCCAGGCTTGCAGGACGATGTGATCCCACCACTGAGTGCTGGTTTCCTGAGCCCAAAGGCGCCGTTCCACGGTGCTGAGCACGTCTGTTACTGCCACAAGCAATTGAGTGTCTTCAGCGTCAGGCGTTTCAATATCATCGTCTGACTCCTCACTGTCACTTTGCAGCTGAAGGAATAGCTCCACTGCCATGCGTGATGTGCTGGCAACATTCATCAGCAAGGCCCTCAGCAGCTCAGGCTCCATTTGTAACAGAAATCTCAGAAATCGCGCTGCAGACTCACAATGCCGCCAAACTGCTCGGAATGTGTAGCAAAGCACCACGGGGCGTTGGAACAGGAAGCGGAAAGACCCGCACACTTCCTTCCCCTTCCCACAAGCCACAGTGCCAAAATGGGACGAGGTGCTCTGTGGGAAAGCTGCCCACAATGCACCACTCCCAACAGCACTGCAAGTGCTGTAAATGTGGCCACACTGCAGCGCTGGTAGCTGTCAGTGTGGCCACACTGCAGCGCTGGCCCCACACAGCTGTACGAACACAGCTGTAACTACCAGCGCTGCAAAACTGTAAGTGTAGCCATACCCTAAGTTTGAATCTTTCTTGACCTTAAATCCTGAACATGTGGGCTGAATTTTCTCTCCTAAGTCTGCTTTCTAGCAAGGGTTCTATCTGCGGCACCCTAACTAAGAGATGAAAATCAACCCTAAAGCTCAATGAAATTTCACTTCCCTCTCCTTGTGAAAAAATGATAGCTTTGTACAGTAACTAAACCCTTTTTGATGCCTTGCAGACAAAGGGCTGCAGGCTTAAGCCATTCCACGTCCTGGAGCTGAGTAACGAGACCTAAGAGAGTAGGGTATCCCCAGCAATGACAAAAATGTAAAGGCATCAGCTTTCTAACCAAAGTTAACATATCCCTGATCCTAGGGAAGCTTTTGATTCCAGTTCACTAAGTACATAGTTTGCACATGTGCACACGCCTGCTACCTCAGCCACCCACACTCCTCCAGACTCAAAATGGCTTGGTGCCAGATGCACAATGCCAGTCGTCATGATTGTTCACATGCAGTAGAGGTCAGTTTAGAGCTGGAAGCAAGTAAAAGAAACTTCATCAGAGAACTCAGGCAAGTAAAAAGACCAATGTTGATGTAACTAAGGGTACGTCTACACTACAGGATTATTCCGATTTTACATAAACCGGTTTTGTAAACAGATTGTATAAAGTCGAGTGCACATGGCCACACAAAGCACAATAATTCAGCGGTGTGCGTCCATGTACCGAGGCTAGCGTCGATTTCTGGAGCGTTGCACTGTGGGTAGCTATCCTTTAGCTATCCCATAGTTCCCGCAGTCGCCCCCGCCCATTGGAATTCTGGGTTGAGATCCCAATGCATGATGGTGCAAAAACAGCATCGCGGGTGATTCTGGGTAAATGTCGTCACTCATTCCTTCCTCTGTGAAAGCAACGGCAGACAATCATTTTGCGCCCTTTTTCCCTGGATTGCCCTGGCAGACACCATAGTATGGCAACCAGGGAGCCCGTTTTGCATTTTGGCACTGTCACCGTATGTGTACTGGATGCTGCTGACAGAGGCGGTACTGCAGCGCTACACAGCAACATTCATTTGCCTTTGCAAGATAGCAGAGACGGTTATCAGTTGTTCTGTACCATCTGCTGCTGTTGTGGGTGCTCCTGGCTGACCTTTGCTGAGGTCGGCCGGGGGCGCAAAGACAAAAATGTTGTATCTAAAAATAGAGTCAGTCCTGCCTAGAATATGGGGCAAGTGTACTAGAGAACCAGTGTATCAGAGAACTGCATGCCATTCTAGGGGGTGTCCCTGCAACAACCCCACTTGTTGCTTCCCTCCTCCCCCAACCCTTCTGGGCTACCGTTGCAGGGTCCCCTCATTTGTGTGATGAAGTAATAAAGAATGCAGGAATAAGAAACACTGAGTTTTTAGTGAGATAAAATGAGGGGGAGGCAGCCTCCAGCTGCTATGATAGTCCAGGCAGGACATTAAACGGTGGAGGGGAGAGCAGCGCAGCATCCCACTGCTATGATAGTCCAGGCAGTACAGAATCTTTTCTTTAGACATGAAGGGAGGGGGGGGATGGAGTTCAGCTCCCAGTTGCTATGATGAGGACAGTTACCAGCCGTTCTGTATCATCTGCCGGGAATAACTGGGAGTCATTCCTATTTTTACCCAGGTGCCACTGGCCAACCTCACCTGAGGCCAGCCAGGAAGCACTCTCGGGCTGATTACGACGACGGCTACCAGTTCTACTGCACTGTACCGTCTGCCACCAGGGAAGGGAGGGGAGAGGATGCTGATGTTCATTGCCTCAGCACCGTGTCTACCAGCAGCATGCAGTAGACATACGGTGACATTGAAAAAAAGTCAAGAAACGATTTTTTTCCCTTTTCTTTCACGGAGTGGGAAGGGGAGTAAATTGACGAGATATACCCTGAACCACCCCGGACAATGTGTTTGACCTTACAGGCATTGGGAGCTCAGCCAAGAATGCAAATGCTTTTCGGAGACTGCGGGGACTGTGGGATGGCTGAAGTCCTCAATACCCCCTCCTTTCCTCCATGAGCGTCCATTTGATTCTTTGGCTTTCCGTTACGCTTGTCACACAGCACTGTGCTGTGGACTCTGTATCATAGCCTGGAGATTTTTTCAAATGCTTTGGCATTTCGTCTGTAACGGAGCTCTGATAGAACAGATTTGTCTCCCCATACAGCGATCAGATCCAGCACCTCCCGTACGTTCCATGCGGGAGCTCTTTTTGGATTTGGGACTGCATCGCCACCCGTGTTGATCAGAGTTCCACGCTGGGCAAACAGGAAATGTAATTCAAAAGTTTGCGGGGCTTTTCCTGTTTACCTGGCCAGTGCATCCGAGTTCAGATTGCTTTCCAGAGTGGTCACAGTGGTGCACTGTGGGATACTGCCCGGAGGCCAATACCGTCGATTTGCGGCCACACTAACCCTAATGGTAATACCGATTTCAGTGCTACTCCTCTCGTCGGGGAGGAGTACAGAAACCGGTTTAAAGAGCCCTTTATATCGATATAAAGGGCCTCATTGAGTGGACGGGTGCAGCGTTAAATTGGTTTAACGCTGCTAAAATCGGTATAAACGCGTAGTGTAGACCAGGCCTCAGGAGAGATGAGAAGTGGCAAGGTGACTCATCTATGAATGAATTTAATCCACATGACCAAACAGCTAACTCTTTAAAGGACCACCGATGCTCAGCACTCGGTATGGAAGGTTCTGATGGCAAGATGTTTTTCCCACTCTGAGGGCACCCAAATAACACTTGAAAATTAATTTATTTAATCACAAAAGTAGCCCTGACTCCCACCACTGACATTTTGCTGTAGAGTGCTATCATTTGGTGTCATCCACAGCAAGGCACTGCAATACAAAAGACTGCAAACCACCAACATTAGTGCTAATGGCACACCTGTACGTTGGCAGTCTCATAGGGGGGATCAAGGTCTGATGAGTATCAGAGGTTGATTTGCCCTTCTTTGCACTTCCAGTTATTTCTGTGGTTTGAAGCACTGAAGCACACAGTGGCCAGGAAACGTATTGAGACTTGCACTGCCATTACTTGTGTTGTTGAACAGACAATGTTCTCAGGGCAGTTAGTCCCACACTCAAATTACAAACCAGTTCCAAATCTGCTTTGATATCGGTTTAATAAACCAAGGAAGATTTTTCATTTTTGAACATTCATTTAAAAATTCAACCTCAAGGGTGTTCTGCAAATATTGAAACAGGCAGACAATGGGACACAGAATGCACTGTAGTCCTTTCCCATATCAGCAAGATTGTGCAGGAAAAATATAAGACTCACAAACTTAATGCAAGGAACAAACAAATGTCACACCTAGTTGAGGACATCTGTATATTCCATTCACGACGTTTGCATCATTTGTTCATGATTCCTGCACTCTTGGAGGTATGAGTTACCTTAGGCTTATTCCATTGCTGCTAATACCATAAACCATTCTATCTTTTAAGAAAGGAAATAACTGCAACACCATATACAAGGAGAGAGAAGAGCTGTTCATCATATGAACTTCCAGATCACTATACTCTACAAAGTGGATGCCTAGAAGGTTTAAAAGGCACCACGCTGCATTCAGGCACAATAAAAGACGGTTACTCACCTTTGTAACTGTTGTTCTTCGAGATGTGTTGCTCATATCCATTCCAGTTAGGTGTGCGCGCGCCGTGTGCACGTTCGTCGGAGAAACTTTTACCCTAGCAACCCAGGCGGGTCGGCTGGGCGCCCCCTGGAGTGGCGCCGCTATGGCGCCCAATATATATCCCAGCCGACCCAGCCACCCTTCAGTTCCTTCTTGCCGGCTACTCCGACAGTGGGGAAGGAGGGTGGGTTTGGAATGGATATGAGCAACACATCTCGAAGAACAACAGTTACAAAGGTGAGTAACCGTCTTTTCTTTTTCGAGTGATTGCTCATATCCATTCCAGTTAGGTGATTCCCAAGCCTTACCTAGGCGGTGGGGTCGGAGAAAGATGTGGCGGTATTTAAAACTGCTACGCCGAAGGCCGCATCATCTCTTGATTGTCTGACTAGCGCATAGTGTGCGGTGAATGTGTGGACCGATGACCAGGTCGCTGCACGGCATATCTCCTGGATAGGCACGTGCGCCAGGAAGGCTGCCGACGTCGCCTGAGCTCTCGTGGAATGTGCCGTGAGGTGGCTAGAGGGGACACGAGCTAAGTCGTAGCACGCGTGAATGCATGCAGTTACCCAGGAGGCGATCCTCTGAGAGGAGATTGGTTGACCTCTCATCCGTTCTGCGATCGCCACAAACAGCTGAGGGGACTTCCGAAATGGCTTTGTTCGCTCGATGTAGAAAGCGAGCGCTCTACGTACATCTAAGGAGTGCAGCTGCTGCTCCCGCCGCGAAGAGTGTGGCTTCGGGAAGAAGACCGGGAGGAAGATGTCCTGGTTGGTATGGAAGGCAGAAACAACCTTAGGGAGGAACGCCGGGTGGGGTCGCAGGTGCACTTTGTCCTTATGGAAGACGGTGTAGGGTGGATCCACTGTAAGAGCTCTCAGCTCTGAGACCTGTCTGGCCGATGTAATGGCCACCAAGAAGGCCGTCTTCCATGACAGGTACGTGAGCGAGCAAGTCGCCAGTGGCTCGAATGGCAGGAGCGTGAGCCTGTTCAAGACCAAGTTAAGGTCCCAGGTAGGAGCAGGGCGGCGTACGGGGGGGGGGGGGGGGTAGAGACGTTCCAGGCCTTTAACAAACCTGGCGACTAAGGGGTGGGAGAATACGGAGCGGCCACCCTCTCCTGGCCGAAAGGTGGATATGGCCGCTAAGTGTACCTTTAAGGAGGATGTCGCCAGGCCCTGCTGCTTAAGGTACCAGAGGTAGTCTAGGACCGTGGGAATTGGGGTCTGCGTAGGGTTCACCCTTTGAGAAGCGCACCAGCAAGAGAAACGCTTCCACTTGGCCCTGTACGTTGAGCGAGTGGAAGGCTTCCTGCTGCTAAGGAGTATATGTTGGACCGGTGCGGAGCAGCTGAGCTCCGCCGTGTTCAGCCATGCAGGAGCCACGCCGTGAGGTGCAGGGCCCGTAGGTCCGGGTGACGAAGCGTGCCGTGATCCTGCGTGATCAGGTCTGGGTGGAGAGGAAGGGGAATTGGGGGGTCCACAGATAGGTCCAGCAAGGCGGTGAACCAGTGCTGTCTGGGCCACGCAGGTGCAATCAGGATTAGATGCGCTTTGTCCCTGCGCAGCTTCAACAGGACTTGTGCACCAGAGGGAACGGAGGGAAGGCATACAGGAGGTGGCGGGTCCATGGCAGGAGAAATGCGTCCGTGATCGACCCAGGAGAGAGACCCTGAAAGGAGCAAAACTCCTGGCACTTCCTGTTGGACTTGGTTGCGAAGAGGTCTATGCGGGGAAACCCCCACCTCTGGAAGATGGAATGGATGACATCCGGTCTGATCGACCATTCGTGGCAGAGGAAGGATCGGCTGAGCCTGTCCGCCAGCGTGTTCTTGACCCCTGGGAGGAAGGATGCCACCAGGTCTATCGACTGGGCTATGCAGAAGTCCCAGAGTCGAATGGCTTCCTGACACAGGGGAGACGAACGGGTTCCCCCCTGTTTGTTGATATAATACATGGCCGTTGTCCATAAGTACGGAAACACAACGGCCGTGTAGGTGACGTTGAAACGCCTGGCAGGCGAGGCAGACTGCCCTTAGCTCCCGGGCATTTATGTGGAGTGACAGCTCTTGGGACGACCAGAGGCCCTGGGTGCGCAGGTCCCCTAGGTGGGCCCCCCACCCCAGGGATGATGCATCGGTTGTTAGAGTCATCGACGGTTGCTGTGGATGGAACGGCATCCCCGCACATACTAGGGATGGGGTCAGCAACCAGTCGAGGGACCGGAGAGGGTCGGGGGGGACCGTCACCAATACATCCAGGTGGTCCCTGCTCGGGCGGAATACGGAATGAAGCCACGTTTGGAAGGGCCTCATTCGGAGCCTGGCATACTTTGTCACGTAAGTGCACGTGGCCATATGCCCTAGAAGTGTGAGGAAGGTGCGAGCCGAGGTGATTGGGGAGGCCTGCAAGCTCCGAATGATCACAAGGATCGTCTGGAAGCGAGGTTGAGGTAAGTAGGCCCTGGCCTGAGTAGAGTCCAGGGTCGCGCCTATGAAGTCTAACCTCTGTGTGGGGACCGGGCTGGATTTCTCGGCATTGAGAAGCAGGCCTAGCTGGGAGAAGAGGTCCGTAACGGCCTCGACATGTCGCCGCACCTGTGACTGGGAGGACCCTTTCAGGAGCCAGTCGTCGAGGTACGGGAAGACGTGGATTTTCCGCCGACGGAGGTGGGCGGCCACAACGGCCATGCACTTGGTAAACACCCTCGGGGCCGTGGAGAGGCCGAAGGGTAGGACTGCGAACTGGAAGTGCTGATGTCTGACCGTGAAGCGAAGGTACTTCCTGTGCGGTGGAAAGATGGCGACATGGACGTATGCGTCCTTCATGTCGAGGGCGGCATACCAGTCTCCAGGATCCAGGGATGGGATAATGGTTCCCAGGGAGATCATGCGGAACTTCAACTTGAGCATCCAGTTGTTGAGGCCCCGCAGGTCTAGGATGGGTCTGAGACCTCCCTTGGATTTGGGGATCAGAAAATATCGGGAGTAGAATCCCTTGCCTCTCTCGCCTAGAGGTACTTCCTCTATAGCTCCCGCCGCGAGGAGAGAACGAACCTCCTGCAGGAGGGTTTGCTCGTGAGAGGGGTCCCTGAAGAGGGACCGCGAAGGGGGGCGGGAAGGGGGTGAGGAAGCAAATTGCAGGTGGTATCCGTGCTTCACTGTGCGTAGCACCCAACGGTCTGATGTTAACTGGGACCACGCCGGGAGGAAGTGGGAGAGGCGGTTGGAGAAGGTAGGGGAAGGATCCTGACTTGAGTCTGGTATGCCGTCCCCGGGCGCACCTTCAAAAGCCAGACTTGGGGCCCGGCGGTGCCTTGGAAGGCCCTTGGCTTTGACCGCCCTGGGAGCTGGATTGGCGTCTGCGGCCCCCCCGGCCACGCCGTCTATTGAGGTCCTGCCTCTGACGGGGTGGGAAGTATGGGCGTCGTGCTTGGGGCCTGAAGGGTCTACACTGGGTGGAAGGTGTATGCATCCCCAGCGAGCGTATGATGACTCGATTGTCCTTCAGGTTTTGTAATTTGGAGTCCGTCTTGCCCGAGAACAACCCTTTCCCGTCAAAGGGTAGGTCCTGGACTGTATATTGTAGTTCCGGGGGTAGTGTGGAGACTTGAAGCCATGAAATGCGCCTCATGGTTATTCCGGAAGCGAGGGTTCTGGCTGCCGAGTCAGCTGCGTCGAGGGAGGCCTGTAGGGAGGTCCTGGCCACCTTCTTACCGTCTTCCAGGAACACGTTAAATTCCGGGCATGAGTCCTGGGGTAGCAGTTCGGCAAACTTACCCACCTCCGCCCATATGTTGTAGTTATAACGCCCCAGTAAGGCCTGCTGGTTGGCCACACGGAGTTGCAAGGCTCCAGCTGAGTACACCTTGCGACCCATGAGGTCCATTCGCCTAGCCTCCTTGGATTTGGGGGCCGGTGCCTGCTGGCCATGCCGTTCCCTGTCGTTGACCGACTGAACCACTAGGGAGGAGGGTGGACATACAGGTACTTGTACCCCCGGGAGGGTACCATGTACTTCCTTTCCACTACCTTAGCTGTTGGCGGGATGGAGGCTGGTGACTGCCACAGGTTATCGGCGGTAGACTGGATAGTCTTTATGAATGGGAGGGCTACCCGGGTAGGTGCATCGGCCGATAGGATGCTCACTACCGGGTCCTCAACCTCTGAGACCTCCTCCACCGGTAGGTTGATATTAAGGGCCACTCTACGGAGGAGGTCCTAGTGGGCCCTGAGATCTATAGGCGGGGGTCCCGACGCTGACGACCCAGCCACTGCCTCATCCGGTGAGGAGGAGGAGGAGGATACTCCGGGGATGAGGGTATCCTGCGCGGTCTCTTGTTCTTGGCCTGGTTCCTGCTCGTGTTGACCCGGGGAGTCCGGAGGCGGCTGTTTGTCCGACTCAACCACGGGGGGGCGGGAAACGGTGGCCTCCGGCACCCGATGTTCTGAGGCGGTAGAACGTGTCTGAGGCACGGGGGCACTCTGGGCCTGATGGTAAGCCCAGGGTGTCCAAAAACCCCACTGTTGGGCACCTGCGTCCTGCGGGTGGGGATCTTGGAACACTCCCAGCGGTACTTCGGGGTCCTGGTCCCGTTCGTAATAGCTACCCGCCTGGGAGGATGCCGACGTGCCTCTAGATGACCACGGTGGAGCGGCGAAAGTCGGTGCCGAGGTACCGACAGATCTCACACCTCTGGATAGTGGTGACCGGTGTCGGTATCGGTGTTGGGAGCAAGACCGGGACCTGTGACCGGCTCGGTGCCGGGAGGTCGACCGGGATCTCGAGTGTCTTTGTCTAGATCTGCTCCTGGAGGTGCGGTGCCCACCGCGGTGCCATGAGCTGGAGCGGTGCCGGGAGTACCGGGTTGACGCTCTGGACGTCGACCGGCGCCGGGAGCCTGACCGGTGCTGAGAGCGTGAGTGGTACCGAGGTGAACGGTGCTGGGAGCCTGACCGGTGCCGGGGTGATCGGTGCCGGGAGTCTGACCGGTGCCAAGGCGATCGGTGCTGGGAGTCTGACCGGTGCCGGGATCGAGATCGACGTCGCGAGCCTGAGTGGCGCCTCGATGCCAAGCGTCCGCGGGACCGCGATCTGGAGCGGTGCCGGTCTGCCACACTGACCGAAGCTGGTCTGGTCAGGGTCGGTTTGCCCATAGAGCATAATACCCGCACCGGCGGTGCTGGGGGTAAGGGCAACAGAGCCTCGGTGATGGCAATTAGCTCTCTCGCTGCGGCAAACGCCTCCGGGGTAGAGGGTGAAGCCAGCTCTACCACGGTGTGCACCGGGGAGCTGCCAGGTGCCGGACTCGACAGCCCTCGCGGGGTCGGAGTCAACGCTACCGGCTTAGACGGTGCAGCGGCAGGTGTCGGTGCCAGGCGATCCGCTTTTTGCACAGGCTCTGATTGTGGGGCGGTTGGTGGTGAGATGATCTGCGCCTTCGCCGGCTTCGGGGAGAGGGAGCGGCTCTGGGCCGGTTTCGGTGCCGGTTTTTTGGTGGTAGCACTCGGTGCCGTGGTGGTGCCCTTGCTTACTGGCTGACTTGCGCTCGGTGCCGAGGGCGAAGGTGTCAGGGCCGCTTCCATAAGGAGCTGTCTCAATCTAATGTCCCGCTCCTTCTTGGTTCTCGGCTTAAAGGACTTACAGATCGAGCACTTGGCCGATAAGTGCGACTCCCCGAGGCACTTCAAGCAGGAGTCGTGGGGGTCTCCAACTGGCATGGGCTTGTGACAAGCCGAGCACTGCTTGAAGCCCAATGAGCCGGGCATGAGCTCCGGCTCCCGGTGCGGGGAAGGGGAGGGGTACCCCCGATCCCCTCAACTACAACTAAAACTACACTAACAACACTAGATAACTGACTAACTAACAACTATATATCTATATATGTACAATAACAACTATAACTACTATATACAACGATAGCGAAATGAGCTGCTAGGGAGTGTGGAGGTCAGCGAAGCCGCGCTCCACAGTTCCAACGACCGACACGGGCGGTAAGAAGGAACTGAAGGGTGGCCGGGTCGGCTGGGATATATATTGGGCGCCATAGCGGCGCCACTCCAGGGGGCGCCCAGCCGACCCGCCTGGGTTGCTAGGGTAAAAGTTTCTCCGACGAACATGCACGCGGCGCGCGCACACCTAACTGGAATGGATACGAGCAATCGCTCGAAGAAGAATAATGATGATGACAGATCATACACCTTAAGTGGGAGGAAATATAAACTAAAGAGACAATGGACAATAGAGATGCACATGAAAGTCAAGTAGTAACATAACCCCAGTGGATATGACATATGGCAAAACGGCAACAACTTTTTAATTAAAACGATTAGTTATATTAATTATTATTATAATAATAAAAGACAAAGTCACTTACAGAGGTGACAATTCTTACAACATTTCTTTAGATTTTTCGTTTACTGTTTGATGAACCAGAGGAATTCTTATCAGGCTTCTGTGGGCTATTGAGGTCTGTTCAATAACAAATATGATCATCCACATCCTTCTGGGCTACACTAGTGTATGGTGAACTAGAAAGATCATGGATCCTTTTCTCAGCAGGATGCTGGTCCTATTTGTCACCAGATGGGGCCAGTCTCTTTGCTAACAAAATATTCAAGTATCAAACTTGAGCTCTTTCTCCTGGGCCAACAAGGAACCTTGGGAGCCCTTTGGAGACAGCACATGGTGGGGAAAAAAAAGAGGATCTTGCATGATTCTAAATGCCTCCCTCTGGCCAGCTGTAGCACTGCATTGCCAGTTTCCAGAAGGGCTGCATCCAGCCCCCATTAACAGAAGGCCTTAGGAAGAATAATGACACTATTGGGTAGTGAGAGCACATCAAAAATGAGTTCTCAACCCAGAGGCCGCAATCTCCAGCTCATGCAGGTGTAAAACACCTAACGCATGGCTGTGCTGTGCTAGTAGAGTAACTTCCACCCTTTAGGCTGAGGAGTACAAGTATCATGCAATGACTGTAAGCATGGTAGGAAAGAGGGATCACAAACCCTGCTTCTAATGGCCAGCAAATTTTTAAAGGCAAAAATATTACCCGTGATTGCTTGAGAAATTGGGAATATGCCCACTTGTTAAAGGGAATCCAGCCTCAAATGGCCAGTTTAGTTTGTTTTTAATCTCTGACCCCTTTCTCACTCTTCTTGGCCTGTCTGAAGTCAGAAAATGAAAGCTGTATGCGTCAATCTCTCCACAGTAATACTAGGAATTGCAGGGCCAAGTAGCTGGCATATACTGTCCTCCTTGTTTGACATCAGCAACAGGTGGTCAGGGAAGAGCTCACTCCATCACTTTGGATCAATGTCTTCTTAAAAGCTTTTCTTCTTCTCATCTGTTTCCTACATCTGTTATGGAAAAAATGTCCATCATAGAAGGAAGTTGAAGGATTCCATGAGTGCTCAGTGGAACCGTCCAGAGGACAATATAAAACCCTCAGTTATTGTTTATGAAAAGGGGATACTTCTCAATGTTCCGAGATGCTGTGGCTAGTCTCGAGCTACAAAATTTGATTCCGAATCCAGATCTTGAATTACTCCCAAGTTCTGGGTTGTTTGGATTTGGGGTTTTGGTTTGATATTTTATAGTAAAGGGACCAGCTGTAAAATCTGAACCTAGGCTCACATCTGTTCCCCCGGCCTCCAAAGTTTGGGGTTTTAATTCTGACCTACCCAAACTCACCAAGAGTGAATTTCCCCCAAGAATATAGAGAGGTGATTATTAATGCTAGAAGCTAGTTCTTGCTGAACTGAAGCCTATAGATTTCTGTTAGCACAAGTCCCTGCTTCTTCCTGCATGTACAGTACACACATAATTCTTCTACCATTCCAACAGTGCTTTATAAAGCAAGGCAAGTTTAAAAAATACAGAAAAATATATATTAAAGTTTAAACGTTCCACAAATACTGGCTTTCACATTTGCTCAAATAGCAGCTGTTTATGCACAATGTTTGTAATAGCTACAAGCCCTAAACTAATTAAAATTTCTCACCATAAATACAGTTTACTGATTTTAGGTTTGTTCTGCATTTTTTCCTTCACAGAAAAAGAAGAGGTCCAGTAGATACTTAGCTGCTGGCTACAGAAAGTATTTACTGTTTCAACAGCCCCTCCATTCCAATGCAATGACATCAGCATGAATGCCTTGCAAACCCTATGTCGCGTTTTCAAGCACAGCACCACGCTTGCAGATACGCCAGTCATAATACAATATGCTTTCTCAGAATTTGTTCCAGATTTACAGGGCTGTGAGCGGCTCAAATACTAGTAATGATCTTTTATCAGTCATATCAAGTGCAAGCTACAATTTGAAAGACATTAAACTCCCCAATATACTATATGCTTCCTTGATAAATTTCTAACTATTATTAATTAAGCCCTTTTCGATAACAAAGCAAGAGACTCACTGGAAATTAACACAGAGAGATAGCTGTTCTGTAATCTTCGAGATTTTTAGAACCGAATGAGCAAATAATTATTCACACATGAGAACAGAACGCAGAAAAAATAGTAAGAATATTGCAATTATTAAATTACAGTTACACTCTGGCTGCCATAGGTGCACAGATAAGCCAGAAACTTAGCAGGCAGTTTTCCTCTCCAGTCTGACTCCAATCTACAGAGAGAACACACTCAACAGGAGTCACAAGAGTGCAGTCCATGGCATGGCAGGACAAGGCCAAGGGATCATAGGGAACAGTCAGCATCCTTAGGTATACACCTCTTAAGCTGGTGATAGGAATGATATCCCCAAACCATGAAAAGTATGCCGTAGCTAGCAGAAATAATCACTAAGAGTGAGGCCTGTTGTCATAACATGGCCACGGTAATACTGCTTTTGATGTGCTATTGTGCACTTTCATTGGAACTATTTTCAAAATCAGCCAGAATTAGGGTCCATTATAATTATATGCTTATTAAGGAAATACTCAGAAACCTTCTCTTCAAAACAGCTGTCCAAGTCTAAAATATAAGCAGAGTTAACCCCCAAATTGGACCAAAAATCACCCAAATATTATTTCCATATTGGGGTCTTGGAGACCCCTTTGCATGTCAAAATTGGGGGAAAACCCCACTTAAAACTGACTTTATTAACCAGTGAACTATAAAACTATGAACAAGTTAAAACTCTCCTAGATTCAGAAGCACACTACACAGTACTTGTGCTGGGGTCTAACTGACCTCATGATCAAACACATTTAAAAAAAAAAAAAAACTACACACCATATAGGTGTTGAGATCTAACTGGCTCCATGTTTCGACTTTGAAAACAGATAGCAACAGCAACAATATAAAACGCAGATAGTAAAGTCGCAGTAAATGGCCTCCTACTTTGAACAAATGGAGCAAACAGATAATATGTTCTGAACACACAAAGTTCTTACACTTTGCATGTTTTTGAGTGTTTTTCTGTCTTGTTCTTTGGAACAGCTGTAACATTTTTTCCTTTTCTTAGGCTCTGGATCAGTACCCAGCACACTAGATGCTGCTTCCTTAGAAACTTGAGGTAAGTCTGCAATGTTCCTTTGCTGCACCAGTGATTTCACCATTTCTGTAACCAAGTTTCTGAGAAACCTCCCTCTCTTACACAAAGATTTATTATGCCACACGCAATTCAACAAAATCCCAACGATAGATGCATTCAGACATGCAACATGCATGTGCAATGCAACAGTGAGTCTTTGCGCCTACCACAGCATCTGTCAAGCGTGGGCTTGCTAGAAAATGTATCTGATGGGTATCTTTGCCAGAAACTCTTCCTAGCAAGTGTAGGCTTCCCAGAAAATCAGTTTGACAATGTTATCTTCACAGAAACTCAATTTGCTGGAAAATTGTCAGGCACATATTATCTGCAGTCTCAGAGACAGGCCTCCCCCTCCCCACAGACCCTTTTGGTGAATTGCTTGTGAAAAACAAAAACCAGTGAAATTATGATAAAAACTATGCCGAAAGATTACTGTGATCATACCCTAGCTGCTGCCTCAAAATAAAAACAGTCTGTCAGAGGTGACTCGTGGGGGGACACACAGGGTCACTTGCCCCTCCCCTCCCAGAATTCCGCCAGGGTTTGCCAGCCAAGCCACCCCCTAGGTGGCAGCTCGTGAAGCTGGTGAGCTGCAAGATGCAGCTGCAGGGAAAGGTAGCAGGAAACAGCTGGGAGCTGCAGGGAGGCGCCGCTGAGGGTAAGAGGAGGGGCGTGACTCAAGCAGTTGCGAAGGGGACGGACCTTTACATTGTCCATTCCCCGCCCCCCCCCACACTGTCAGCAGGTATCAGTAACCTTTGCTGAAGCTGGAATACCTGAGTAATTAATTTGCAGTTTAACTAACCCCAATACCTTTTAAGTAACTTTTTTCGCTAAACTAAAACCACCACAGATATGCAGACAAAACCAATGCTAACAGGTTGTCCTCATCATCGCTTGAGAATACTTGAAGAAAGAAGAGGCACTGGTTTGTGTCTCAACTTTTATTAAGTTTTTGTAGGTGTTTAGGGTCCAAGAGAACACCAAAGACCTTAGCAGCGTAATTCTTCCAGTCTCCTCACTGACTAACATTGAGGCACCTACCTGACCTTACCTTTTCAGTGTTTTTTTTTTTTTTGCTACACATAAAATACAATAGGGAGGATGATAAAACCAGTGTGAAAAGACTGATTTCACCCTAGTTTGAGAATAATTAATGTATGGAGAGAGACTGGTTCGGCACAAAAATTTTTGTTTAGACTTTTATGTGCGTTGGGATCAGTTAGATCCCAAAACACTATGGGGGTTAAGCCATAGTCAGGGATTTTTGCCAACTATTTCCATAGATGCTTGTGTTTGCATTTTCAATTCTAAATATTAAACATTTCTGAGCACAGCAAACAATATTGAAGCTAATATACATCTTATGAAACACAATGACAGTAGCTATAGTTTTCAAATCTGAGAACTCAAAGTTAAGCATCTCAGTTTGGGCACCTAAATAAGTGGTCCGATTGACAAAAGTGATCAGCACCAACATCTTCCACTGCCTTCAGTGGGAGCTGGGATTTCTCAGAACTTCTGAAAATCAGGCGACTTCTACTTAGGTGCCTCAAAATGGCTCTAGGAGTCTAACTTTAGGCACTCTGGTTTGAAAACCGAGCTATGCCAATGATGTCTTAAATAAGGACATTCCCTAGAGGCTTGAAGACAGCAAGAAACAAATGTTAAAAGCGCAAGCATAAGTTTTCCAGAACTCAACACAACATCCCCATTCAGGACAGCACTTACATACATGCCTAACTCCAATTGAACACAATGGGACTTAAGCACCCACTTAAGAGTTAGACACTTGCTTAAGTGCTGTCCTGAATGAGGATGGAATTATGGATGTGCTTCAGAGCTTTCCAGTTACTCAAGGTATGTCTACACAACAAAAAAAGAAAAAGAAAAGAAAACCATTGCAACAAGCCTCAGAGCCCAGGTCAGCTGACTTAATCTCGCAGGGCTCACGCTATTGGGGCTGTGCAGATGTACCCTCAGTGCTCCTCCACTTACCACAGTCAATATTTTGCCATTCAGTGGAAACAGGATCAGGTCCAAAAGGATAAAGCGATTCTTATTTTAATTCACTTTATGCAGCTGTGCCCAGTGCTTAATGAAACTAAAAGTATTCGACAATATGGGCAAGTACCAGGCTTGTGAGCAAGCTGGTGTGCAGGGAATTCAAATAAGCACAACGAGAGAGATGCCTGTTAGGGCTATTTTTGATCAAATTAAAGTGAATATAATTTTTAAAAAAATCTTCAATTTTGATATTTTTTGTAAATTAGAAAAGTGCAAAGAAGGATATTGGTTGCCTCTGCAAGTGGAATGAAATGCTGGATGCAAGGGTCAAATGGAGTGTGTAAGTGGTTTTGTTCTTTTCCACCTCTTCGTTGCTACTGCCAGAACACAGCAATAACAACCTCCTACTTTACTGGCTAAAAATCTGAGTCAACTCCTGCTCTGAACATGCAGTCGGTCCACCAGAAGGCAAAACGAGGCTCTCTTTGTAAAATGCAAGTACAAAGTCTATATTGCATCAGTTTTACATCTCAAGGAAGTGCTTTGCGTCTTACAAAGACAGTAACAAATGCAGAGTATCACACATGGCTGCAGCTGGTTGTTTTTGAAGAAACACCAAATTAAACAGTGACAACCCACAAAAATGGATAAAGTACAAGTTAGATCTGCTTGTACGGCAGACAACTTATACCCTAGTCCTTTTCTCCCACTATAATGAATAGCTACATGTTTGACCCTTTTAGCTAGTTTTCTGTGTCAGAAAATAGTCTTTTATTTTTGGACAGCTTCTACTACACTATTATACAACAGAAGTCTGCAAGATCTTTGGGTGTATAAAGTAAAGGCTGATACTTGCATAACGGAAATAAGGGCTCGCTAAACATGGGTTCATGAACTGTGTGTGTAAAGATTTATGAATGTGGCCACTCATATCTTTTTCTTTTTGTAATGTGGATATATCTGTCACACTAAAGTAATCTACAAATAAACAGTGTTTAGAGGCCTGTGTCAGTCAACATATTTAAGTGTGTGTAGTTTCTAAGGGCTACATTTTCAAAGGACCCTTTTAAATTGTGTTGGCAACTTGTTTGAGTAGGCATACTATATGCAGGGTATGTAAAGGTAAAGAACTCTCTTTACACATTCCCATGTGTGGATATGTTACAGCGGCCATCAGGGTTTGAACTGGGGATCTTCAGAACCAAAAAGCATGAGTGTCCCTACAGCTGACAATATAACAGACTCATCCTTTGTGGATTGGTCAAAGAGGGAACACTCAGCACACACTGACCAATGGGCTAAACATTCAGATTTTCCAAGAATAAAATAGGAAGAGGTTTTAAAATAAAATTACTCTATTGTGTTGTTTTTAATATATGAGCATTATATACAGTGCTATGCTGTATCTCATTACACTTTACAGAGTATAGCTTCAGCTTAGAATGCAGCATGTGACCATAAAAAAAATGAGCAAAAATCATCCCTGATATAACTCCACTGCCTTCAATAAAATGATGATTTTTGTCATTCCTTCTAATTGTGAAATACCAGGCTGCAAAAGCAAAAGCAATGGCTTTTCCTGCACGCTGCCTTGTTTAATTCCAAGAGTTGTATACCCAGTCACACATTAAGGCTGGTGAGCACAGAACTATAGAATAATTGTGAAAGTCTGTTGTTTTGACAAGCATTACCTCTGTTCTTACAATTCTTGCTCCTGGGATTTTTTTCTTTTCTTACCTCTTCTGATTGTGTATATATATGGTAGATCACTACAAACTCTCTCTTGCCTCTCCTTTTCTGGATTTATAACTTCTCTGACTGGAGTTGCCTTCATGGTACTTAGGCCATGGCTACACTTACAGTTCTGCAGCGCTGGTAGTTACAGCTGTGTTTGTACAGCTGTGTAGGGCCAGCGCTGCAGTGTGGCCACACTCACAGCTACCAGCGCTGCAGTGTGGCCACATTTGCAGCACTTGCAGCACTGCTGGGAGTGGTGCATTGTGGGCAGCTATCCCAGCATTCAAGTGGCTGCAACGTGCTTTTCAAAAGAGGGGGGTGGTGTGGAGTGTGACAGGGAGCGTGGAGGAGACAGAGAGAGTGGATTTTTGGAGCTGACACTGTTCTCAGCTCCCTGCCTTGCAAGTTCTAAGGAGTGGAAGATACACAGTGCCTACCTTCAATCATTTTAAAAGTTTTGACCTTTCCCCCACCTGTCTCTTATTCACTAAATGCTAATTATGCACTCCTAAATAGCCGTCAGACCACATAAACAGTTGCTCAACATTACCCCTCCCCCCTCTCTCCTCAAGCAAACAGCTTTGAACATTCCAAAGCAATTCTCCTGCCTTCGCTGGCTCGCTCGCTGGAGCAAAGAGCAGCTGTGTTTGTTTTTTAGCAAGTAGCTATGGGGAGATCAGAGTTCAGCCATTCTTCTGGTTTGTTGTGGACCGGAATTCTGGGATACCTCCTTATACCCCGGAGGCCAATAAAAGCGCTGGTGGTGTCCAGTCTTGCTGACCAGCGCTGCATCACCAGCGCTGGAATCGCTACACCCGAGGCAGACCAGGTGTACAGCCAGCGCTGCAACCAGGGAGTTGCAGTGCTGGCTGTGCTTTGCAAGTGTGGCCACATCCTGAGTTGCAGTGCTGTAACCCCCTCACCAGCGCTGCAACTCTCCAGTGTAACCAAGCCCTTAGTACTTCTCAAACACCAAGGGACAGCACTTTCTGATTAGAGAAAGACAGACAGACTGGGAAGTCCTTTTAAATCTCCTACCTATGGGAATGCAGGTACAGATATAGCATTTGAAAATGGAGAACTGCAAATTATTTTTAACTCCGTCCCCAAGCTCCAACAGTTACTGCTATAATGCAATGTCCTCGACACCCTGTGATGAATAATAATGACAGTACCACCACAACCTAATGGTGTCATTTATTTATTTCTTCTAATTGCAATATTGCCTAGTGCTTTTTATAGTGGGTAACTATTATTCCCTTATTACAATCTGGACAATGGAAAGACAGAGCTTAAGTGAATCACCCAAAGTCACAGAGCGAGACAGTGGCACAGCCAAGAACTCTCAACTCCCACTTCTCTGTGGGTGTCTCTTCTGTGCTGTTTCAGATACAAAATTGGACAAAATAAGGTAACCGTTTCTAGGAGAAAAGAGGGTCTTAGAATACTTTATGCCCTTCTGTGGTGGTTGGGATGTGTGTCAGTGCTTCATACTATCCTTCAATTCCCTCCATTTATTTGTGCACTATTTCTTAGTTTCTTTCTCTTGGTTCCCCTAATTTATTTTCTGTCACTTGAATCTGTGCTTGTCTCTCTCTCTCCTCCCTTCATCAGTATTCAGGAGCGATGGCACACTCTGGCAAGAGAGTCAGAAGCAATCCTGCCAGTCTGATGAACTGAGGAGTCATTCAGAGAAGGTACCTTCTGAAAAGATCACTAAGTTACTACTACTACTACTACCAGTTGACACAAACACCACATGGTCAGAAAATCCCAAGGGTTACCTCAGTCCTAGCCAAGATATGCAGAGGAGCAGGGTGCGAAGTCAGGATACTGAGCTTTCTTAAAAAATAACAGTGACCCATGAGAAATCCTCATTGGTGCCAGCTGCGAAGTGAAGTGAAGTGAACTGGAATTTGCTGGTGCAAGTTCTCTCCTCTGAGATAAAAGGTTCCCTTAAATCATGGCAACTGGCTTCTCTGATGCCAGGAGGAGTAAGAGGCTAAAACCCAACACAGTTAACAAAAGGAAGTATGGATTTATTTTCCCCCCCTTAAGTGAATTCAGTGTTAATGAAAAGTGACAGGCTGACAGCACTACAAATTGAAACCCTCTCTTCAACCACAGACAGCTTCTCCTGCTATGTGCCTCAGTACTGGCTCTAGAAAGTTCAGAGAGGGAAAAAGCAATTTTGTCTTTCTATCTTTCAGACTTTGGTTTACCTGTAAGGCAGCTAACAGGAATGCCATTTGTGGGGATGGTTTTTGTATCCTCTGGGAATTGAATAAAGACCAATAATTCACATAAGCCGCAGACTGTTACAACTTTCAACTGTTACTGGCATAGTTGGGATTCAAATCTGCGATCTAAGGGTGAAAGGCTCTGTATCCCATTACTGATGCCCTATGCCAGCCAGGAAATAAATTCCTCTGAAACAGGGTTCCAATGAAGGGAAAGGCACAGGGGTGTCTATACTAAACCTGAAAGAACTTATTCTTTGTTAACCTTCAAAAACATAAACATGCCATAAATGGTCAAAAAAGCCTATTATAAGCCATCCTATTATACACTATAGCAGCTATTTTATGACCAAACAACAAAAAATAGCAAAATAATCTGCAAATCTGCATATTTGCACAGGGAAAAAAATCAGACTGCACAGTCAAAATGAACTCCATAGGAGCCCAAAATTTGGTCTAGATTAAAAAGAGCTCTGCAGCCAAAACTAACAATCTGCTTGGCATGGAACCTTGTAAAGCCATTGAGTTTGCTAAAACAACATGAAAGGCAGTAAAGCACTTTACAAATGTAGAGGCAAGAGGCTGCCCATAATAGTCTGAAAACCTTTCAGATATTATTTGGGGCCAATTCTGCCCTTAGTTATAAGTGTGCAGCCTCACCTGAGGGCAGGTCTAAACTACGGCAGAGATCGACAGTCTGAGATGGATCCACCAGCAGTCAATTGAGCGGGTCTACTAAAGACCCACCAAATCGACTGCAGATCGCTCTCCAGTTGACCTCTGTACTCTACCTCCAACGAGAAGAGTAAGGTAAGTTGACTGGAGATTTTCTCCCATCAACCCCCCACAGTGTAGACCCTGTGGTCACTTGACCTAAGGTATGTCGACTCCAGATATGTTATTCACATAGCTGGAGCTGCATAGTGTAGGTCGACTTACCACAGTAGTGTAGATATAGCGTCAGAGAAGTAATCAAGGGAGGGATTTCCCTTTGGATTTTACTCTGAGGCAGCTAAAGGGGATGGTAGATGTCAGTGTTTTAGCAGTACTTTCTCTCTCAACTATTTAGGGCTGGTTGATCATTTGTTAGCAGACTCTAAGCACCCTCTCCCCCGCCCCTAAAGAGGGAGGCAGACTGATGCTGAGATACACATTCAAAGCCTTAGGTTCAAAATTTGATATACTTGCAAACATCAGCCCACGCTTGCCAAAGTTCAACAAATAAGGGCTGTTCACACAGCTGGAGAGCCTAGGAGCCTGCCTCCCTAGAGCTGGCCTCACTTGCTCCGTCCCAACCAGCTGGGCCCCTGACAACAACCAGTGTGAGAAACTGGTGCCACTAAGAGGAGTTGCGTTACCCATGCCAATTCAGTTGACTTCCAACCTTAGCATCAAAATGCAGGGTTCACTTTGTGAATCCAATTCCTCTAATGAGACACAAAAAATGGAGACAAAGGCGGAGGGAATGCTTAAAATATTGTGGATTCCTTCATAAACGACATTCCTATAACCTCGTTTTCATTAGAGTTTAAAGTTTAATTGAGATAACCTGTATGAATAAAACAGGGTAAAAAATGAGGAATTCTGAGAAGTAGGAAGAACCATTTCAATAACATTCCCACCTATAAGTTAGTGCTGATCATGTCAAGAACATGCACAAAACCTCATTTCTTAGTCATTTTGAGGGCTGGCTGGCTGGCAAGCTAAGTGAGCTCTATTGTTATTCTAAAGGCTAGCTGGATAGTCACATGACTCATTGCTGCTCCAGTAAAATGTTTTTACAGGAAAATGCTGTTTCTTCTTTTTATTCTTCTCATCTATGAATGTAACATTCAGGGTGCTCAAACACTGGAATAACATGGATTCTGCAGCAATTGTTTCTTTGCTGTAGAAATGCACGTTAAGTTATTTTTGCAGCTGACAATGACGTTGGTGTAGGGAAACTGTGTGGGTCTAGAAGGGGACTGAATATATTAATGGGATTAATCATTACAGCTGCTTGCAGTATTCTTCCACTATAACAACTGGTCGGTCTGTCTGTATGGAGTCAGTTTCCAGAAGACTTGCTTATGCTGTTGCTACACTCGACACTTTTGGCCATACACCAGTACACTCTTTCGAAGCATGTGGCATCTTCCAGGGTCTGTCTCTGTGCTACACATTTCTGTAGTAGTACAGAAGAGAATTCTTTGTACATGGCAAGCTGTAGCTAAATAACCAGTTCAGAGGACTACTAAAATGTAGCACCATTGCAAAAATAATGATACAGGTGTTCAGGTATTACAGTGATGGTCACAGACTGGATAAATGCAAAGATAGGCTGACAGATCCATTTGCTTCAGCAATAATATCAAGAAACAGGCAATAAGAATGGAGAAACATGGAAAGCCTAAAACTAACAATATTTTAAGGCAGCAAAGTTATTATTTTTTATGATGATGATGTAAGTGCTAGTCATGACTCTGTGGTTAAGCATGAGTTGTGTTTTGTATTTACAGTAGGGATTCAACAGCTGTTATATATGAAAACTACAACGTAAGCTCTCCAATTTTAGAGCACTCACCCTTTGAATAAAGAATGAATTTTCTGAGAATTTACAAGTAAATTGGTTAATTAATGAGTTAAAATTAATTAAAAGCTGCATTATTTAGAAAAGCACCCTTAACTATGTCCCGCTAGTGATGTCATGAGGGGGAAATATTCAAAGAGTGTCTTTAAAAATCACTAACCTAGTCTGGGACCACAAATACACCACTACCTTAATTGCAATTGTTACATGACACCAGTAGAGGGCAAAATTAAGACTGTTTAGGTGCCCTGAGATGTTTCAATTTTTTTCGAGGGTGGTAACCTTAACTCAATATTTCCTGGGTTTATAACATTTGAGTTTGAGTTGCATACAACATCCCCATAATTTCCTTAAAATTAATATATATTCTCAACTGTAACTCCATTTTAACGTAGGTTTTTTTTTCTGGGATTTATATTATAGAGCACAGAAGCTACCGTCATGATCAGGATCCCACGGTGCTAAGAGCTGTAGAAACACACAGGAAGAAACAGTTCCTCCCCCCTCAAGAGCTTACAGTCCAATATGAAGAAAGAGCAACCAAATGGAAGAAACAATGTGATGGATGCATAGTGAGTACCAGAGTAATTACAATAAGGTCAAATGCTTGCACAGATTAGTTCTGCATGCAACTTGATGGTTCTGATGTCATTTGAGAGTTTTTTTGTTTTTTTTTCCAGTTAGTGCAAACTGTTGATCAACCTTGCTGTTACTATAGTTGGCTGATTTCTTATAGGCAGCACTACAGAAAAGTATTTCCTTTGTTTACAACTGCCCACGGTAATATCGGGCTCTAGTTAACGCTACCCAGCTTACTTCATTAGCTAGCAGAGGGTCTTTAAGTGCTTTAACCTGTGTGAAATACTCACAATGAAACCATGCAAAGTATCCTATGTTAGAGCTGGTTGAAAAACTTACAATAGAACCATTTTTCAGTTTAAAATGCACTTCTGTTGTAATGAAATTTTCACAGCACTATGTAAATGTGGTCAAAAATTTATAGTGGGAAAAAGTCAAAACATTTTTGTTTCAACTTAATCTTGTTTTGACTTATAATAAAATGTTAATTTTATCATGTGGAATATTCTGTGCATTATATTAATATTTTATTATAATATAAATGGAGTATTTCAGAATTTTTGTTCTATAGAAAATTTCAAAATTTTGGCTTTTTGTTCTGATTCAGATCAGTTTTTTTTTCCTCCAAAACGTCAGAATTTCCCACGGAATGGAAGTTTCGGTTGCCAACCAGCTCTACTGGTTTCATTAACAACTCATTAAATGAGTTGCAAACTTTTTGAATGAACCCTGGTCCTGTTTCAAAGGTGGCCTGAGACACTCAATGCTTTTTTCATGAAAAACCATGAGAAGTTTTCAATTTTAAAATAATACCAGATGAAAATGGGAGGTTTTGAAGGGGTTACCACTGAACTTCACTTTCACCATTTGGGTTCACTGAAACCCATGTGGATTGAATTTGATTGACTCAAAAAAAAGTGCAAGAAAATATATCACAGCAGCATTGCAATGTTTGTCTTGCAAAGAGTCAGAAGTCAGGCAGTGAGGAGAATACCACAGCAATGGGTGCAGTACGAAGAGAGTGATTAGGTACATTGCACAGAGCTACCAGGTTCAGAGCTACTTTTCTGTTTCACTAATCTCTGTAAGAAGCCACTGGGCCACAGCAAGGAGTGTGGTGGGAAGCTGCTCCCTTTCGTCCAGCCCAAACATCTGTAGCTGGACAGGAAGCCTAAGCCAAAATACTATCCTGCTGATGGGAAGCACAGTTCATTAACAGCTTCCCAAATTAATGATATTGCAAGTCTAAATTACACTATAGTCCAGCCTGAATGATAAACAATGACTATCTGAACTAGAAATCTATTAAGTAGAACATATCTTCAGGGCCAAATTTGACTAGAGTTACGATCCTAGCTGCAGAAAAAGAAATGAGCTAGTAAAGAAGCGAACAGAGTTTGTGCACATTTTGGATTATAGCTGAGTTTGGCTTTGAAATTACAAACATTCCATCTGCTCACCAGCTGTGTTCCCTAATCCCCTTTAATAACTGCAGCTTGCACCTCACCATGAGAATCCAGAACTCTTCAAAACTTTACTTCACACTCACTGCCAGGATTGATTTTTAGACATTTGTCTCAAGTGAATGCAGGATAAACAAATTTCACTGACAGGTGCTAGCTTTCTAGTGTACAAGAGAAAAAAGAACAATATGAAGTTATCAGGAACACCGCATTGGTATGGCCTGGACACTACACTCAAGCACAGTGTGTACAAAACAGGTCACCTTGAATCCACAGCCAATTAGAAATATAAATTAAGTGTAGCCCCCAAACCCTGCATCTGACATTGCAATTAGCATATTCTACATGAACAGAACAGCAGTTAACACTGAAGATATACAGATTCATTTTCACCACTGAGAACGTTTTCAGATGTTTAAATGTCTCACTGAAATGGACTTCTGAGTACAGCTACCTGAAAAGAATTCAATAAAATTAAGGGAATTGCAGCTTGATTTGGATGAAACTCAGGCCACATTTGCTAACATTTTGCTACAGATCACACATGCTTACCCTAGCCTAGTTTTAAGCAAAGCAGAGCCAAGTTTTTGTCAAAACTAAAGGAAACTCAGTAGCTATCACTAGGGTTCAACTTTGAGTTTTGGTGTTCACTTTGCTCCAGTTTTGGAGTTTGCTCATTCAAAACTACCAAATTAAAATCTGATGGTGCAAATCCAGATCGTGCCAACCCATGAAAAAGTTCACATGAACCTCTGTGAACAATGCCTTTGCTACAGCTTCACTTCTGATGTCTTTTTACATAGAGCAGGTCAAAGTCTTGCACAATATAACTGGGAAGAAATGGAAAAGCGCTGCTCATTTAATAGAAAGCTGAAACCATTTGGTTCACTGCAATGCTAAGACTTTGTCTACACTACAAGTGCTACAGCAACTCAGCTGTAATGTTGAGGTAATGTAGATGCTTCTTATGTCCATGGAAGGAGTTTTTCCATTGATGTAGTTAATCCATCTCTCTGAGAAGCGGAAGCTAGGTCGATGGAAGAGCTGCGTCTACAGTACAGGTTAAGTCAATCTAGCTATGTCATTCTGGGCACAAAATTTTTCACAGCCCTGAGTGACATAGCTAGGTCAATCTAATTTATAAGTTTAGACCAAGTTAAGTGAGGGAAGAATCTCAGAAACCTTACAGAAGTACCACTCATTGCATAAAGACAGCAGATTACAAAACTTCTATTCATTCACACTGGCATCTCAGATAAGACACACTAGGTTACAGAAACCTTGGACATCAATTTCCACTTTAAAGGGAAACTTTAAAGATGAGATTTTCAAAGGAGCCTAAGAGAGTTGGGGGCTCAAATTCCATTGACATTCATGGGATCTGAGCACCTAAAACCCTTGGGCACCTTTAAAAACACCAGCCAAAAGTTTTGAAACATCTTTTAAGATTTTACTTCTGATTGTTAGACCCAGTGGTGGGGATTTTTGTTTGTTTGTTTTAGTTTTGCTTTGTTTTCTAAATACATAGTGAAGAAGGCAGAAAAGTTTCCTCCCTCTAAATACTCATTCCCCTGGCTCTCAATGTTCCAGATCCTCCCAGTCAGGGAAAGCATTTTTCCCCTCCTCTGTATATAATTTTCTGTAGTTTGCATTATCATGTGCTAAATATATTATAATACACTGTTTATCTTGGTCTGAAACTTTGAGACCTTTGCATGGCTTTCTTCTCCCAGCATAGGGATTTCTGGTAAATCAGTATTAAAACAGGATGGAGAAGTGTTTGACAATTTCTTTTGCTGGTCTAGTGTCTAGAAATGGTTTAAGTTCCAAGCACAGGGGAAGCAGTGTAGTAGTGCTTTCCACCGACCTGTTGGAGATCTGGATTCAATTGTCAGTTGCAGCAGTGTCTAAATAGCATTTGTGTGTGCGTGTGTGTCCATGTCCCTAATGTCCTTCAGCAGCAGCCTTTCTGATAAACTGTGGGACAGTGGTAATAGACCTCAAAAGATATCCTATCCCGTCTTCCTCACCCAGAAAGATGGTGGTAGCAATATGAGCCAAGAGCAGGGATGAAAGTATATGAGGGAATATAATAAAGGAATCCATAAGGCTTTATCAGGAATGTGGGAAACAACCCTGTAAAAAAAAAAATAATAAAAAAAATCCAGTCACAGTAAAAATGTATTATGCAATTAAAAATGGGGACAAATGAGAACACTGGATCTGAGTCTCCCAGTCCAGATCTACGCTTTGCTAGTCTAACCTCTCTCTCTAACTGGGAAACCAAATGTAAACCTCCACGGACTCAGACAAGGCTTGGGCCTGAGCTTAGATTCAGTGCTGGACCCAGTTTGTTATTAAGGAGTTTCTGTATCAGAAATATACGGCAGGGTTTATATTTCACAAACTCACAGCGTGAACTTTCAGCAGTTACCCAGGGGGCTGTATTCTGTTCTTATGTATGCCCAAAGAACCTCTAAAGTCAGTGAGATGTGTGAATAGGACATCAGAAATTTGGCCAACTGCTGTTAAGCAGCGTCGTGAGATTTCAGTTTCAATTAGTTTCATCAAAGCTTTGACAGTTTGCATAGATTCAGGTACAAATAACATAGACTGTGTATGATGAAACTAAAATTCAAAATGAAACCAGTTAGTTTTGTTTATTTTGCTCTGTTGCCTGTAGCTTTGTTCAGTTCAGCTTTTGTGGGATCCAGAAAGACCTTTCAATGTGAACGACTGTCACAAAAATGTTGTTACAAAACCAAACTGAAGCATGAAATTAAGTCTCCAAAATTTTGTTTCTATGAACAGATAATGAAGGGTTTTATTTAGATTTTCAACTACAATTTCAAAGAAAATATATAAACACTGGACTCTGTAGTTATGTTGTTCATGTTCAGCCTGAAACTAGCTGAGTTTTGCAGGATAGTTTTGAAAGTAAATGTTCGCAAGACTTGGATGTTAAAGACATTGTAGCCTAGTTCAGTAGTAAAGTGCAGGATTTGGCACAGAAGGTTGCAAGTTCAAAAGCTGATGAGATTGTGATTTTATTTAAAATTCTAAATAACTATGTTTTTGTTCCTGAAATATGGGCACTGTATGAAATTCTCTCTATGGTCCCAATCTTGAACAAGCACACAAACCTTAAAAGGCTGATATTTCCTTGAAATTGTTTTGCACCACAGTGGGCTTAAGGAAAAGAATCCTCAGTGAGAAGGTCCTTTGTGAGGCCAACGTAGGGTGGGTGCCATGTAGATAGCCAATGTCTGAAATTCCCAGGTTTCAAGCTGGGTGGAACAAGAAACAGACTACACAGATCAGCACCGTGAATGGACCCTCTGGCCAGTCCTCTGCTTGGTTTGTGATATGCCCCCTTTACCCCTTTTCATTTTCTCTGCAGAAGAGCCGATTACAGAAATGGGCTTCCAGTAAGCAGAGGGGAAGGAGTGCCATGTGAGTTCTCCAAACATTTGTTCCCCAGCAAACCATCTTTATCAGCTGTATCTGACAAACATCTTAACCGTTCTCTCTGCTGAAGCAAAGCCATAAATTTAGTCTGGTTTTCATAAATTTTTGCACGAATGTAGACTTTGACATGAACTTGAGAGTGCACTTTGCTTAAAATGTCAATATGTTTCTAATACATTTATGGGGCTATATAGCTCACTCCAGTGGCTAATATACATGAGTGTTATTGGCTTTGCTTTACTAAAGTATCTGAGTGTCTAGTGGATACCGTTGACTTTGGTACACAAGTCTGCACGTTCACGGCATAGGAGGGGTACAACTAATCTTTTAACAAACGTGTTAATATTTGTTTTGCTCTATATAATATGGACACAAACAGTCTCCATATATATTTTAAAGACAAAAAACTTTTAACATGTAGAAAACAGCCAAGCTAGAAAATGAAAAATGCCAAGCTCCATAAAAATGTGAGAGCTATTTTTTAAAAAAAAGATAAGGGCCCAATTCTGCAATCCTCACTCAAACTGAGCAAGGACTTACTCCCAGGAATAGCCTCACTGACTCCCCTATGATTATGGATTACAGAATAAGACCCCAATCTTGCAACTGAACCCAAATGAGCCTTTAAGCCTGCACAGAGCCTCACTGAAGTCCATAGGGGTCTATCAATGCATATGCAGGATCAGGATCCACATCAGTTAAAGGGACAATATGCGGAATATATTAATACTTCAGCTATAGTTAAAGACAGAAAGAAGGACAACTTCTCCCAGCTTATACCTAAATATGCCTGAAGACAAGGTGACCCAAAAATCATAGCACATGCAGTTTATTCAACGTAAGAGAAAACACAAAACCAAAGGAGGAACAAGCCCGAGATGAAGCTTTTCACATTCACAGATGAACACTTCCCACTATTCTTGATCAATTTATTTGTATTTGTCTATTTTAGGTGCTTCTTTTGTCCCCTCACTGCAGTATCTGAGCGCCTTACAATCTTAAATGTATCTATCCCCAGGCACAGCCAGCCTAAGGTTACATGTGAACTACAAAGCATATAGTGTAGACACAGCATATGCAGACAGAAGGCGTTTTTCTGCCACTGCAGCGATACTATCTCCCTAAACAACATTAGCTATGCCAAGAGCAGAGCTATGTTCCTAGCAGACGTGGCTTTTTCCACATCCCTGACAGCCATAGGTATGTCAGTATAAATTTTACGGGCAGGCCAGGCCTAAGTGACTTGCACAAGTCTGTAGTGGAGCACAGAATAGAACGTGGTGTCCCACGTTGTAGGTTAGCACCCTAAACATAAGGTCATCCTTCCTCTCACTCTCACTAAACCTACTTACAAAAAATGAATTTATATTTCCAATTTTTCTGAAATATCTTCTAAGTAAATAAAAAATTGACTGGTTCATCCAGATACTGTTTGTAGGAGAGATCTGTGAGGGAGAGCGGATAGACTAGAAATATCGCTCCATATTTCATATTCAACACTAATCTATACACTCAAGCTTCAGCATGTTATTTGTATATTTGGGGTAAAGGTTGTGTTTCACTGCTCAGGGGAATACTGAAATTTGCATACAACAACAAATTATTTAAATCTTCACAGGGTGGTTTTTTCAAGGTTAATAAAGTCTACTGTCAGCTTTGACAGTTTGTTTTTGGGAGACGAATCTGCTCTGTCTCCCTATATTACAGAAGCAAATACACTGAATGAATTCACCAGAGGCACTGATGAGCTAACGGAAGAAACATAGTTTATGACGTGTTCTGAAGACACAGCATTTTTACATTGCCACTACAGTCCTCGGCCAAGTGAACATAATTATTACTATTTCGAGGTGCTTGCATCAGTGATCAAATGGTAAACAATTAACTGGAGGAACTCATCTTCCTTTAAGCTCTGGAATATTTTTATAAGGGGAACTTGGCTTCCCTAACTTTATTTGAATTCATGCTACTCAAAAAACATTGTTAGGGTTTCTTATGACCCATACTTGTCATTAAGCTTAAAGTGGTTACGAAGACTAGAATGTGACCATGTGTACAAGTCCATTAATGCATCTAATATTAAGACCATACCAAATGCCCACATTCTGAGCAATAGTCTCTCATTGTTTACTTGTACAACACCTTCTGTATCTATCCATCTGTTGTCTCTTGTCTTATACTTAGATGACAAGCTCACTGGGGCAGAGCTGCGTTTTTGTTCATTGTTTGTACGGCACCTAGTAAAGGGGGTCCCAGTCCATGACTAGGGCTTCTAGGTGCTACAGTAATACAAATAACAACATATTTGCCGCCTCCTGGACACGCCACAAAACCACCACAGATTCCTGCTCAATCCAACATAACTGTGAAGTTCAAGGTTCAGGACTGGAAGAGCAACAGTTTGACAAGATCAGGAGTGAGAGGCATTGGAGGAAATCTGCATGACATCTGCCTGCACTGTATTACCTCTACCTCGGGTCAGTTGTTCATTTCCCTCACTTTCACAAGCTCTAGATACATTTGTGAGTGTAATAAACATTTATTCTTAAAAGAAGACCAGATTTATTAGGCCTAACCATTTGTAAAGATGACAGCTCAGCATTTTAAAGTTGTAACAGAGACAAATATGTCTGTATCAATTCCTGAACTCCATTTTGTATTGTAACCTCCATTTTGCAATGGGACCTCCATTTTGTATGGGGTGCTGAACACATCACCTTGCCAAAGGTAAGATTATTGGATTGCATTTCAGGAAATGTACTTGACACCCTTACCAAAGGACAATCACAGAACAATTTGGAGCCATCAACTTTAATTGTCTCTTAACTGCTGGCTCAACTCCATGGAACAATGGATCTTCTACACAGAGGTGCCTGCATGGCTGCTAGACCTCAGCTTGGACACATGGGAAAAGAAAGGAGTCTGTGTTTAAGTGGGGGTGCTTCTCTAAGCAGGGGAGCAGACCATCACCATATGTAAGTCAGAATGTCTGGAGAGACAGAAGGCATTCTGCCTAGACTGAAATACTGACAAACAAACCTCAGGCCATGTCTACATCTAAAATTTTGCAGCGCTGGTTGTTACAGCTGTATTAGTACAGCTGTATAGGGCCAGCGCTGCAGAGTGGCCACACTTACAGCAACCAGCACTGCAAGTGGTGTTAGATGTGGCCACACTGCAGCGCTGTTGGGCGGCTTCAAGGGCTTTCGGGGAACGCGAGAGCAAACCGGGAAAGGAGACCAGCTTCGCCGCGGTTTGCTCTCGCGTTCCGCGAACCACCCTGCAAACCGCAGGGAAGGAGACCTGCTTGCTCGGGTTCGGGGAACGCGAGAGCAAACCGGGAAAGGAGACCAGCTTCGCCGCGGTTTGCTCTCGCGTTCCGCGAACCACCCTGCAAACCGCAGGGAAGGAGACCTGCTTGCTCGGGTTCGGGGAACGCGAGAGCAAACCGGGAAAGGAGACCAGCTTCGCCGCGGTTTGCTCTCGCGTTCCGCGAACCACCCTGCAAACCGCAGGGAAGGAGACCTGCTTGCTCGGGGAACGCGAGAGCAAACCGCGGCGAAGCTGGTCTCCTTCCCCGGTTTGCTCTCGCATTCCCCGAACCGCCGAGCAAGCAGGTCTCCTTCCCTGCGGTTTGCAGGGTGGTTCGCGGAACGCGAGAGCAAACCGCGGCGAAGCTGGTCTCCTTCCCCGGTTTGCTCTCGCGTTCCCGGAACCACCCTGCAAACCGCAGGGAAGGAGACCTGCTTGCTCGGGGTTCGGGGAACGCGAGAGCAAGCCGGGGAAGGAGACCAGCTTGATTACCAGAGGCTTCCTCAGGTATGCTGGGATACCTGCTTATTCCACGGAGGTCAAGAAAAGCGCTGGTAAGTGTCTATACTTGATTACCAGCGCTGGATCACCAGCGCTGGATCCTCTACACCCGAGACAAAACGGGAGTACGGCCAGCGCTGCAAACAGGGAGTTGCAGCGCTGGTGGTGCCCTGCAGATGTGTACACCTCCTAAGTTGCAGCGCTGTAACTCCCTCACCAGCGCTGCAACTTTCTGATGTAGACAAGCCCTCAGACTCGGAGAAGTGAGATCAGTCTAGGGGAGAGAGAGAGAGAGAGAGAGAGAGAGAGAGAGAGAGAGAGAGAGAGAGAGAGTGTGTGTGTGTGTGTGTGTGTGTGTGTGTGTGTGTGTGTGTGTGTGTGTGTGTGTGTGTGTGTGTGTGTGTCAGGACTTTACTTATTTTGCATAGATCTGTACCTTTCTAGGGCTTTTTACACGTAAAGTGACTGTTGTTAAGAAATTCCTTAGCCAAGCCTGTGTTCTTTGCTTCCCTGTCGTATCATCCCCAAAGGAGTTAAATTAGAAGCCAGAGTCCCTACAGCCATGTGGAACTTTTAATGACTGGGGAGGGTGGGAGAGGGCTGGGGAAGTTGGAAGCACTGCTTTCAGGGTCTAGGTCGGCTAGATTGTGGGTTCACACATCCCAAAGAAGGGCTCAGATGAGAGTTTTGAGCCTCATTGTGCCCTAGGAACTCTAGAGACAGAAAGAGTGATTTGACTCCATCCAGATCTAGTGGGCTGAGAAACATATGGGGCTCAGCTGTTGGGTCCATTCACAGGAGACTGATGCGCAAACAGTGCGATACCAAGCCAGGTTGTGACAAAAATATTTCACATATAATCTTAGCTATCTTATAACACTCTTGATTTCACATTTTGTTTTTCTACATGTATTGGCTCTCCATGTTAATTATTCTTACCGGCTATTGTACCTAACTTGTTAATCAATCATTTCACAGGTGCGCAAATGCATACTATTCTAGGTTATTGCATTAAAGAACATAATACAAGAAAATTAATTTTCTTCTTTGAGTTATAGTGACTCAGCTAGTTCTGCATCCAACTTTATCACCTGCTTCAACTGCCTGCTGTAATAGACAAAGATTATTTTTTAGTTACCATAAACGAAAGTGTAACTTCCAGAAATATTTTCTAAGGATATGTTAGGCAGCAGATAGATATTTATTTTAATACTAAATAAAGTTTGACCTAAACTCATGAAACCAGTTCTTTATGTTTACGGAACAAACACACTGAGCCAGATTTTCAAATGCAAGCTTTAAATCTGGGAGCACAATTTCACAGAAAATAGTTTCTGTCTGTGCATTTTTTTTTAAATAATCATAGGGCAAAGTGTGAAAAAAACATGGCTGTGTGCACATGCTATGCTATATTAGTATGTGCAAGTCAGCATATCCCTAGGTTTTTACATGCATAAAGGCAGCTTATGTGCACAAACCCAAGTTTGCAACTATTGGTCGGGGGGGAAAAATCATTCCTTTAATTTCTGAGGTTTGAGTTGAAGCTTCCAACAATTTGGCCCATGCTGTTAAATAGTCTTTTTAGATTGTAGGGTAAGATTTTCAAAAGCACTGATATGACTTACGAGTCTAAGTCTCATTTTCAAAATTGACTTACGGCCAGGTTTCTAAAGGTATTTAGGCACCTAAAGATGCAGATAGGCATCTACTGGGATTTTCAAAAGCACCTGGGCATCTAATGCCCTTTGAAATCCATGGGGAGTTAGATACCTAAGTGCTTCTCAAAATCCCACTAGCTGCCCATCTGCATCTTTAGGTGCCTGAACACCTTTGAAAATCTGGCCTTTCGGCACTTTGGAACCTATGTCCCATCGACTTCCAGTGAGACTTGGGCTATTAAGTGCCTACTTTGGAAAACAGAACTCAGAATTCCAAGTCACTAGACTGAAGGGTAACGTTGTCAGAAGTGCCTGTTTTGCATAGATACTATACTGAAGTGACTAGCAGTTGCTGAGGTGGACAGACAAATATGAATACTACTCCCTATCATTTAACAAATGACTGAAATCGAGGGCTAGACATGAACTATTTTATCAATGGTATGTGTGTGTATATGTATAATGATGGTACAGAAAGCTCTTTGATCTATCTACAGCTATTCTTTTAACTACTAAATCATCTTCTAATCTTCCCCTCTCTTTGTTCTCCACCCTCTGCATTAGAGCATGTCAGTACCATTTACAAGGGACCACCTGCTTGGAGCAATGAGACAAGCAATGAGACAGAGACTAAGCTAGTAAAGCACACTCCCCAGTAATCCTGTGGCTGCATTCATCACTCCCACGACAGCTGTTAGTGCCATGTCTGCTTGCCTGATATGTTTAAATAGGAAACTGCATGACAAGATGTTAGGAACAGAACTGTACACACAATAGCTTCTGCAAACCAGGCACATTTTAAACCATCTCAAACTTATGAAGTTACCTCCTGACCCCCACAATGGGATTCTTTAATTTATTCTGTCATCTCATTTCCAGTTTCCTCCCTACTCTTGGATGAGGACATATGTAGAGATTCCTTTTCTTGTTTCTAGTTTTATTTTTGGCTATTTCAGTGTCTTAAAGTTGCAGGAAAAATCTGGTTTTATGGGTTTACATGGATTCTGATTACATCAGTTTGAGCAATGAAATAAACATTATAAAACTATTCAAAGCCAACCTATATTCCCACACTGTCTATAACCACTCATGCAAAACCCCATAGCCTGTTAGGCTGCTGACCTACATGACCAAGAAGGAAATCATGGGGTTTCTGAACAGGAAGTGACACAGGCTGTAATTTACAGAGGACAATGCGAACTGGATAGGAATTCCACTGACTGCTCCTCTGTAAGGGAACCTTGCCATAAAAAAAAAAGTTTATTTAAGACAGTTCTTTAAAAAGTTACAAATTACGGTTTAAAAACCAGAATCCCTGGAGCATATGCCCAAGAGCCCCTGGTCCATGCAAGGCAGTACTCAAGCTATCCCCAGTGTTCAGAAGGATTTGCTGCACTTTCAGCAATTCGTTCATATTAAATCAATTTTCCTTCCTCCTTTCCCCATCCCTCACCCTCCCAGGGTCACTCCTACCTTTAAAGCACATCTTACAACTTCCCAGCATACACACCATTCTCCTTTACTGACCATCAACAACTTCTACCCTAAGGACACAACTCTGCCCCCAGTGGAACCTGCCAGTCATAAGAGGCTGGGAAGAAAATCTACTGTAGCAGTCAGTAACTCACTCATGCTTCTAAACTGAAATTGTCATCTCTCTGCTAGCCAGGAGATACAGAGACCATAGCATCATGAAGCTTGGCCACAGAGCCAGCCTTAAATAGGAGTTTGTAAAAGAAGACTGGCAGATTTTTCAAATACCAGTAATTATGAGTATCAGTATATCCTGAGGTGTTTAACAAAGGTCATAAATAATTATTCTGATGGGCTTAAACAACAGATTTTCACATGATTATAAAAGCAAGAGATTCTGTCACCTACACTGCATGACCATATTTCAACCATTTTAAGCTGTAACTCAGTGATAGCATATATCTGACCTATGAAGCCCAGCACTGTTCATTCTTTAGGGTGCTACAGCTTTTCAACAAATCCAGAGAATCTGGCTCAAAAGAAGTAAGTATAAACTATGCATTCTGAAATCTCCAGGCATGTACTATAACTTAGATCCGTCATTTCTCACAAGATGCATAATCATCAAAACAACAATGCTGTATTTTAGTCAACATTTTAGTTCACGTAACACCATCTCATTGGGTAAAAAAAGTAGAGAAAATTATTTGTTACATGGATTTAAAAACATTTTAACATAACAAATAAGAAATATGCTTAAACAGTGTGTTTTCTGTAAGAAATGATGCTCCCATTAGCAGAACCTCCTTTCTCATCCCACCTTGCTACTCATCTCCCACATGCTCCACTGCCATTTTTGTGGGCTCCACCACATTGATTTAAACCTTTTTGGGCAAAGATTGAGTCTTATTTTCCTTCAAAGCATCATGAAAAATAATTGAACTATAAAAATAACAGATAATTTGTTATAGGATAGAGGATACTGCTCAGGTTATAGTTTCTAATATGAACAAATGGATAACTGAATAGGATATTAGTTTAGCAAACATAACTAACAATTACAATGTATTTTATAGTTCTGTACATTTTGGGTGCTACCTAATAATTAATAAGGTCCCTTACAGAAAAATTATATGGAATTCAATAGAGAACAATATGAAATCTCTAAAACCAACCCACAGAAACAATATCATTCTCTATTAAATATTATGGACATTTTAGAGTAGTTTCTACAGAATCTTATTTGAGCCCAGATTCAGGAAAGTATCCCCATTCTAGACCACACTTACTCATGCTTTAAAGGTGCATAAAGCTAAGCACATGTTTAAGTGCTCTTCTGAATCAGGGTTTCAATTTCTGTAGAAACCTACTGATTTAATTCCTATTCAAAGAATAGGGTTTTTCCACAAGGGCACTGTCATGCCATTCCTCTTATTTTTAAAACACATACTATTACCACCACCAGGCCATCCCTTCCACCACCAATCCCTCACCCCCTCCCTGCGAGCTGAATCAGCTCTTTGGAAAGCCCCGTATTTCTCTTAGCATGGGAAGGAAGCAGTGAAATATTGACATGAGGCAGAGTTTTCCAAAGTGCTCATTCAGTGCTGTGGCAGAAAAGCAGAACACTTAATATACATTTTAAAGATTGAGTGCATCGGTAGTCTGGGAATTACAGACCCTGCGATTTGTAAAAAGAACAGGAGTACTTGTGGCACCTTAGAGACTAACAAATTTATTTGAGCATAAGCTTTCGTGGGTTACAGCTCACTTCATTGGATGCATAGACTGGAACATACAGCAAGAAGATATTTATACATACAGAGAACATGAAAAGATGGAAGTAGCCATACCAGCTGTAAGAGGCCAATCAACTGAGATGAGCTATCATCAGCAGGAGAAAAAAAACTTTTGAAGTGATAATCACGATGACCCATAGAAGTCTATGCATCTTGAGGCAGCACCCAACTCTGGGGCCCTACTGTCTTAACTAGTGTCCAGATGCATAATGATTAGGGTTACCAGATAGCAACTGTGAAAAACTGGGATGGGGTTGGGGGGTAATAGGAGCCTATATAAGAAAAAAAATCCCTTTAAGAATGGGACTGTTCCTTTAAAAACAGGATAATAATCATACCTTTGGTCTTTAAATTGTGAACACAGGGACTGTGTATGAGGGGGAAATGACTTGTTTAAGGTCATACATTTTATTTTGCTTCTAACTCTCACCCAAAGTCAGAGCCAGGAATAGAACTTGTCTCTCCTAATTCCCAGGCCAGCACCCAATCCACTAGACCACATTGCTTTTCCGATAAAACACCCACTCCAATTACCCTTTAAAAAGTGTCAAGTTAGGAGACACCGCTACTGACAGCATGCATACCACTCTGTAAAAGACAAGAGCTTTAAATGTGCCTGTCAGTAAAAACATGCCACCCAGAATCTGAACAGAAAAGCAACAGAGAAAACCTGGGATTCCAAATTTAGAACACAACTACTATTCTTCAAAAGCCCATTCCCTTGAAGAAACTGATTTCTACACCATGTAGTCTAGCATTGGTGTTAAACAGCGTTGCTTCTGCTCTCAAATGAGACAACCAGAATCCAGTACCTGAGAGTTTCTGCACCAGTTATGTATAGGGATCCTAAAGCACCATTCCTTGGCAGCCAGTGTGGCAACAAGACTGTTGTTGTTTAAATGACAGCAACATGCCTGCCAAACTCACATCACAGAAGCTGGCTTACCAGATTGCTTTGAATATTCAGAACGAGCCTGCCAGCTACTATTTCATATACACATCAAGAAAACTGAGGATCTGACCTACAAACTTTAAGTGCTATAAAACACATCACACATCTAGTTTTGTGAATTCATGCAAGGGAACCTATCACCTATGGTACTTCTGTTTAAAAGATTTCCCTCGCCCAAGTTTGTACCTTCCTGTCTTACTCCTGAAATCTCAGAGATTTTTACCAACATCTGCTAAATCACTAAAGAGACTGTGAAAATTATTCTTTTCATCCTTTCAGTACTAATAATTTCCCCCCAGGATTATGTGTAAATTTGGAAGAAGCAGCAGTCAGCCAATCAAACTTCTGACTGTTAATGGGCTTTGATCCACAAAGAAAAGCTTGCAATTTAAACAACTTTGCTGCTTGTCACTTTCGGCCATTTTATTTTAGTGCTCTAGATACTGGGTTGGTTCCCACTAATAAAGTTATTAGATTCGATGTTTTAGTTTGCTTTTAACACTCATCTCAACTACTAAAAAAGATCATGTTGTTTAACCAGTTATTGATAAACGTGCAAACAATTCAAATTGAAACAAAATATATGTAAATACAAAATAGCAGCTGTAATTAGAGGGATGGGTTGTACAGATATCAAATATGGAACTTGAGGTGGGGCTCTGTTCATTGTGAATTATTCCTGGGCCCCTCTGATTACCTTTCTGCATATCTTGCCACCACACCTGACAAGTCAATTAGACAGAAAAATGTTCAGTGCACAGGAGGCTTTTAAAATATATAAATTAGTATCGTGACATGTTTGGCTCCAGGCCTTGCCCAAAAAGCACTGCCATGGGCTGAAAAGCTCATACTAACAAGCAGCATATTCCCTGTGGAAAATTCCTCCTAATTCTAAGGAATTGCTTTTTATTCCCCTTTTGTTACCCATAAGCAGTATTTGGGCCACGGACTTAATGCCAGATGATTCTTAGGCTTATTTTAGTGCAGCCATAGTTGGGAACGAGCTTGTCACTCAATTTCAAAATGCCAGCGAGTTGTTTGCTTTATTAGGTTGGGAGGAGATAGAGTGATTTTAATTACCTGGTCTCCTGCCAAGGATTTTTTTCCCAGTTTGATGGAAGACACCGTGTTATTTTCCATCATTTGGTCCCTTTCCACTTTTAAGACTCTTCTTGGCTGACAGAGTGGACGTTCCATGACCGTGACTTCACTAATTTTATTGGCATTTCAATTGTACTCATGTTCCACAGCTGTGGAGCAGTGCCGGACTGCAGAACTCCCTGGCCTTAGCAACCACAGAGGCAAAACTGTAATGCAGAGAGGCCCCAAGATAAAAGTGGAGATGACAAATGTCCAAAATCCATAGCATTTCTCAACATTGTGAGCAAAAGGAGGCTCAACAGCCACAGGCAAGAATCAGTATTGTAGGTCTAATTTCTTGTACAACAGCAGAACATCAAGTCCAAACGTAGTTTATATGAGAGGCCTAGTCTCTGACACACAACCCATTTTGCATTGTTCCTGACAAGGTGGTGAATAAATGAATATAGAGGCCCTTCCATTCATTTCTCAAGGATAGCTCCCCTGGCAAGATACTGAAAAAAAACCTGTTTTAGTTCTCTAATTTAAACTACAGACATTAAAAATTATCTGTTTCAGTCAGTGGACACGGCAAAACGTTCCGAAACAAAATGAAAGAAAAGCTTTTGTCTGCAGCCTTGACATGCCAGATCCTATTAACATTAGACACTGTCATTGAAACAAAGAGAACTACTGTGAGGACAGCACAGGTGTGCTGTTTCATAAGCTTCATCATGGCTACAAAATCACGTAGGAGGAAGAACTCTGTCATGCCAAGACAACAAACATTAGAAATCTTGCTTCTTTATTCCCTACGTAAAACATACATGTGTCTAACAAAACCTAATTCCCACTAAGCATTGCATGATGCGACATTTATGCACACAAAAAGTACAGACAATTTATTTCACATATTTGCTGAGCCGGTTATATAAACAGCAGCCAGTTATACAGACAGTTATATAGACAGCAGAATATGAAGAGGCAGGAAAGTGTTATATTTTACTGAGATACATGCTCCTGATATGAGATTATATTTATATCCCCATTATCTTCTCTACTCCTCTTTCTATTTTTCATCCAATTTGTCTTTTCTGGTATAGTTTTTACATGCCTGAGTCTGGCAACACTGGTTGCAGCAGGTAGCAACAGCCAATGCAAGCCTACACTCAGATTCCTCTCACGCTAATAATTCAGCATCAGAACTATGTACTGTATTAGCAACTCAGATGCTTTCTTTGGAAGGAAGGTTGGCAGCCGAAGTGGGGAAGGGCTGGAATTTTCCCATTTCTCTTGAAGATCTTCCTTGGAAACTTAGTACTTTGCTGTAATTATATTCTATCTAGTCAGCAACACTAGTAATCAATTTGAGATACTCAGTATCAGTTGGGTTTATAGCGCATGACATCAGTTTGCGAACCTAGTAACACAAAGTTTGTATGGGATGTAAAGTTCTGCAGTATTAGCAACAGAAAAGTTCCTTTCCCATTTCTATTGAAGACAGCTGTACAAAATTAAGGGGCCAGCCTGGCAGCCACTCCGCACATGGAGCTACTATTGGTTTCAATGGAAAATGTATGAACAGCACAGTGTGCAAATTAGGCCCCTCGACTGGAAGTCCCATAAGAAAAATCTTTCCACATTCAGCCAGTAAAATGCACAAAACAACAGCCATTCAAAGGATATAAGATTACAAAGTGCCTGGCCTAATGCAGCAGTGTCCCCCACTAGGGACTTATCTGCCCCTCTACACATTTTCTTCTGCAAGCTCTGACTCCCTTCTTTGGGTTTTCTCCCCTATTCTGCTGTTTCTCTATTCTGGAAGCTGTTTCATTCCACTCCCATTTGTGGAGCACATGATGCTTTTACAGAACAGCAAATGGCTTCAACAGTGAAATTATCTTTCTTTGATAAGTTTCACTGCTGTCCACACAGTACCGCTGTTTTCCTCAGCAGAGGTGAGTAATGACAATCCTATAAGTTTAGAGTGAGAAAAAAGAAAGATGGGCAGAAGTGTGCTGGGGATAGGAGGGGAAGAGACAAATAAATAGGAAGACATAATCCAAATCTCTAGCCTCAAGTAAATCTCCCTCGAGACTCGATAGGTACATCTACACTGCAAAGAAAAAGCCACAGTGCCCAGTCTCAGAGCCTGGGTCAATTGACTCAAGTCACAGGGCTCAGGCTACAGAGTTAAAAAATAGCAGTGTAGATCTTCAGGCTTGGGCTGGAGCCCAGGGTTCGAGACCCTCCCTGGGTTTCAGAGCCTGGGATCCGGCCCAAGCCTGAATGTCTTCATTGCTACTTTCATCCCTGCAGCCTGAGCCTCTCTGAGACGACAGGTGCCACAGGTTTTCTTCCATAAACAGCATCCTGAAAATTAGACAAGTACAAGGGCCCTAAGACATCATTAACCTAATAATTAGGATAAAAGACACAGGTCAAAGAAAGGTAAGAGCTTTCTAGTCCTTAAATTGTGTCAATGTCCTAGTAGATACTACACCTCTACCTCGATATAACGCTGTCCTAGGGAGCTAAAAAATCTCACCACGTTATAGGTGAAACCGCGTTATATTAAACTTGCTTTGATCCACCGGAGTGCACAGCTGCCTCCCCCTCCCCAGAGTATGGCTTTACCGTGTTATATCCAAATTCGTGTTATATCGGGTTGCATTATATCAAGGTAGAGGTGTATTTATTTATTTTGATTTATACCAAAGTGTTTATTTGCACTACATAATCCTACAAGATAAAAAGCCCACCTATAACAATCCCAATCCAAATAACAAAATAACCAGGGAACTAGGTAATCAAATACAAAAAGACCATGTCATACTCTCCAAAGACCCCAGCTACCCATGCCACGTGCAGAAGAGATTCGGATTATTGAAAGTTATTGTAAAATTCAGGATCCAAACAGCATTTAGAACCTATTAACACCATTACAGTCCAGATGGAGTTGAAGGTGGCAAAATTCTATGTTCTATTACAGGGCCAATATTTAAATACTGACTTGTCTTTTCAGAAATATGAGTTGTCCTCATCTGCTACACCCTATCAGACACAAAACAATGCAGAATTTTACACAATATTTTACTAACAATCAGATGTCCCTATAAACTTATTAGCAGAAATGAAGTTCAGGTGGCCTGTTGGCTGCACTCAGATGTAACACAGCCTGTAGTTAGTCAGGTCGGCCATTATCAACTGGTGCTGCTGAAAGCAAGCAACAAATTAGTGTGCCCTAAAGTCTTTCATAGAATCACAGAATATCAGGGTTGGAAGGGACCTCAGGAGATCATCTAGTCCAACCCTCTGCTCAAAGCAGGACCAATCCCGAGACAGATTTTTGCCCCAGATCCCTAAATGGGCCCCCTCAAGGATTGAGCTCACAACCCTGGGTTTAGCAGGCCAATGCCCAAACCACTGAGCTAGATGACCTTAAACAATAGGAAAACAATGCAACACAGCAGTGCTTAGTCAGCACTCTGAATTACTTCATGTCTTCAGCCTAGCACCACGGATATACTAAAACAGATCCAGGCATCACCAGACACTCCTTCCCAGCTCACACGTCAGTTGACTATTTCCTTGTCTTTGCTCTGTTGCTGAACTTTAATGCTTTTACCATGTCCCCTTGCACATACACTGCACTTTGTTATTCCAATGAGGACTTCTATTTTAAATTTCCTGGCTTAAAGTGTCTTAAAACACTATTGTCCCCAATTTTAAAAGTTGAAACAGATGTGTGTGTCTCCCTCCCTCTCTCCCCTTTACTATAGTAGGCTAAATTCTGTTCAGTTACACCCGTGCAATCTCAAGTGACTTTTACATGGGTGTAGCTCAGGCGAAAAGTTGGCCAACTGTGTACACATATATTATACAGATGGTGTACTATATGTATATTGAATATATAACTATAGATGTAAATATGAAGGAACTGGAACTACTCTGTAATAATTTAATATTGTATTTTCACCAGGCTACTGGGATTTTAACTGTATGAATATACTGGGCTTGTTTAAAAGCAGAGAAAAACAAGTAGGAAGGGAAGTGAATGGCTTAAGATCAGCAACTTCTGTGCAAACACTTGAGGGCTGTTAAGGGACAATATCTTTACAGGAAAGGCTGGCAGACACCAGAGATCAAAAAAGACTACAGCAATTTGAAAAAGGGTCTCTTTCTCAAGAGACGGAGTGCTGTTCAGGAGTCCCAGACTAAGACACAGGCATCCGTTGGAGTGTCTGAAGAAGTTAAACGTACCAAGCTCACCATCAGAGGATGGTCAGACTTAAGCGAAAACAGACATGTGTAGAGAATTATTTTACAATCCTGTTTTTCTAAATGTTCTGTTCTTACCATAAAGCTAACAATTTCTTGGTTTAAGAAGATTTTTTGGTCACTATATTCACCACTTGTCACAGATTCCTGAAGAGAACGGAGCACACCTGATACACAGGGTGTGGTAGGCTAGGGCCCAGTCTAGGAGTGAGAGAATTGTGGAATTCCACCCCAAGCAAGATAGGTAAAGGTACGAGGCCTGTGCCTAAGGGGATGCACTCAGAGAAGTTGACAAAAGTGCAACTAGCCTAGTACCTGTGATACACACATTACAGTATGGGCCAAATTCCCTGCTGGTGTATAAACTGGCACAGCTACATCAGCAGAGAATTTTACTCAACATATCCTTAAATTAATATATGGAAAGAGCCATTTTAAGTCACAGGAGCAAATATACAGAGTGTGTGCTTGCTCACACCTTTGTTTACATTCTTACTTTACTACCTTACCTTATTTCTGTTTTACTCTGTACAATATTCATATGATAATTTCTATATGGGATGTTTTAGGGAAACGCTGTTTTTTTACACATGAAATTAAAATACATGTAAATAAGGAACAATTCTGCTTCAAACAATAGTTTCACTGTACAGTGAGAGGCTGAAAACTCTCAGTCTGTTTAGTTTATCAAAAGGAAGATTAAGAGGTGGCTTGATTATAGTGTATAAGCGCCTTCACATGGAGAAAACACCAGATACTAAAGAGCTCTTTAATCTAATGGAGACAGACATAAGAACCAATGGCTGGAAGCAGAAGCCAGGCAAACCCAAATTAAAAATAAGGCACAAATGAGGGTGATTAACTAATGGAACAAACTACCCGGGAAATGGTGGATTCTCTATCTCAAGACTGGATGCCGTTCTTTAGACAAAAGTTACTGGGCTAGACACAGGAATAACTGGGAGAAATTTAATTGCCTGTGGTATACAGGAAGTCAGACTAGATGATCTAATGGTCCCTACTAGCTTCAAACTCTATGAATAGTAAGATTTCAGAAATGGTTCAAGAAACCATTCTTGATTGATGGTACTCCTAGATTGATTAGGCTTAGTCATTTGTGTATTTAAATTTGCCAAGATTAAACATTTTTATCCTAGAATCTCTTTCAAATCAACCATTTTGATTCTCACCACACTCCCCATGAGGCATATTTCAAGCAAGAACATTTCTAAATTGTCCAATAAGTCACTTAAATCTAATACATTTCCATACTGAGATGCAATGTAGGGACACAAAGGGCAGAGCTGGTTTACAATTCAGAGGTGCTTTAAGGACTTACGTGAAGCGCAAAGTCATTCAGAACCAGAAAGTTACCCAGATCACATGCTTCAAAAAGATGTTTTTAAGAACGGGGTTATTAGTGGGAGCTACTCATGAAAGACAGGAGGGAGATGGTTTCCTCTTAAGGGCAAGTTTTTGCAAGCCTGAGAAGTGTAATAAAGAGGAATTTAAAAACATAAAAATAATAATCTTTCAGATTACCATGTGGGTCTTGCTCGTTAGACTTTGGGCTGCTTCTTGCTCTGCGCTCTAGTTTTTTTACTCCTGGTGCTCCCCCCGCACCACCTCCTCCACTGCTTGCTCCATTGTGACTCTTCGTATAACCATTGTACACACTTGTGCAGTTGCCTAGGTGGCTTTTATAAATGGATGAAGGAGGACTGTTGAGGCGGTTCTGGCGATCAATCTGTCTGTCTTTGAGTTTTTTGTGCTGTGGTTTGCTGTACTGATCTTCCCTGGTAATGTAACTGGACATTCCATATAGTGGTATAATTTCTGAAATAACAAGAATTTATCCACATTAACTTAAAGCTAAAATCATCATTATTTAGAAACAGAATCACATCCTGACCTAGATCTCATCAACCCCCTACCCATCTCTAAATAAAGCTATGAAAAACTTGTCTAAGATGGATTTTCACAGCAAACCTGAGATTCAGCCGGGTTACTTGCAAGGTTGGCAAACCTGCTCCATAAACCCAGCCCACATATTATTTCAGGTTTCATGACACAATGTGATTATCATGCGAAATCAAATAAATGTAGAAGTTTTGGCTGAGTTTTGATCTGAGTCTTTGTGCTTCTTACCGGACCTTGCAGCAAAACCCAGGAAGGGCTAAAACCCAGGCAGACTGAAATTGAAGAAAAGGTTCCACACAAATTAACAGCAACCAAACCTACAAGGTTTGCACAGCCCTAGTGTCACCAAAATGTGTTGCCATGCAGAGGGTTCAAGGCCAGTTATTGGCTGTGTCCCTCCACGTTTTCTAGGACAACCAGACTTTGCAATATTCTCTACCACCACCCACAATGGCTGATGCATGTAGCTGCAGCAAGTGAAGGTACACCATTATGTGAGAGCTGAGATGAACAAATGGAACCATGAGGGAGGAAATCTTAAAAAGAAAAGTATTATGAAACGTTATTTTCTAATGTTAAAATACACAAAGTTTCAAATAACTTTAATATGAACTTCCATGAATGGCTGTGTGAAATTTAGTAACTTGGGTTTGCAGGAAATTATGCAAACATTTTTTCATTTTTCCCTGACAAGGGTTCATTACCTTTGGACTGCGCTTTGAGCTTGGAGTGCGAACAAATTCAAGTTCAAAGCAAAATGAAAATACACTTTTGCTTTATTGCAATACAAAATGCCGAAGAGACTCAAGTTTCATTAAAGCTCAGTCTAGATTAATTCAATAATCATCCTAGTTTGCAAACTGAGCCAGCATTTCGGTTTCCAAAGCAAACATTCTGCCCAGCTCTAGTGTTAATCCTTTGTTTTTGAAGTGGAGTTTGCCATACAGACTGTAAGGCCTGGTCTACACTGGGGGGACGGGGGGGGGGGGAATGGATCTAAAATATGTGACTTCAGCTACGAGAATAGAGTAGCTGAAGTCGACATATCTTAGATTGACTTATCTCCCATCCTCACGGCACGGGATCGACGGCCGCGGCTCCCCTGTCGACTCCGCTTCCGCCTCTCACCCTGGTGGCGTTCCGGAGTCGACGGCAGAGCGTTCAGGTATTGATTTATCACGTCTGGACGAGACGTGATAAATCGATCCCTGACAGATAGATCGCTACCCGCTGTCTGGACGTACCCTAATAAGAACTGGTGGAATTGCTCCAGTTGCTTGGTTCTTTTACTTCCTTTCTTTTAGAAGTGTCTTGTCATTTATTTTTCCTCATCTAGTAACATGATCACATTAAAGTGCTTGCATAAAGTAGCTTTCTATATATAGTATTCCAAGAATGTGGTACACTAAATGCAGTCTGTGTTGGAGGGTTGGAAGACGGAGGTGATAAGGAGGAATTTACGAGCAGTGCTTTTCAGAAAAGAAAATCAAATTTAATTGCCTTTTTGGTTAGTGTATAATCCATTTTGCATTGAAACATGTTGGGGACAATGAATTAATATTCATTAATACAAGATATCATTCAGGTAATAATCAGAGTTTAGATTCTTTAATATTGCAAACATACATGACACCACTCCAACAAAGCGGGCATCTACACTATTTTTGCACGCTGTGAATTTGTACAACTGGTTGGTAACCCCAGGTTACAGAAATATTTACCACCTACAGTACTAGCAGCTGGTAGTCCAAATGTCTACCTAATGTACTGAAGCTTTTGTATTAGCTTCCCTATTAAGCAAAACAGGTGTATTAGAGAGAAGCAACTTGCGCCTCTGTAAAAGGGAACAGTAGAGTTCCTATCTTATCTGATTGGATACTATCTTACTGATATATCATGCCTAGAAACTGTGGCAGTATCATTTAGCTTTAAAAAAAAGTCCTGACTGTTCTTAAAAAACAATGTACATAAAACTAGAGTTGGTCAGTTCAACATTAATCTGCATCTGCCTGAGCTACTGCAGTGCCTCATGGGAGTTGTAGTTCAGGTGCGTTGCACTACCATTTTCCCCTGTGGGCCATGGTCCCTGGCTGAACTACACTTCCCATGATACATGTTGGTTTCTCTTCTGGCTAAACACCTGTGGGGCCTCATGTGAATGTTGAAATGAAATTTGTTTCTACTGAAAATGCTAAAGTGAAACTGACTTTTTAGTTGTAAAAATATTGTAATTTTTTACAGGATGGAAATGCCACAATTTTTATTAGTTCTCTGTGAAACATATACAAGTCAAGGTATGTAAGATCTTGAGCTACTTGGAAAATTTGTTCCTTATGTTTTTGGCTATGATATTGTTTCTGATGAGGAAATGACATCTTAAAGACAGAGTGCAGAGTTATTCTTTTGTCTAATCAAATTCAGGATTATAATATTCCATTCTTGGTAAGAAAATTAAATATATTAATCAATATAAAATTGAGAGGGGGAAAATAAGCCAGATAGATACCCATGTCTATAGTTCTCAAAGCCAAAATTCACTCTGATGATTCAGCTGATTTACAGTTTCACAGCGTTGTTTAGAAAAATTCTATGAATTCTGTGAAATTCCATAATTTGGCAGTAAAATAAAATATGTGAATCTACAAAGAGAAACTTGCCATGTTAAGCAATTCAAGTAGTTTTGCTGATGTAGGTACAGAAACTTCATTTCTTTTTGGTTAACGCAGTTTTAGACCACACAGACTATCTCAAGGGTGGAATAGACATAATAACGCATAGTGCAGACAGAAATAAATTGTGCTTTCACTCCTTTCACTTGAATTATTTACTTAATCTGTAATGATTAGGGCTGTCATGTTACCCTTGGGGACCAGATAGTGCTTTTTAAATGACCTATTGCACATTATTAAGAAGCAGATTAACCAGAAAATCCCTTTTTGTTATTTCTGAGATGTCCACTGCAGCTCCAGTATGACAAGGGGTCAGGAAGGTGTATCATCTTCATCCATTAGTGCCAGGAGGAAGTCTTCTATTAGCTTTTGACAATGATTGCCATAAGACTTGTCAAACTAATCCCCCTTTCCTATGCCTCTCTGCCTCCATTCCCAAACAAGGGTTGGCAAAATCTGAGTACGGGACAAAAAACGCTGTGTCACAGTGCTGCATGATGATACAAAAGCTTGACTCTCAGAAGCACTTTGAATCATAGAATGGAGTACTTTTTTGCCCTTATAACAAAACTGAGTTGGGAATTAGGTTTGCATCCTGCACCCTATGTTTTCAGGATGTGATGTTCTTGAGTTCTTTCAGACTGGGTGCATCCACTCCCCAATACCTTGTCCATTCTCTAGATTAAAGGAAGGAGTCCAGTTCACGTGGGGGAAAACACTGACCCAAGAGTTCATCTGCAAATCTCCACTTTCCCAGCACTGCAAATATGTTGGATACATGTCTAAAACATAAGGATTTCTTTCTGCTCACCTTGTTCTCCATATATTGTAGGGGGAAGATGATGCTGTGGGAAAAATTGGGGTGGCATGTCTCCAGGGCCGGTGACAGGAGGGTAGAAAGCCGTATGAGAATTGTGAATGAAATGGGGGTGGTGTGTCAGATAGGGAGGTAAATGGTGGGTTGCAGAGATGGCAGAAGGATAGCTGGGAGGATAACACTCTGGAGACTGGGGTGTAACCACCACCCTGCGAACACCCGTGTTGTCTTCTATCACCTGAAAAGGGAAGCAGGGAAATTAATACATCATGTATCGTTTGAAATACCATTTTGAAAAATAATATTGTTTATCTAAATGAGCTGTCCTTGGCTAGGCTCATAACACACGTTTCTACAGTTACGATCAGCACAAGCAATCTTAGTGGTACTGTGGTTTCTAGTGGAGACTCAGCTAGCCATGCTAATTAATTAATAAACCCATTGCAGTTAGTTAGATCTGCAGGGGCAGTAGGAGAGAAAATAAGTACAGTAGACACTTGTTTACAGAAACACCTTGTAAGAGCCACCACCAGTTACAGACAACATTTCCCCACTGCGAATCATCCACTTAGTAACAGCAACATAGCTGTCTCATCAGAGCAACATTTGTGATGCTGGAACGTCACATCAAGGAGCAGAGATGGGAGGAATGCAGGGGCATTGCCCTCCCCAAACTGCTCTTTTCCGCTCCACTCCCAACCCTGACCCTTCAGCACAGCTCCAGGGCACACAGCTCTGTCCTCTTGCCCTGCCTGACTGAACCTGCCCAGGAAAAGCTGACAGGGCCAGACTCAAAGGCTGGAGGCAGCAGGAGGCCCTGTCCAGCCAGGGACCAGTACTCATGGGGCGCATTTTTCCACTCCCCTCCCGACCCTGGCCCTTCAGTGCAGCTCCAGGGCACGCAGCCCCATTCACTTGCCCTGCCTCACACAGCCTGTGTGGAGAGATGTTTACTGGGCAGGATCTGGAAGAAAAGGATTTTTTTGAGGGGGGGGGGGAAGCTCTGGGGAGCAGCAGAGGCACAGCTGGAGGGTTTCGTCCTTGCTTTTCTCAGCGTCTGGCTTACAGGTGGCCGGGGGTGAGGGGTTTGCTATTTTGCAGTGGGGAGTATCGGGGACAACCCGCACACGTACTGAGCTGTCCCCTCCATCTCAGTTGCTGATGGCAGGGTGTGGGTGTGCTGTTTTACAGTGGCGGGCTGGGGGACCTCCCTCCCCAGAGCACTGACCTGTCCTCTTCTCCCCTTCTGTCTCCATTAGGAACCACTCCCACCTCCATTGCAGGCTACACTTGGTGCCCTATCCATCCATCCATCCCTTGCCAGCTGCCAGCAGGAGCATCCACAGCCTATCCCCGGCAGCCAGGCTCACTCAGTCATTTTGCCGATTGCGGGCTCTCATAGGGTTCCGCTGCCCTATTCCCCAAACTTGGGTTACCCCCACCTCACTCCCTCCAACTACCCCCCCCCCCACAATGTGGCTGCCCCACTACTTCCAAAGCACTCAACTCTTCATATGCCTTTGGTCAGATGACACTCCCATAACAGCAACAGCCGCCAAGGAGCAACATAGCAATATATCAGTCAGTGCCCTTTTGCTGCTAACGAGTGTCTACTGTTTCTGTAATGTAGAACACAGAACAATTCAGACATTACCAGAAAGTAACCAAATACGTATGTTTTCATTAAGGGGCAAGTTTTACCTTACGTGAGTTATCTTACTGATGTCAAGAGAGAGAACAAGTATTCATCTACACAGGGAAATTGACTTGCATACCTATAGCAGAATACTGTATTCTGCTACAGCTTTTCTGGAATAGCTCCCAATATGGACACCAGTCCAGAATAAAGATGACTTTACTCCGGAATAATTACTCCACTCACAAAGTGGAGAAATTATTCCACAACAGACTGTCCACGCGGTGGGCTCCGCTGAAATAGCTATTGCGGAATAGCTTATTTCAATACACAGCTATGCCAGCCAATTTTCCCTAGTAGACAAGCTCCTAGATGTACATGACAAGCTCTTAGATGTGCAAGGTTTGGCCCTAAGTATCTTGGGCAAAACATGGGGCAATGTGTATTATTAAAGGGGCAAACAGTTTTAGCATAAATAAGTCCAGCTGTTTATCATTTTTTCACTTGGTTTTACTTTTGGACTGAAATTTGGTATGCTTTTTCTCAGATTTGGAGACTATATATATATATATATATATATATATATTTTTTATTTAAGCCAGAAGATTCAGCCACTTTTGGGAACAAAGTGACAAAAATCCATCATCATTTGGGGGAAAAAAATGTTTTAACCTTTCATTTCTTTTCTGAATAGCACTAGACCTTCAGGGGTATGTGAAAAACTTGAACAGGAAGATTGTCCCAGGTCATAGATCTGTTTGTTGGTGGTTTGGTGAAAATTGGTTGTAATTTGTCAGAGGTACAGGGATTACAGGGAATATATCAAGGGGGTTAACGTTAGGGAGGGAGAGGAATTATTTAAGTTTAGTACTAATGTAGCCACGAGGACGAATGGGTATAAACTGGATATTAGGAAGTTTAGACTTGAAATTAGACGAAGGTTTCTGACCATTAGGGGAGTGAAGTTCTGGAATAGCCTTCCGAGGGAAGTAGTAGGGGCAAAAGACTTTCCTGGCTTTAAGACAAAGCTTGATAAGTATATGGAGGGGATGTTATGATAGGATCGTTAATTTGGGCAATTGATCTTGAATTACCACCAGACAGGTCTGCTCAATGGTCTGCGGGGTGATGTTGCATGCGATGGGTACTGAGTTGCTGCGGAGAACTCCTTCTTGGGTGCTGGCTGGTGACTCTTGCCCACATGCTCAGGGTTTAGCTGATCGCCATATTTGGGGTCGGGAAGGAATTTTCCTCCAGGGCGGATTGGCAGGTGCCCTGGAGGTTTTTCGCCTTCCCCTGCAGCGTGGGGCACGGGTCGCTTGCTGGTGGTGTCTCTGCAGCTTGAGGTCTTCAAACCATTTTTGAGGATTTCAATAACTCGGTCCTGGGATAGGGGTTGTACAAAATTGGATGGGTGGGGTTCTGTGGCCTGCCTTGTGCAGGAGGTCAGACTAGATGATCAGATTGGTCCCTTCTGACCTATGAGTCTATGAGTCTATGATTATAAAATGTACTTTGCTCAAGTATACTGAGTTTAATACAGCCATGTAACAGCAGCTAATTATTATTATTTACTATTTGCAGTATTATACTTCCTAGCAGCTCCAGTCACGAACAGACAAGACCCCTGTTGTGTTAGGCACTGGACAAAGACAGAACAAAGAGGCAGCTTCTGCCCCAAAGAGCTTACAATCTAAGTATAGATAGATCGTTGTCTCACAACTAAAGCTGCTTAACAGTTTCCAAGTTATCAAATGACAGGCAAAGGAAAGTTTCAAGGTGGGTTTTGAAGGAGGAGTTAGTTTTGCAGATGTTTACTAGGCGTTTCTTACTGGGAACATTTGTAAGGAGTGCTTCCTACATCCCAGCATGTGAAGATGCATATGGAGGGAGACATGGCAAGTTCTGAACTGAGCAATGGAGACGGGTGACAAAGAGAACCTTCTGTACAATAAACCAGTCTCAAGGTTCTGCCACCTACCACACAGTTAAAGGAAAGATGTAGGGAAGAAGCCAAGGCTGCTGACCCATTGACTATCCATACAGTACACAATGTCCTGGAGGTACTACTATTTGTACTCAGGTGTTCTTATCACAGTTCATTCAGGATAGACTCATTCAGGTTCACGCTGTTCACGTGAGAGAGATTATTAATCAAACAAATACCCACAGGAGACGCCCCACCTTTAAATGAAATTTTTATGGAGAAAAAATTAAGAGTCAAAAGCATGGGTGTGAATTTGAGTTTCTTATGCATTACTAAGCCCTGGTCTACACTACGAGTTTAGGTCGAATTTAACAGCGTTAGATCAATTTAACCCTGCACCTGTCCACACGATGAAACCCTTTTTTCAACTTGCTGGGTTGAATTTGGGGTAGTGTGGTCGCAATTCAATGGTATTGGCCTCCGGGAGCTATCCCAGAGTGCTCCATTGTGACCGCTCTGCACAGCACTCTCAACTCTGATGCACTGCCAGGTAGACAGAAAAAGTCCCGCGAACTTTTGAATTTCATTTCCTGTTTGGCCAGCCTGGCATGCTTTTAAATGTCCAGATGCACATTCTATCACCATTCTGCACTTGCTCAGCCTATAGCTGAACAGCTCCTGACTACTGTCCAGGCTGCCTGTGTACGGCTTCATGAGCCATGGCATTAAGGGGTAGGCTGGGTCTTCAAAGATAACTATAGGCATTTCAACATCCCCAATGGTTATTTTCTGGTCTGGGAAGAAAGTCTCTTGCTGTAGCTTTTAAAACAGACTAGAGTTCCTGAAGACGCGAGAGTCATGTACCTTTCCCAGCCATCCCACATGGTGAAATGTCCCTTGTGATCCATCAGTGCTTGCAGCACCATTGAAAAGTATCCCTTTCGGTTTATGTACCAGCTGGCTTGGTGCTCTGGCGCCAAGATAGGGATATGGGTTCCATCTATTGCCCCACCACTGTTAGGGAATCTCATTGCAGCAAAGCCATCCACTATGACCTGCACATTTCCCAGAGTCACTACCCTTGATATCAGCAGCTCTTTGATTGCATTGGCTACTTGGATCACAGCAGCCCCCACAGTAGATTTGCCCACTCCAAACTGATGCCCGACTGACCGGTAGCTGTCTGGCACTGCAAGTTTCCACAGGGCTATCACCACTCGCTTGTGAACTGTGAGGGCTGCTCTCATCTTGGTGTTCATGCACTTCAGGGCAGGGCAAAGCAAGTCACAAAGTTCCATGAAAGTGCTCTTATGCATGCAAAAGTTTCAGAGACACTGGGAATCGTCCCAGACATGCAACACTATGAGGTCCCACCAGTTTGTGCTTGTTTCCCGGGCCCAGAATCGGCGTTCCACGGCATGAACCTGCCCCATTAATACCATAATGTCCACATTGCCGGGGCCTGTACTTTGAGAGAAGTCTGTGTCCATGTCCTCATCACTCTCATCACCGTGCTGCCATCGTCTCCTCAGCTGGTTTTGCTTTTGCAGGTTCTGGTTCTGCGTTTACTGCAGGAAAATGTGTGTGGTGTTTACAGGGCCCATAATTGCGGCAGTGATCTGAGCGGGCTCCAGGCTTGCCGTGCTATGGCATCTGCGCTGAAAAAAGGTGCGAAACAATTGTCTGCTGTTGCTCTGCTGGAGGAAGGGGTGACTGTTGACATGGCTTATTACAGGGATGGCTTACAGGGCTGTCACACAGAATGGCCCCCTTCAAGGACTGAACTCACAACCCTGGGTTGAGCAGACCAATGCTCAAACCACTGAGCTATCCCTCCCCCTACTATTCATGGAGGGAACGAGGGAGTGGGGAGCAAACGAATACAAAAGAAATCTGGTCTCTTCATTGTTTTCATCCACTCCATCTCTCTTATACGCCTTAGGCTGGCAGCAGACAGTGCAGTACGACTGCTAGCCATTGTCTCCTGGCTGCTCGCCAGAAGACGGTGCAGTACGACTGCTGGCCATCATTGTATCCCATTTATGTCCAGGCGCCCCTGGCCAACCTCACCGAGGCCAGCCAGGGGCACACGTCTGCCTAGGCGCCCCTGACCGACCTCACCAAGGTCGGCTAAAAGAGCACCCAGGAGATGACGATGAGGGCTACCTATCATAATGCACCATCTGCTGCCAAAAGGCAATGAGCTGCTGCTGTGTAGCAATGTAGTACCATGTCTGGCAGCACCCAGGGGACATACGGAGATGGTGAGCTGAGCGGGCTCCATGCTTGCCGTGGTATGTTGTCTGCACGAATAACCCAGGAAAAAAGGCGAAAAATGATTTATTGCCGTTGCTTTCACGGTGTATGTGTGAGAGATGACATTTACCTATCACCTCCAGCGACAATGTTTTTGCCCCATCAGGCATTGGGAGCTCAACCCAGAATTCCAATGGGTGGCGGAGACTGCGGGAACTGTGGGATTGCTACCCACAGTGCAATGCTCCAGAAGTCGACGCTAGCCTCACTACTGTGGACGCACTCCGCCGAGTTAATGGTCTAAATGGCCTTAAGTGGGGACACATACAATCGACTGTATAAAACTGATTTCTAAAAAATTGACTTCTATAAATTCAATCTAATTTCATAGTGTAGACATACCCTAAGACTACTATAATACTGGTAGTTGCTACTCTATATAAATCAGAATACAAAGCATTTAGTTTGATATATCTGGTCATTAACCTTTAGCCGTACAGTGTAGGTCAGCAATTTGAAAACTGTTGTTCTTAGATTTCAGAGATTTATAAAACTCCAGACAGATACTGAATGGGACTTCAGGGATTCATTTAGATCATAAGATTACTTTAATTGTTGTAATTTCAGACTGTCTATCTTTTATATTCTGCTCTCTTCAGCTTGCATGACATCCCTTATTCACCAGCCACGTATCAGTTCTGGACAAGACACTGAAGAGAAATTTGGGTTAGGAGAGGAAAAAGAAAAGTCCAAATGCTCAGATTTTAAAATAAATACTTATGTGTGTAGTGTAAGAGTCTGTAATGAAATGTTGACTCTACTTATCTCATGTTCCTGACTGGCATTTAAAGCCCCAAAAATTCTAGTATGAGACAGAGCACGTCTTTTCATCATTTGGCTTTAATTAGGCCAAGCCTGAAAGAAGGCTTGGAATGTACCAGGCAAGTACAAGCTCTTATCTGCAAAGTTAGATTAGATTTTATATTTTCGATGAAGGAGATATATAAATAGGTCGACAAATAGACCAAACAGAAAGATTGTGGTGTGTGTATTTGGGTGTAATGACAACTGAAAATTACACTGTGATCCGTCTTCTAGAAGATGAATTCTGAAAAAAAAAAATGCTCAAGGCCCTTTTGAAGACCTTCAGATGAATTTCTGCCACTGGATGGAGCTAAGAGATATCAGCATATTTGAGAGGTCAGGGGATCAGCTAGTTTTATAACTGACTGCATCAAGGAGTGAACAGAACGTATCTTTCATTTGTTTATTCCCAAATTCATAAATGTTGGCAACTCAATTGTGTTTGTGGCTGTTCCAAATCAAACCCATAAACACCAATGCTCTGTTTACATGGGCAAAAGATCCTCTGTGTGGCCAAATGTGGGATTTGCAGGTGCAACATGTCAATTTTGCAGGTGCAGGTCAGATGTCTACTCATGACATTATGCCCTTAATAAATAAATGACAACCCTATATATTATATGTCAGAGAGTAGGTAACTAAGCAGAAGTTAACACTTCAGGTCGTTTTGATTTTAGTTTTGCAAAACCATTCTTGGAGATGAAATCCAGGTCCCATTTCATCCAAACCTGCCAAATAAAAAGGGTTTATTCCCATCTAGTTTTGATTCATTTCTATAAATAGCACAGAGAATGGGGAAAGTTAAATTTTGCTATTTAAAGGAAGTCAGCAAATGTTTTTGTTCATCTATACCTGTTCGCCTGTCTTGCCTTTTAGACTGTACGTTCCTTGGGGCACAGACTGTTTTCTATTATGTGTGTGTTCAGTGCCTACTGCAACGGGTCCCAACTCTGACTGTGACCTTTAGGTTCTACTGGAATATAAACAACTGGTGTTCTTCAAGATGCGTTGCTCATGCCTATATCACAATAGGTGTGCGTGCTCGCCATGTGCACTGGTGCTGGAAATTTTTCCTCAAACAGTACTTGAAGGGGAGCGCCCCTAGTGACCCCTGGAGTGGTGCCTCTATGGCACCGTATAAGGCGCTCTGCATGCTCCCCCCCATCCTCAGTTCCTTCTTGCCAGAGAACTCCGACAGAGGGGAAGGAGGGCAGGATGTAGAATAGACACGAGCAACACATTTCGAAGAACACCAGTTACGGAAAAGGTAACTGTCTTTTCTTCTTCAAGTAATTTCTCATGTGTATTCCACAATAGGTGATTCCAAGCTATATCTGTTGGAGGTGGGTAGGAGTTCACAAATTCTCAGGACGGAGCACAGCCCTGCCGAACCCAGCGTCCTCCCTGGTCTGGGAGATGATCACATAATGTGAGGTGAACTGAAGACCATGTGGCAGCCCTGCAAATGTCCTAAATGGGGACATGGGCTAAAAAGGCAGCCGATGAGGCTTGCGCTCTAGTTGAGTGTGCCCTTACAATCGATGGTGGATGGATTCCCGCCAGGTCATGACAGGTACGGATGCACAAGGTGATCCGGTTGGAGAGCCACTGAGTGGAGAACGGCCGACCCCTCATGCGTTCAGCGGAGGAGATGAACAGCTGCGAAGACTTCCTGAACAGCTTAGTCCGTTCCAGGTAAAAGGTCAGAGCCCATTGTGATTTTGCACTTCATATGATTTTATGAAAATATACTAATGAGTTTGAATATAATGTAAGTGAAATATGCTTCATGCAAAAGGTCTCTTGTAAGTTATCATTACAAAACTTATACTCTACTAAGTTGGTCATCCTATTTGTATAAATGTACCAATCTCGCATCTGAAACTAGAAATATGAAATATAACTCTGAAGGCCTATTGTAATTATGCAAAGTGTGGGCCATTAATGGTGGTTTGGAATCTTGATGGCTCCCATCAACCAGGACAATTGTCTGCAGATGTCTGTTTTACCTGTAAGTCTTCCTGTATACATGTGCGTTGGCAAGTGGGTAATGAAGTCTTACAGTGACATGGGGCCCATTGGTACCACAGTGCCAGCCATAGAGCCCAGTGCCACTGTACCTGCTGTGGCACCGGTGGAGCACGCTGTTCAGCCTCACTGGCCTGTACCATCTATTGACAATTACGAAGGGATGCCGGGTTGGCGTACGACCTGCCACTGTCCCTGGACTGGGAGGAGCAGTGGCATCGGGAACGGTGCTGACCACAAGACCGTGATCTCCACGTGGAAGAACGGTACCACCAGTAGCAGGTGCTCCTCGAGCGGTTCTGGCGGGCAGATCCACAATGGTCAGGTGCCAGCAATCGACGACCAGGATTGCAGGAGCAGTGCTATGCCGTGGCGGAGTCCTGGAGCAAAACAACGAAAGGGAAATGCGTTGACGCCCGTATCATGACAGGTTACAGTTTCCTCCCAGAGGACCTCTGGTGCCATCTATCGTGGTCTCGATAAGGCCCGCTCCTCGAGGCGGAGCGGAGCCTGGAAATCCTGTCAGTTGGAACCCAGCCAGACAACCTGATGAGGGTTGATAGTGACCAATGTGGACTACGCATGGGACGGTCCCTGAGCGGTGAACGGCATCGGGAACATTCCCTCAACCGCGAACAGAACCAAGCAGGAGGCGACTGCAGAGATCCAAGCTTTGGCTTGTCTCTGGACTGGGGAGCCAATGGTGGTGGTTCCCCTGGTACCAGCAGGGATATAATGTCCCAGGCCGCTTGCAGGGCCTCTGGTGTGGAGGGCATCCGGACATCTGAGGAAGCCTGCTCCGAATGGGCTGGGCTACTCTGCTTGACCTGAGTCAGAGGTCTGGAGGCCAATGGAGACCAAGGACTGCCCAACGTGGGTCTAGTCTCTCCCCTAGTCTTGCTCCGGTGCCACAGCAGCGAAGACCTCTTCTTAGCCTTCTTGGCGTACGCCGCTGCTGGGGAGCAGTGCCAACTGGTAGAAGGCACTGAGGGATTGCCACGCACTGAGCCGTGGAGCCTGGTGTTGACTCGGAGCGGCGCACTGGAGTCGGGGTCAATGCTGACTCCATCAGAATGGCTCAGAGCCAAATGTCCACTTCTTTCTTGGTCCAAGGCTTGAAAGATCTGCAAACCTTCCAGCGATCGTTGAGACAGGCTTCTCTCAGACAGCATAAACAGTCTGTGTGCGGGTCACTCACTGGCATCGGCCGCCTACAAGTGTTGCGCGACTTAAAGCCTGGGGCACAGGACATGCCCCGACCCGAGCACACTAGACTAAACTAACACTAATCTAACTACTTTAACTACAACAACTGAACAAGAGTTCCTGGGGAAAGCTGCAGACAAGCTGGGCAGGGCAGTTCCGCTGCACCTTCACTGGTGGCGAGAAGGAACTGAGCATGGGCGGAGCACGCAACGCCCCTTATACTGCACCATGGAGGCGACACTCCAGGGGTCACTCGGGGTGCTCCCGTACGGGTACTGCTAGGGGAAAAACTTCCGGCACCAGTGCACGTGGCGAACACGTACACCTATTGTGGAATACACATTGATGTCATCATTAAGTCACTGTGACAATGTCAATTCCATCAAATTGTGGTTGTTAATCTGTTCTGAAAACATAACTGCTCTGTATGCTCATCACTGCTTTTGCCCCCATTAAACTAAATATCTTAACCAATTAACAAAATTCAAAGAAGTTAATTCTATAAACTTTCATGTTCTCCTACAGAAAAAAAAATGAGAAAGTAGCTGAAACCTACGTTAAGTACAGATATTGCACAAAGTTTTTTAAAGGAATTTAATATACCTCACATATATTGTATTATGTCCATACAAAGGACTGAATCTTAGTTGTACAGAACTTGTTTTACATCTTCATTCAAAGTATACTTTAACTTACACACCACAAAATAAATGATACTTCAGAAAGCGTAACTGGAACAATAATTGATACACCAACGTGGTTAATTTCTGATGCACATCAAGAAGGTGCTGATTGTGCAATACTTTATGATGGGGGTTAAATAGTCTGGTTTTTAATTGTTATTTTGGGCACTTTACAAACCCATTTGCAAATCAGTTCGTATATCTATTTTTAGCCAGGAAACAGTACTGAGTAATGAGCTTGTTTCCAAGACACTGGGTGCCTTAACATTTTTATTTATTCATTCTGATTTAGCAAAAAAGTCTTTATCCAAGCTCACACCAGTCCTGACAATTTCAATGCCAGATTCTTGGCATCCATCACTTAAAAACACTCACTATTACATCTAGATGTCTAGTTTAGCTAGTAGACAGTAGGAATATGCACATTGGCTTCAATGACATGATTAATTATTTCTTAAGTGCTGTAATGATTTCTGTATATGGGGTTGATATGCATGAACTAAGAAGGATGACTCTACAACATTTACTGCAAGGATATTTGCAACCTGGCAAATTTACCTTACACAGAGAGTTAACAAAATTAATCTGTTTGGCTTATCAAAGAGAAAGTTAAAAGGTGACTCAATCACAGTGTGCTCGTTCATAAACAGAAGAGTTGTTACTAGAGGACCCTTCAATCTAGCAGGCAAAAACATAAAAGATCCAATGGCTTGAAGCTGAAGCTAGACAATTCAACTGAAAATAAGGTGCACTTTTTTCTTTTCTTTTTAGTGACAGTAACTACCTGTTGGAACAACACACCTAGGGATGTGATATATTTTCCATTACTTGAAATTTTTAAATCAAGATTGGATGTCTTTCTAGAACATACATGTAGCTCCATCAAAAGTTACGGGCTTCATGCAGAAATTACTGGGTGAAAATGTATGGCTTGTATTATTCAGAAGTTCACACTAGATGATTATAATGGCCCCCTTTGGGACTTAAAAAAATCTGTGACTGTATGCACACTGTGTGTCACAAGAGTACAAAAGAATTGCACAAGCATGGAGGGACAAAGATCAGAAAGGTTAAGGCACAAAATAAGTTACAACTCCCAAGGGACATAAAATGCAATAATAAGGGGTTCTATAGATTAATTAGAAATAAGGAAAAGACCAAGGAAAATGTAGGTCTATTACTTAAGAGGGAACAAGAGCAAATAATGGATGACACAGAGAAGGCTGAACTATTTAATGCCTTTTTTGCTTCAGTAAGTTAATTGTGACCAGGTGCTTAACTAAATTAATATTAACAAGGAGGATCTTGGGCCAAAATAAGGAAGTCATGGAATGCCTGTCATTGAAGATTTTTAAGAACAAGTTAGAGAAAAACCTGTCAAACATGATCTAGTTATACTTAATCACACCTCCAAGTGGAGGGGTGGGAGAGCAGAGTGTTGGACTACAGGACCTGCTGTGGTCCCTTCCAGCGCTACATTTCTATGATTCTATTTCAATTAGGCATGTGATTTTTTTTTTAAACTGATATAGCTATACTAGTGTGGACACAGGTATACCAAGCCTATTTTGCTTTCCAAACTGGAAGAAGCTATACCACGTTTACCCTTGAGGGGAGAAGTTCCCACAGATGGACACCCAAAAATTGTTAATTTGGCTTGCACACACCGTTCCTATGCAATGTTTTGAGACATTACCAATGTCTTAATATGATGACACAAACCAAGCATTTAATGAAGATCCTGCAAATAAAACTATGTGATTTATTGAACCAAATGTCAGAAATACACCCAAAAAGCTACAGATGAGAGGAGAACTGTAGTGTACAAGCTCTTCATGGATGGAGCAGAAGAAAGGTACATTTCTTTGAGAGGATTGGAAGGGGCATGTTGGGGGAGACAGTCTGTGTCTGTTAGCACATATTCCCCTGATCCCTTCGTTCCCTCCTCTCATGGAACATTTCAGACTGGCCTGAAGACTGATTCATATTAATGATGCTTCTCTATGTTTATACTAAACATGCGTATGGACTGAATTTGCCCACTTTTGTGCGTCATCAGTGTGTCCTTGTTGCCAAGAATGCTGATGGCATATTGGGCTGTATTAGTAAGAGCACTGCCAGCAGATTGAGGGAAGATTATTCACCTCTATTTGGCACGGATGAGGCTACATCTGGAGTATTGTGTCCAGTTTTGAACAGAAAGGATGTGGAGAAATTGGAGCAAGTCCAGCAGAAGGCAACAAAAATGATTAGGGGTCTGGAGCACATGACTTATGAGGGGAGACTGAAAGAACAGGGCTTATTTAGTCTGCAGAAGAGAAGAGTAAGGGGGGATTTGATAACAGCCTTCAACTACCTGAAGGGGGGTTCCAAAGAGGATGGAGCTTGGCTGTTCTCAGTGGTGGCAGATGACAGAACAAGGAGCAATGGTCTCAAGTTGCAGTGGAGGTGGTTTAGGTTGGATATTAGGAAAAACTATTTCATTAGGTGGGTGGTGAAGCCCTGGAATGGGTTACCTAGGGAGGTAATGGAATCTCTATCCTTACAAGTTTTAAAGGCCTGACTTGAAAAAGCCCTGGGTGGGATGATTTAGTTGGGGTTGGTCCTGCTTTGAGCTGGCGTTGGACTAGATGACCCCCTGAGGTCTCTTCCAACCCTAATCTTCTATGATTCTCTGTGTGTGTGTATGTGTGTGTGTTTTTTCTTGAAGACTATGAAGACATAACAAAGCCATAAAAATATTCTAGACAATTAACAGATTCCAGCAGCTATATTAACTGTGAGCAACTCTTTCCACTTGAATTAAAAGTGACAGAATTTATTACATCTTCTGCCAACTGGTTCAAGAAATATTAACAACATTGCATTTAAACTAGCAAAGACAGGAAATTTCAGGCAATTGACCATGGCTCTGATTCAGGAAAGGATCCCTATCTGGAAAGCACTTAAGCACATGCTATGCTATCAGTTCCATTTGATCCCTGCTATAAGGGATTATTTAAGTTTAAGCTTGTGAGGTTAATTAAAACGCCCATATCAGTTGCTGCTGTCTATGATAGGCTCTCAAAGGGAAGGGGACACAAACAAAATTAAAAACGTGCAATCCATAAAAATTAGCAACACATCAGCAAAGTAACTTGATTATAATTACCTCAACCCTTTAATACAAAAAGAGTCAAACATAATCTTATCCTACTCTAATGTTTCCTTTTCTATCCCTCTTGTTGCTTTACTGCCTCAATCAGAATTGCATATATTTCTTTGCATCTTTTATGAATTAAATTTAACACAAACTACAGTACACTTAGTCTGAATATTAGGTTCTATACAGAGACCAGCTTGTCAGTCATTGTTGACCTCCTTAGGATATTTATGTGGAGAAAGCAGAAAGTTGTGAAGAAACTGAGTAAGGATTAATAAAGCAAGAGGCTGAAACAGAGACATGATAGGGATGAGCCACACACACACACACACCCACACCATAAAAGGGGAAGATAGCACTTCCTGTGAGAAAAATAATATTGTGTGCACTTCGACAGTGTTTTTCATCTTTAGATCCTGAAGTGCTTTACAAAGGTGGATAAATGTCATTGTAATATTACAGAGGGGGGTAATGGAGGCAGTGTGTCACACAGCAAGCATCAGTGGAAACCAGGAGTAGAACCTACATCCCCTGACTTTCATTACCCAACAGCTTCTCCATCACAAAGAAGTTGGCTAGCTGAGAAGAAAAGGAACCTGGTTGATGTCCTATAGTACAAAGTGACTGGCTATAATGTGTCTTGCTAAAAAAAAAAAAAAAAAAACAACCATCAAACATGGGTGATGAGAGCTGTTGGTGCCTGTTTCCTTCCATTATTTTCCTGGATTTCTTCCTCCCCCACTTAAGACCTTACAACGTGAACATTCTCTTGACTTTTGTAACAGAGACAAACTCCTCTTCCTAATCAAGACTACTCATGTAGTTCTTGAAGTCTAGAAATACACTCCAACTGTTTTACTGTTCACTGCCAAAAGACTTGGTCTTGCAGGGCACAGAGAGACATCCTGCCAGCTCCCTTTTACTGAATGTTTTTGCAATGCTGCAGAGGTAATGAAGCATCATTTTAAACCTGGGTTGCAGTCACTGGATGGCAAATGTAATGTTCAAGACTAATAACACACTCAGTTCCAAAAGTCTGGCATAACAAAATGGAAAAAAGTTTTCATGGCTCTCTCTTAATAGACACGGTTATTTCTCCACAGGGTTATTTGCTTTCTGCCTGAGTCTGAGATGTACACTTTGAGGGCAGACAAAACCAAAATAAAATGTATTTTTTATTAACATCTTGGAGTCCCGCTTATTTGCTTTACATCCTTGCCCACGTTCTGCCAAAAGAGACAGAACACAATTCAAATTATCACGCAATAAACCCTATTAAATACCAACACAACAGAGCAAAGGCAAGAGCGAACAACACACACACGGCTAGTACATCATCATCATCAACTAACCAATTTGACTGCTGTGTTCTTTCAACTATTATTTAGCATGAAGTCATCTGTAAGGCAAAATATTCATTTTCCACACGACAGAAAGGACATTCAGAGTCTTGTAAAAATTAGTATATAGCTTCCCCTAAAACTTTGCAATATGCATTTCCAGCTGCTTTTCTTAGAAATAAAATATCTTTTAGAAGGTACTTAAAAGGCTTCTTTGGTGTAGATTATTATTAGTGGTCTGCAGAAATGCTTGTGAGTTGAAGACGTGGCAATGGGTTCAGAAACAAGTACAATCTGTGGATTATTACTGGCACTGAGGTACCCGATTCCCATTTGGGTCTGAAAAGATTCCCCATAGATTTCTGTAAAGTACCTTTCACAATGGCCCAAGGTATTTTTAGAACACTTAAAATGCACTAAGAAAGAAATAAATTAAATATTTATATATATTTTTAACATGCCAAAAAAATAATATAAATACCCACATCTACTCACTGACATCTCCAAACAACGCCCTTAGAAAAATGATGAATTCTGCCCTAAATATTAACAACTTTGGGCTCTGTTGGACCAAATGAAAAGGACAGGCAAGGTCCGGAGTCAAAACTCCCTCATGGAAAAAGGCCTACCTCCAGCTCCTACCCACTGAAAACAAAGGACTGATCTCAACTACAACAGCATTACAATGGAAAAGAAGTAGTCAGGTCTCAAATCAATTACCCCTTTTCATTCCACTTGGAAGCCAATCAGAAGCCAGAGTGGACTACGGAGTGTCAGTGTAATGTATTCTCTGTATGACGCTCAGTGGCCAGCAATATTCAGCATAAGCTTCAGCTCATGAATGGCTTTAAGGAGTATCATCACTTTTATGCATACTCTATGAGATAACCTCAAGGTGACTAGGGTTCAGTTGCATAAAGCAAGGTCATTTCTCAGGGTGCAGAAAAGAAAACAAAATCAATGGCTCTTAGCCACAGCTGCTACCTGAACATTCAAGAGCAGCCAGAATTTAATAAGATCCCCTAACGGAGAGCCTGCATAACAAAGAACAGATGCATTCTCAAAGGTTATGATCTTGCACCTGGATTCATACGCACCAACACACTCTCGCCCACACAGGGGTCAGCACTTATTTAAGCCTTTACAGCAGGGGTGGCCAACCTCTGGCTCCGGAGCCACATACAGCTCTTCAGAGGTTAATATGCGGCTCCATACACAGGTGCCAACTCTGGTGATGGAGCTACAGGCACCAACTTTCCAATATGCAACAGGGTGCTCACTGCTCAACCCTGGCTTTGCCCCAGCCCCCAACCCCCAGCCCCACTCCACTCCTTCCCCCAAAGACCCCACCCCTTCCTGAGTCTGCTGTGCCCTTGCTCCTCCTCCCCATCCCCAAGCCTCTTGCATACCACAAAATAGCTGATCGCGGTGTGCAGGAGGTGCAGGGATGGAGGGTTAGGTGCTGCTCGGCGGTGCTGCTGGCAGGTGGCAGACACTGGGGGCAGGGAGGGAGAGAACTGGGTGCGGGGGCTGCTCATGTGTTACTGTGGCTCTTTGGCAATGCACATTGGTAAATTCTGACTCCTTCTCAGGCTCAGATTGGCAACCCCTGCTTTACAGCATTGGTGCTTGCATCAGAACCTCCATCAAACCTGGTGGCCTCATAGAGAATGATTCATAGAGTTCCCTAAAACCCATCTCCAGCACCACTGGCCCCAGAAGGCCTAAGGAATTGGGAGGAAGCTAGAACTCTGCCATAGAAAAGCATATTGCACTATCTGCTAGGCCATTAGACCAGCCTACAATCAAGCCTTTCATGAGGTCTTTCAAATACATATGGCTATTATAGATTCCATTTAAACTCAACCCACACATTGTTTACTGGAGGAAAAAAAGACAGAATCCAGTCTATTCCTATTAAAAATACAAAAAGGTTTGATATTAAAAGAATTACAGATTTTCTTTGGTTATTTAAAATTTCAGATAATTTAAAAATTAAATGTATGTGTACACTTCAGTGGGACTTTTACCTAACAAAGTCCTAGGAGTCATTGAAATGGCCAGAGGATCAGGTTTATTGTATCACAACCAGAGTCAGGTTACTTTGTCCAACCTCTTTACTTGAAAACTCACACGAGTTTGCAGAAGACGCAAAGAAAACAGATTTTTAATAATCTTATGTGGATGTCTTATATGGAATAACAATTACTGTTTTTAAGAGACCAGGCAGATAATATCCTAAAAGAGGACATTTTTCTTATCACATTTGCCTTTTTTTTTTTTTGTCTTTTCATAAATTAAAAAATTGGAGACAATTCACAGCCTTTTAAAAACCAATATGTGTGGTTATTCCGCATTATTTCCTGCTGTGATGACAATGAGGAGAAATAGTGCCTTTTGCAGGCAGTATAAATGCACTGGGTTCTTCTCCCCACCATCTCTCTTGGCTCGTACACTACCTAACTGATTAACTGAAACTTGTTGGATAGCAGATATTTTGAGGAGTTTATTCTCTACTCAGTGTGTATGTGTAGCTTTTATTACTAGAATATAGGTAAAGATGGTATTTTACTATTTTATATATATACACAATTGTAAAGGAGGAAGAAGAGCATTGCTTTACCTATTGCAGAAATGGTAGTCACCTCTGGGGTGAAAATGCATTATACATTTGCCAGCATAACTACACTTTCCAACAGAAAGTGAATAACATCCTTGCCAGACTTTTGAGAATCGGGGCTATTGCCCTCATATGCAAATGTACACCTTAAAAATCAAAATTAGATTTCTGTTGCTGAAGAAACATACCTGTGAGATATAACCTGGAGGCACATGTATAGGGGGAATGGATCCATTGGGTGACATCATGGGAACCTCCGCCGGTCCTAGTTAGAAAAAAGAAAAAAAGATTTTTTATTTTTTTTTTTTAAACACAATGAAGCTCACATAAATTGTGCTGACAAACATCACCAGGTTAGAAACTTGTAACAATGAAATTAAACAGTTCAAATTCCTATACATCACTCACCTGAATGAATTTTCCTCTTCCAGAGATCTAAGGAAACTGGGACTGCAGGTTCTAGAAAGCTCCCAAGTAAAGCCTCCAATTATACCCTGCTTAACACTACCCAGCATTTTAGAAAAGGAGTCTAACAATACTGCATCCAGCAGCAAATGAGGGAGGGAATTTAGATAGGCAGAAAGGTAATTACCTAAGTTGGAATTGGCCAGGACACCTAAAGTTAAGAAAGGTTCAGCAAGATCTCTGATCACCGAAAATGGTCTGGATCTTGTTTTCATGTTTCATTTGGAAGATGGCACCAACAGCAGCAGCGTCATCTAATCACCAATCCCACTTTTTAGAGCAAGTTGGATATCTCTTCTGAGATTTCCTGTCTAAGTAGTAACCAGATCTGACCCTGCTAAGATATTCTTGCTAAACACCTGAGAGAAACACATGACGGCTGTCAATGGACCACCTGCAATAGAAAGTGATACGAATGGTGATGCAAGTTACACATTGGTAAATGCATCCAAGCGCCTGCCAACCCCCCAAAAGGTACAGAGATGAGGTTATAGCACATACAGCAACCAACGCAGTCTTAACTAACCCAGTCTCTGCACACCTTATACCATCTTGCTGTCTGGTTTTCCTTTTGACCTCTCTGCATGTAAATTACACCAGCTGACTGGCATGTACCATTTACATCCCCCTTTTGAATTTGGCTCAGGTTCTCAAATTAAATAATTTATCATCCATCGATTTTGACATTAGGGGTACACCAGAGAGATATAGCTCTGAAATGTGATTAACTTGGAAGATTTAGCCAGACAAATAAGAATTTGATAAAGCAGCTTCTGAGACGATCACAGGACAAAAATATGTGGCCCGTACAATGGGCAAGACACTAACAGAAAAAGTGCTCTTGTATCCCCTAGCCTCCTCCCTTTTCCATACCTGACTTACTGGGGACCTCACCTGCTGCGCATTCTCTTTCCTAAGGACAAATCCTGATGAAGAATAAAGGAAAAGAGATAATCCATCTTTCCCCTTTATTTAGTTTGAGCCTAACAAATCCTGGCATTTCTTTTCCTTAAAGATCACATATTGAACTCTTTATCTTGCATCTGTTTAAGTAGAAATGGAACAAAAGCAACATGGTCAGCATTAAGAAGCAATAAATTTGGGGGAATTATTGCCATCTGCAATGGCTTTATTTTAGTTAATCAAAAATATGAAGTGGTGACCAGTTCAGAGAGGCATGTATCAGAATTCCCATTTGGATAATTAGATGGGAAAAATGTAAATTGTCTATGTGGTTTCATTTGTATAACATATTTTTCAATTTCTATCCTAAGCCACTGTAGGCTGTACACAACTGCCAAGTTTCACCCCAGAAATGGTTGTATTTCAGCAAGGAAAAATTAATAGTTTATATAGACCTATATAATATCTAATACATTTAATACACACAGTCAATTTTGCTAATGGAACTTGACCCACATCACAATAATGAGGGTAAATAATTAAAATTGTCCCATGTACATATTGCGACATGAATCATTCGTTGGGTTTTTCACTTGAACAATTGTTAGAAAAAAATTACTGGATAAATTGAAAAGACTATAACTTGTAATTTAAGTGACCAGTAATTCAGTTGCTATATAGAATTCAGTGAATGTTGCTTAATGCAATAAACTGTGTAAAACATTTCATCCATTTGAAGCCCTCCCCAAATTGGGATCCGCTTGTAGCTGGCGGGATCTAACAAGCAATGGCCGTCGTGTGTTTGGAAATAATCACATAAAAATACATGCTCCCGCTCTGAACTACATTTAAAAAGAAACATTTTTAGTACTTCCAAATACACAGCAGGTTCTAACTACTCTTCAACTAACTGAAACACACTTAACTCCACTTCCTTTAGAACCTTTTACATTAAAACATCTGCCAGTTGCTCATATGGAGCAGCAATCTTCTTGCAGAAAGAAATCAAACTCCTGTACAACAGATGCTGTTGACTGTAACGCTGCCAGTTCAATAAAAATATCGTGTTTTATCATCAAAATATGCACCATGCAAACAGTCTCTTAACCTCAGACTTGACCCTTAAACTGTTACAGTCATTTGGATAACAATTTTTAAAGAATGTTAGACAGGTGAATGATTTACTGCTAGAAAATGTTTTCTTCGCTGCCTTGATTTCAAACCTCACTAAATTACTTTAGCATACATTATTTCTTCTCTCTCATCGTTGTTATCAAAACAACTTCAAGTGGTATTGCATAACAGACAGAAATCAGCTCCAAAGGGGGACGTGTCCTGGGAGCTGTTAAAGTCTGTTCTCTGTAATAAAAACACCTCTAGTGAGTATTGAACAAATACAAAAAAAATGAATGTAATTTTTAGGGAAATTAAACAACAGAGATTGGTAGAACACCAGATGTTACTCCCATTTTTCTTAAAATCAATAAATATTTAGAGTCAGAGATGCATGCTCATATTTCCTTAAGGAGTTTGAACGCAATGAATTTTATTTCAAGTTTCTAAGCAAAAGTCCAAAATTCAAAGTGAAATTTAACTGAAAAAGCCAAATTTCAGTTTGTTTTAATGCGCAGCCATATATTGGTGCCAGGTTTGCTTGAATGGTTTACTAAGCCAGGGCTGTGTCTCAAGTTTGTAACAAAACACAAAGCCAGAGTAGTGTGGGACACCCCTACTTCCAGCACAATAGGCCAAATTCTGCTCTAGTTACACAGGTGTAAATCCAAAGTAACTACATTGACTTTCAAAGGCCTGCCCCCAAATGCCATGGCCAGATCCATTCAAAATGGAGGAGTACTTTATAACGTAAGGCCAGGAGGTGTGGTTAAGTAGCAGAGCCACCCCAACCCACACACACACACACACACACACACACACACACACACACTTAGCAGGCAGCCAGGAGACTGGTGGAGATTTGGTGAAACAGACACCACCCAACAAAACAGAAGAGTGCAGGATGTGTAATGGAGGGTACGAGTGTGCACTCTTTCTCTTCTTCCCACAATCACAATGGGAGGGAGGCTTCAAATTGATCAGACACATATTAGCCAGAGGCCATTATAAGATGGCAACCCTGTGCGAAGTACCTGGGAAGATTCCCAGCATCCTCCCAAACTCTCAGCAGGTAACAGGTGCAGGACTGATCTTACATAAGAACGGCTGTATCGGGTCAGACCAAAGGTCCATCCAGCCCAGTATCTGTTTATTCACAGTGGCCAATGCCAGGTGCCCCAGAGGCAGTGAACCTAACAGGCAATGATCAAGCGATCTCTCTCCTGCCATCCATCTCCATACTCTGACAAACAGAGGCTAGAGACACCATTCCTTACCCATCCTAGCTAACAGCCATTTATGGACTTAACCACCATGAATTTATCCAGTTCTCTTTTAAATGCTGTTATAGTCCTAGCCTTCACAACCTCCTCAGGCAAGGAGTTCCACAAGTTCTCACCAACTATGGACCATGGACCTTCCTTGCTGGTGCTCCTCTCCCCCAAGTCTTCTGCACTGCCCATTGACTAGTAGGTTCAGTCCAGTGGCTAGCAGCTGCCTCATGAAGTTTTAAAACATTGTGCTGTCTGTAAAGTGCATCTATCTCTATTTTAATGATAAACCTCTACCCCGATATAACGCGACCTGATATAACACGAATTTGGATATAATGTGATAAAGCAATGCTCTGGGGCGGGGCGAGGGGGGGGGGGCAGATGACTGCACACTCCGGAGGATCAAAGCAAGTTTGATATAACGTGGTTTCACTTATAACACAGTAAGATTTTTTGGCTCCCGAGGACAGCGTTATATCGGGGTAGAGGTGTATTTGTAGCCCTCATTGTGTCATTGCTTTTTTGATATTATAATGTAATAATACTGCCCTGATGCATGAATTGTAGATTAAAAGTGTGGCTTAACAACACATTCTCCACTTCCATCTCTCTCCAAAACCATGCCCAATTCTATCATGAGCAGGTTGACAATTCTATCTATTTCCCCCTCTTCCTCCAAGTATAAAGTGATGTCTTGTTTCAGGAAATTCTGCCTCAACTGCTTATAGGCTCACTCTCAGGCCATGACTCCTTCTTTAATTAATTACTGCACAGTGACATTTTTTGGCAGAGATCGAGTTTTTTCCTGTTCCTGCGGGACCTTTTATTTACACATTAATTAAATCTCTGTAGTTTACTCTCTTTTCTTCTTCTAAGGTATAGAGGCCAACTCTAGTACATTTTTTCTGCCTTGAATAATTTCAGTTGCTTTGCACCATGCCTTTGCGCTTTGCCAACTTCTTTCTTCTCATGTGGAATCACACAGCATCTTTCAAATGAGGCTTCAGAAGCACACTCTACAATGGCACTGTGTTATTCTTCCTTCCTCCACTCTTCCACCTAAATGTATTACTTGCCTTGTTTTTATTTCTAAACAACATTCGTGTACAATATTATTCACAGTGTGTTCCAGGACCTGGGCATAGGCTCTGTTGTGTGATAACATTAACCATTTTACCGTGACCTATTATTAGGACTCAGAACCCACCTGGCTTCGGAATAAAACTTCACATTCAGACCACATTCTCTCAAAGCTTCACTAAGTTTCATGAATTTCATAAGAGAATTTGGGCCAACGTACAATTTTACACTGAAATTAGTGAAATTAACGGAGAAATTACCTGAAACTTGTTGATTTCAGCTGAGTTGCACTTTGAAATTGAGAGCTGCTGGGAAGTCAAAATTGAGGGGGAGTGTGAACTTACATGGATTGGCTCAGTAAACACTGACATAAATCCCTGCAAACAGAAATCCCTGCAAAGTAAATCCCCTGAGTTTTCTTTAGCTTTATGATTATAATTTGAACAGAAAAAGTGCCGTGCATCACTCCCATTCACACTAAAATTTATATGATCTCTTCTTGGAATACAGGGCATGTCTCGGGAAACACATCTGTTAGGCAAGAGGTGTGACCAAAATGGGAGGAAGATAGTTAAAGGGCATGTTGGCCGGTGACATACACCTGCTTCTTTAAAACAAACGACCAGAACTTTTTCAGAGAACAGAGCAACCCAGGTCTCTCTGACCTTGGCAACAATCCAAGAGTTTGCTGCTTCCACATGGATGAGCAGCTGTTCCAGAACAATTTCCTCAATGACGCAGGCACAAACAGGATCTCCTTCACTATTGTGAATATAAGTCTTCTCTTTACACTCCATTATCATCAAACAAACCTATCATCTACTATAAGGGGGACACTGCAAAGGAGAATCAGACTCGTCTGTTCAGCTATTAGGCCAATGTGCTTGCTTCCCTTAGCGCGTCAAGTTCCAATACTGTTTTTTGCTTTGCCTACACAGTGAAGTTGTGTTAGTTAGCACATGTTTGCTGTGGGGTGATAAAAAGTTTAAGTCATTCAGACCATTTTATAAAATCCTAACTCTTCATAAGAACATAAGAATGGCCATACTGGGTCAGACCAAAGGTCCATCCAGCCCAGTATCCTGTCTACCGACAGTGGCCAATGACAGGTGCCCCAGAGGGAGTGAACCTGACAGGCAATGATCAAGTGATCTCTCTCTTGCCATCCAACTCCACCCTCTGACAAACAGCGGCTAGGGACATCATTCCTTACCCATCCTGGCTAATAGTCATTAATGGACTTAACCTCCATGATTTTATCTAGTTCTCTTTTAAACCCCATTGTAGTCCTAGCCTTCACAACCTCCTCAGGTAAGGAGTTCACAGTTTGACTGTGTGCTGTGTGAAGAAGAACTTCCTTTTCTTTGTTTTAAACTTGCTGCCCATTAATTTCATTTGGTGGCCCCTAGTTCTTATATTATGGGAACAAGTAAATAACTTTTCCTTATTCACTTTCTCCACATCACTCATGATTTTATATACCTCTATCATATCCCCCCTTAGTCTCCTCTTTTCCAAGCTGAAAAGTCCTAGACTCTAATCACTCCTCAATTGAGACCCATTTCAAACCCTTAATCATATTAGTTGCCCTTCTCTGAACCTTTTCTAATGCCAGTATATCTTTTTTGAGATGAGGAGTCCACATCTATATGCAGTATTCAAGATGTGGGCAGACCATGGATTTATATAAAGGGCAATAAGATATTCTCCATCTTATTCTCTATCCCTTTTTTAATGATTCCTAGCATCTTGTTTGCTTTTTTGACTGATGCTGCACACTGCGTGGACGTCTTCAGAGAATTATCCACGATGACTCCAAGATCTCTTTCCTGATTAGTTGTAGCTAAATGAGCCACCACCATATTGTATGTATAGTTGGGTTTATTTTTTCCATCATATTTATCTCAAATACCTGTTGTCTACAACAAGGTGCCACAATTTTAAGGTGAAATATTTCACAAACCATCAGGGCTATATCAGATGTTGTATATGTTACTGGAAAACCATGACTCATAGTTGTCTAACGAGTTGGAGCTTTCGAATCTGATTCTCCACTGCCTTGCCCCTTGTGAAGTCATTTATACCAGTGCACAGTAGGTGTAGAATGTTACTAAATCAGAATGGCAGTGATTTCTATGCACTTGGCTCTCTCCTGGCACAGGTGTAAATGACATCACAAGGTGTAGTGTAGTGGAAAAATCAGGCCCTCTGTCTCTAATGCTGGTTAGCGTGACACTGGATCTTAATGTCAGTTGCCCAGGACTAAATGTTTCCAGTCCCAGATGTTGGATTAGATTCCACGTTCAGGAGAAAAAAGGAGAAACTTTTTTTGGAGGCAGGTGCTTGAAGGGAAAAAAAGACCAGCTATTTGTAAGCTTCTAAGGACGGGGTTGGAATATGAGAAACAATCCTCTATGATAAATCAGTGTTAGTGCAGGGGAGGCACTCAGAGGTGCAAAATAAATACCGTAATACAATCTACCAAAATACAGAGGTAGTAAAGAAATTTATCACGTGGCTTATCACCTCATAAACACACACATTATACATATATAGACACATGCTGTACACACATACACAGCAGTTAACACTGAAAAGTTCTTAAATGATGCAGAGACGGGAGCCACATAAGCATCTGGATATATAAACTGATGTGACACACAAAGGCAGTAGCATACCACAGTGCATCAGCTGCTGGTTAATATTTCCCACTTCCTGAGATTAAAAATGAATGAGAGTGTGGTAACTGCTGACTTAATAATGAACACCTCTGTGTACACAGAGGGACAGACAAGTAATCCCTTAGGATGCATACACAACACACTCGCACAGAATATGCACACAGATTCTAATCTGTCTTGTACCTTGTCTAGTCATATACATTGTAATTGGCATTAAAACAAAATGCATTTTCTTAAGATTACAAAAAAAAAAGGCAGTCTGCTGTGGTAATAATGTATTTAGGTGCTGAAAAATGATAGGCCATATCTCTTCAAAAATGTGATCATTTTGGGACAATTTTGGGGGATAATGTCTCAGAAATCTACAGGACTTTCAGTTTTGTCCTGCTCTGAGATTTATAAACAAAGGGTGAAATCCTGGCTCCAATGAAGTCAATGGAAGCATTTGTAGCCTCAGAAAAAGGATGGATGAAGGTATCTTAACCCTACATATTCGAGGCACTGGGTGTCACACATATGTATCAAAGCTTTAGGTTAAAACAGGTATGTTCTACAGCAGGGGTCGGCAACCTATGGCATATGTGCCAAAGATGGCATGCAAGCCGATTTTTAATGGCACATTGCTGCCTGCCGGGACGCCAGCGTGCCATTAAAAGCCCTGCCCAGTCCGGCCTGCTCTCCTCTGCCCTATGCCACGCCCCCCCACCCCCCACCCACGCGGGGCAGGGAGCAGAAGCATAGGCATGCGCATGGGGTGGGCAAATGGTCCCACTCTCCGAGCACGGAAGCCGCGGGGTCTGCGCTCCCGGGCCCAAGTGCCCGGCTGAGCACAGCAAGCTGCCAGCCCCTCCTCCACTTCCCCCCTCTCCTGGAGCCCTGACGCCGCGCGCGCAGCACTCTGGGGGTCAGGGCTGCGCCCTCCCGCGGGACAGTGTTTGGCTCCGTGGGGAGGCAGACACACTCCCAGCTCAACTGGACAAGGAGCAGGGACGGGGTTAGGGGTTCTGAGGAGGGCAGTCACCCAACCCCTTGCCCTGAGCCCCGCACCCCCGCACACAGGGCTCAGGGCAGGTGCCTGGGGTGTATCTCCGTCATACACATCCAGCCCTCTGCTTGACTCCTGAACATCACCCCACAACCCCAGCCCTGACTCTGGCACCCCCACATATACCCAGCCCCGCCCCCCGCCCTGACACCTGCACCCCTCTCATATGTCCCCAGCCCTTTTCCCTGACTCTTGCGCCCCCCACATCCCCACTCCCACCCTGAGCACCAAATGGGAGCTCCTGCACCCCCTCCCCACATTCCCACCTGCACCCCTCGCATCAAATGGGAGCTGCACAGGTAAGTGCCCACACCCAAACTTCCTGCCCCAACCCTGAGCCCCCTCCCTCATTCTAACTCCTGGCCACACCCTTCACCCTCAGCTCTGTGGTCAGTTCACTCCCACCCTCAGCTCAGTGCAGAGAGAGGAAGAGAATGGGCCAGAACCAGGGAGAAGGTAGGTACCCACTGTATGTGGGCAGGGCTGGGACCCCAGACCGGCACTGGGCTGAGCAGGTCCGGCAGCTGGGATCCTGGCTAGCAAGAGCCGGCGGATGGAACCCCTGAGCAGCAGTGGGGCTGAGCCGCTCAGCCCACTGCCGGTCTGGGGTCCTGGCCACCGGCCCCACACAGCCTGCTACTGGTCTGGGGTTCTGGCTGCCGGACCCTTGCCAGCCGGGGTCCTGGCCGCAGGCCCCACTCAGCCCACTGCTGGCCTAGGTGAACAGAACCCTGGACCAGCAGCAGGCTGAGTGGGCCGGTGGCGTAAGATCAACATTTTAATTTAATTTTAAATGAAGCTTCTTAAACATTTTGAAAACCTTGTTTATTTTACAATACAACACTACTTTAGTTATATAATATATAGACTTATAGAGAGAGACCTTCTAAAAAACATTAAAATGTATCACCAGCAGGCAAAACCTTAAATTAGAACGAATAAATGAAGACTCGGCACACCACTGCTGAAAGGTTGCCGACCTCTGTTCTACAGAGTTCCTAAACTCCACAGTCAAAATGAATGAATTTAATAAGTCCCTATCCATAGGGTGCAATATTTTTGAAGTTCTTGTTGAAATCTTCACAGACAGTCTTATAAAAATGTTTTTATCTGACCTGCATGTTTATTCGGTAGATAGTATGGCAGTTTGGTGAGGGATGGGGACATGGTTAAAGGCCATCTGGATATTTCTAAGGATGCAGGCCAAACTTTGTTGTTGCTGTTGTTTTTGAATCTATAATTTAAAATAACATTGACATTTATGCTGATTAAAAAAAATGACAATGATTTCTTAAGGGTTTCCCCTTTACCCTTAAGAAAATGATGGATATTCTAAACCTTAATTCCAGTTTAATTACATTAGACTTGTACTTGTCTTAGAACATGAGACGATCATGCTACAGGTGCCAAAAATAGTCATCAAGGCTGATGACTGGGCTTTTGACAAGTCAAAGGCTTGACTATCTTCTCAAATCAGTTTTACACGAGTTTAAATGCTATTCACTTGTTATACCTGGATTTACAGAGGTGAGATCAAAAATTGATTCTACCCCCCTCCCACCCAATATTAAAACCTTAAGAAAATATTTTAGAATTAACATATAAAAATTAAGTTGTCAGAGCAGTTACTCAAGTTATACATGCATATGTGGGGTTTGGATGCAGATTAAAATACCTTTGCTGTTGCCAAAATATGCCTGTCCAAGTCCTCTGTAACTTTTCTAGGTTCTTTTGCTACACATTAGTGTGAATTACACCTATAAATCCTATGACACTTTATAAAGAGAAGTGCAGGGAAAAAAAACCCCAACAACAAGAATTTCAAGTTAATTTGCCAAAAAAAGCATATTCTAAAATAATTAAACAAAAAGAAGCATTTTTTTAAAGAGGTTTACCTTCAGTATTCCAATGCCATTTCTCTATGAATATCTAGAGATATTATTATCTGCATATCTAAACATGCAGATCTGGTTTACCTGTTCAGCACATAGATACTACACTGATGGGTGCTATAATAAAATCCAAGCTAAAGTCTGGATTTGATTGATGTCAAACATGTGTAGAGAAACTGTCTCAACCAAAAATCAGACCAAAATCACTTAGAATTGGTGCCAAGAATATCAAAGAGACGTGCTTAGTGCATTTTTTTGGTCTGTGTGCATGAGATCTCTTTGGCTCTGTGCCACAGGTCCTTCAGAATAGATTACTTTACCTGCTTTTTCTACTTAACCTACAGGTATACAATGGGAAGCTCAAGCAGCTTATTCAAAGGTGGATCTGATCTGTAGTCTAGGAGCAGCATAAGACTACAGGAGTTAATATTTTTAACAGCAGTGACCAATTCTTAGAAATATTTTAATAATTAACGTCACAAATCCAGAACCTTCCTAATCAACAGCATGATATATCACATAAGTATGTATGTGTGTCCCAGATACAATTTTCTAGTTTTAGAAACATTGTACATAAATTAAAAATTAGAGTACACAGTAACAGAAAATTAATTACATTAGTTCAGTCTCATTGAACATTCTTCGTCCAAAACTAACACAATAGGACAAGTTTATTACGAAGAGGCTGCATTGCATCCATAACTGAAGTTGAAGCTAGTTTAAATGCTCAATGTGGCCTAAATATAATCACAACAAATGGATCCCACCTGAAATTTTGCATATCACATGTTAATCCAGAATAGAATCTGGGAGAAATCAGATCAGATGTTTTGGAAATAGTAGAAGTTCCACAAATGAAAAGGTTCTACCTTTTACATCCCTACTATTGGGTCCCCCCTCCCCCGCCATCACATTCTTCCCTTAGTAATGTACCTTTTCTGCAGCACTGGTGAGATTTAAATTCTCTAATATTTGGGGCCAAATATGGGCCTCCTTAACAGTGCCCACAATGGCTGTGGGAACAAGTGACAGCACATGTAAAAATAAATAAAAAATCCCTCACTAATTTATCCTCATATAGGATAAATTACTCACTCGTATTAGTAAGTGAATAGTCCCTTGAAGTCAGAGGGACTACTCACGCATTGCAGAGATAACCCGAAAATCTGGAAGGGTCCAGAGCATTCAAACAAACACACTTGCACACATCACAAGCATATTTATACTGGTCCCTTTAAAGCCAGGTGCAACCAATGCACCCTCCTCAATGGTGTGCACACGCCACTGAAAATGTGTAGTTAGGTTTGTAGGTAAAAACACCTCTATGCATGGGCAAATGCAGACCTTTGCAAGCATAGCAGGTGAAAAAACGAGATGTGTTGTTCATGTCCATTCAAAGTAGGTGTGTGCACGCCAGCTGGAAGATTTTCCCCTAGTAGCGTCGGTACGGTCGGCCCCGGTGCCCCCTGGAGTGGCACCACTACAGCGCCCTATAAAGGGGCCCGCCGACCCTTCACCCCCTCAGTTCCTTCTTGCTGGCACTCTGACAGAGGGGCAGGAGAATGGGTATTAGAACAGACATGAACAACACATCTTGAATAACAACAGTTACTAAAAGGTGCGTAACCGTTTTTTCTTCTTCGAGTGGATGTTCGTGTCCATTCAAAGTAGGTGACTCAAAAGCCTGACCTTAGGTGGCAGGGTCGGAGATCACTGCTGACTGGAGTACTGTATGACCGAAGGCTGCATCATCCCTAGCCTGGTGCGTGATGGCATAGTGGGACAAGAACGCGTGGATGGAGGACCACGTGGCCGCTCTACAAATCTCCTGAGTCGGGATCTGAGCCAGGAACGCCGCAGAGGAGGCCTGCACCCTAGTGGAGTGGGCTGTGACCAGAGGGACAGGGGTCTTAGCTATGCAGTAGCATTCCCGAATGCAGGTCGCGATCCATGAAGAGATTTGCTGAGAGGCGACCGGGAGCCCCTTCATCCTATCCGCCACTGCGATGAGGAGCCGAGTTGAGCGTCTGAATGGCTTGGTACGCTCGATGTAAAAAGCCAAGGCCCTGCAGACATCCAGGGAATGTATCCTCCGCTCCTCATTGGAAGAGTGTGGTTTCGGATAAAACACCGGGAGAAAAATAACTTGACCCATGTGGAACTGTGAGACGACCTTGGGTAAGAAAGGCGGGTGAGGACTAAGTTGGACCTTGTCCTTATAGAAGACAGTGTACGGGGGCTCGGATATTAACGCCCTGAACTCCGACATCCTCCTGGCCGAGGTGATCGCCACCAGGAAGGCGGTCTTATATGACAAGTACAACAGGGAGCACGAAGCCAGAGGCTCAAAGGGAGGTCCCGAGAGGGTGGAGAGGACCAGATTCAGGTCCCCAAGCAGGGGCCGGCTGACGAACATGCGGAAATAGCCTGTCCATACCTTTGAGGAAATGCTCGACCAGTGGGTTTGCAAACACCTAGGTACTCCCCCTCTCCCAGATAGAAAGCTGAGATGGCGACCAAGTGAACATGAATCGAGGAGAGGGAGAGGCCCAGTTGTCTGAAGTGGAGCAAATAGTCTAGGACAATGGGGATTGGGACCCCCAGAGGATTATGACCTCGCTGACCCGACCATACAGAGAAGTGCTTCCATTTGGCCAGGTAGTGGCCCTAGTTGACGGTTTCCTACTACCGAGCAGCACTTGTCTGACCTGCTGGGAGTACTGCATCTTCACCGGGTTCAGCCATGGAGCATTCATGCTGTGAGGTGAAGGGACTCAAGGTTCGGGTGGCGGAGGGAGTCCTGATCCTGCGTGATCAGGTCCAGGAGCAGGGGCAGCGTCAGGGCGCCTGAATGGACATGTGCAGGAGTGACGTGTACCAATGTTGGCGCGGCCACACCAGAGCTATCAGGATTACCTGTGTGTGGTCCCTGCAAATCTTCAAAATCACCCTGTGTATCAAGGGGATCGGAGGAAAGGCGTAGACCAGACCGACCCCCCAAGACTGTAGGAAGGCGTCTGACAGAGACTGCGGCCCAGGAGGGAGCAGAACCATCGGCACTTTCTGTTTTCCCTCGAGGTGAAAAAGTCTAACAGAGGAAAGCCCCAGTGCTGGAAAATTGGGCATATCACGTCCCATTGGAGGGACCACTCGTGACCCTGGAACAAGGGGCTGAGGGTGTCCACCAAACCGTTCTGCTCCCCCGGAAGGTAGAATGCCATCAGGTGGGTAGCATTGTGGATGCAGCAATCCCACAGCGCGAGGGCTTCCCTGCACAGGGGAGAGGAGCATGCATCCCCGTTTGTTGATATAAAAGACTGCTGACGTGTTGTCCGAGAGGACTGAAACACATCTGCCGGCCAGGTGGGACCGGAAGGTCAAACAAGCCAGGCAAACCGCTCTCAGCTCCCTGACATTGATATGCAACTCGAGGTCCTCTGGCGACCACAAGCCCTGTGTCCTGAAGTGTCTCAGGTGCGCTTCCCAACCTCGATCCAAGGCATCCGTTACCAGGGAGAGGGAGGGCTGAGGGGCAGCGAAGGGGACACCCATGCACACTTTCTGCGGGGTCAAGCCACCACCGCAGCGAGCTTAGCACCAAGTGTGGAATGGACACCACTGAGTCCAAGGGGTCCCTGGCCAGGCGATATACTGTTGCTAACCAGGACTGTAGAGGGCGAAGCCGGAGTCTGGCATAGTTTACCACATAGGTGCATGCCGCCATGTGACCCAACAGCCGGAGGTAAACTCACACCATGGTAATCGGGGTGCAGTGAAGTCCAAGGATGAGCTCAGAAATGGCACGGAACCTGGATTCCAGCAGGTACGCTCTGGCATGGGTGGAGTCCAGAACTGCTCCTATGAACTCTATTTGTTGCGTCAGAGACAGGGTGGACTTGGCTTCGTTCAAGAGGAGGCCAAGATTGAGAAAGGTCTGCCTGATGAACGACACCTGGGTCTCCACCTGCTCCTTGGAGTGGCCCTTTATGAGCCAGTCGTCCAGGTAGGGGAATACCTGGATGCCCCACCTGCGCAGGAAGACCGCCATGACTGCCATGCACTTCGTGAAGACTCTTGGAGCAGCTGACAGGCCGAACGGGAACACTGTGTACTGCAGATGGGCGTCGGCCATGACAAACCTCAGGTATCGACGGTGTCGGGGAACTATGGCAATGTGGAAATAAGCGTCCTTTAAGTCGAGGGCGGCATACCAATCTCCTGGATCCAGGGAGGGGATGATCGAGGACAGGGAGACCATGTGGAACTTCAGCTTTCGTACAAACTTGTTCAGCCGCCGCAAGTCTAGGATGGGTCTCAGGCCCCCTTTCGCCTTCAGTATTAGGAAATACTGAGAGCAGAAGCCTTTGCCCCTGAGGGACTTCCTCCACCGCCTCTGCCTCCATGAGGGACTTCACTTCTTGACTTAGAAGTTGCTCGTGAGATGGGTCCCTGAAGAGGGACCGGGGGGGGAGGGGCTGGTGGGGCGGGATGGAGGAGAACTGGATAGAATATCCCCTCTCTACTGTGCAGAGCACCCAGCTGTCCGGCGTGATTCGGGACCAGGCACAGTAGAAGAGAGACAGATGTGACCCAAAGGTAGGGGTAGAAGGATCCAGAGTCTCCAGAGGTAGGTCTCCCTCGTACCATCAAATAGGGGGTCTAGGCCCTGATGGTGGTCTCGATTGACTAGATGCCTGGTCGGAGGGGGGACTATACACAAGGATAGGACACTGCTAACTTGCTATGCGCAAGACAAGTTCCAGCTAGCCATCACTGGCGGCAAGAAGGAACTGAGGAGGTGGAGGGTCGGCGGGCCCCTTTAAATGGCACCGTAGTGGCGCCACTCCAGGGGGCGCCAGGGCCGACCCTACAGACACTGCTAGGGGAAAATCTTCAGGCTGGCGTGCACGCGTCACGCGCACACCTACTTTGAATGGACATGAACAACCAATCGAAGAAGAACATGCATTTATATAGCTGCATTAATTGCATGAGCACTTTGCTAATCTGTCCTTCCAATGTTGCAAGCGTTCACTCTTCACAAGTATCTTCTGCTCAAAGCATCAATTTAAGAAGATACCACTACAGCATCAGGATGTCCAATTGTAATAAGCACTAATAAGATTAGTGTGTTTTACAGGTACTACCAATATCAAATGTATTAAGCATCGCTATGAAGATTAACTGTTTTGCTGCCCTAACCTGCATGATTAGTTAACATGAATACAGATTTCTGTTCAGCTACTACAATAAAACTCTTCTGATGGTTGGCTCATCGGTTGCCACTGCATAAATGCTTGCAGAGTATATTGCAAAAGTTTAAGCATTGAAAATAAGCATAATCCCATGACAATTCACCAGCTGGGTTACAGTCCATAAACCTCAATTGTCTAGACCATAAAACAAGAAGCAAACATCTGTCTAAAATTAGTTAACTAGAACAGCAAATGCTGTAAAAGAAATTAGGATTATTACTGAAAGATATGGTGACAATGAAGATATTATCTCATCCAATTTGTCTCTCTAAAAACCTGGGACCAACACGGCTACAACAGCACAGATTACATTATGAATTTCAGCGTAGACTTTTCATGACATTTATATAGAAAGCAAATGCATCAACCTCTGCCTCTTCATTCAGTGCACAGGATGGACCTGTTCTGGCAATGAATCAGGGCTGTGTAGTAAAGGAGGTTGTTGTCCATAGGATCCCTGCCTCAATTCTTGCAGAATTTGGAAGATGTGTAATGAACAAGTTGCAAAGTTGCAGAAAAAGAAAGGAAGGTCTCATGGTTAAGGCCAGAGGTGAAAGCAAGCATCAGCCCTGAAACAGAGGTACTTCTATCTGCAGAACAGATACAGTTGGAAGGCATGGTTTTGTGCTATCAGAATCCTCATTAGAACAAACACATCGACTGGCACAAAAAATCCCAAAAACTTCAGGTCAAGATTTTTTTTCATGCAAAATTGTTTCTAAATGGATTATCTTTTCATATATTAGCAGTCTTCCTCTTACTATGCACTTTCATATTAAAACTATAAAAAGATCAATGCAACATACCTTTATAAAAGTGCTTTGTGGCCTACTGATTTGTCCAAATTAGCAGTAGAATGAAACATTCAAGGGCCTAATCCTGCATCTAAGGACCAAATTCCTAATGGGAGTTTATGACTCTAGAACCAAACTTTTCAAGCAGGTCCATACACTCAATCTCAGACATGGTGCAAGATATATCTGTTTAATTAGAATTTTTAGTTTGGGAGGAATTTAAAGCTCTCTGACAGAGACTGAGATGGGGGCAGCTTGATTTTTATGGCCACTATTGATTATATGTTAAGTAATATCCATTTTAATGCTTATATTCCACATAGCTATGTACAATATGTATTACTGTATTAAGTGCCTGTTGGTAGAGGGACATGAAGCCACAAAACACTGGATATGCTGTAACCACCACAAGGGATGGAAATTAATCTATGGACATATGCTTTTGCTATTGCAACCTCAAGACAACAAAACAACAAGTCAATGATGCAATGCTTTTTGTTGTGGGTGTTAATTTTGTGGCATGTCACAGAGAATGCATTCATTTACAGAAGTTTTGCTTTGATCACATCCTCTGTGAAAGATTACTATAATCACACCAATACCAGTTTTTTGTGATATTAACGAAACAAGACACATGCTCCAATTATTATTTATAAAATAATTATTACATTACCATGGCAACACCAACATGATTGTACAATCAGATGTTGTGTAGGATAGCAACAGACACACTACCAAGAAGATACTTCAAAACAAAACTTATAATTTTGACACATATTTTCATTAGATGATAATTAGGCGACAATGGTTATTTGGTACTCACCCACCCACTGCAAGAAGCATTGAATAGCTAAACAATGCAACTAAAACTAAAGCCAACTGGCAAGACAACACTTTTCTGGCCCTGAAAGGGAATGATTAATAATTGGAACAAAGAACTGAGGTGCTAGAACTAATGGGTTCTACTCCTGGCTTTACCACCAACTCAGTGGGGCCTTGAATGAATCATCTGATCTCTCTGGGTCACAGTTTACCCATCAGTAAAATGGGCAATAATATCTACCTACCTCACGGGAATATTACACACCATCATTGGTACAACATGTTGAGACCCTTAGGTGACAAGCACTATGTGGCACAAATAAACTAAGAAGTGATCAAAGAAAATAGTGTGTCACTGCCCATACAGGCGAGAGCGCAGCCCTGATTCCAGGAAGCGGTGCACTATAATCTGCATTCTGGGAAAACTGAGTTATGATCTAAACCTGAAAGTACAATTTAGAGTCATCACACCTCTACCTTCTCTTCATCTTGCTAGTCCATTCGTTATTATGCCAGCAGCAACCTTTCCCTCAATGTGCATATGTACAAATGCTAATTTCAGACTTAAGTAGTGACAGTCAGGAACTGGGGGTCAGGTTTTTATATACAGACGGCATCACTAAAATACATAATTACCATTGGCTAGGAGGTAGAAAATGAGGATCTATTGTAGTTAATGTGGTAAACGGTAATTTCCCTGTGGTGAAAGCACATATTTAATGCCTGCCAATGTCCATTCCCTACAACAAGACAAAATTTTAAAATAGCACGGCACATTGTTCAAGTCAGGGCTGGGAGTTTGTTTTTTAAGGCCTTGAATTTACCCCAGAATAATTTGGAAAAAATGTAAAGCCAAGATAAAAAAGTGAAACAAGCAAAGTGAAACTCAAATCACAGCTGCCATGACTTCAAAGATGTTGCTCGCTACCTTTACTACTCATGAATTTAATAATTGTGTCTTTGTAAGAATCTTCTCCCTCATTTCTTATAATTTTTCAATAATATAGAAATGTAGACACTGAAGCAGCACATTTAAAATCACACTTTAAACACCGAGCCCAAATCTGCTACTCCATTCATGTATTGATCTCTGACCTGGGGTGGGGAGGGGCAGGGAATGCAGGGTCAAGTATCCTCCCATTTGCTGCTTGGTTGTACTGAGCATGCTCACATCAACTGAGCATGCTCAGTAACACCGCTGAAGCCAGCTGCCTTCTCCGCACGCCCCCCCCCCCCCCACACACACACACTATCACCACCAGCAGGCATGGGTCATCTCTGGTCGGGAGGATTATATATACACAAAACACTGGAGGTGAACAGACCTTTACTGCAATAAGATAAGAACAGTCACTTGCAATAACTTTTCATGGTTCCTCTTTACCTTCCACTGTGTCAAGCTCTCCTTTTTATATAAGGCTCTTCTATACCTTGGTTTGCTCTTAGTCCCCTTTGGATTGGCTTCTCACTGTCTACCTGCTTCTGCAACAAAAAGTCCCCTTGTTATGTGAAATAGCTCAGTTGGCCTCCCACTCGCCCCACAATGTCGTTGGCCCCTGAATCTCATTCCTTCTCGTATTTCCAAATTGGACCGTTGGGGGAACGGTGTTCATTGTGGCTCCCATTTGGTACTCACAGGAACCTCAATGAACAGCTTTTTCCATGGTCTAGTTTGGAACTACACTTCTCATTTTACTAACTTTAAAAACAAATAGCGTTTAAAATCTTGCTTCTACACTGCGATATCACTATATTTTACAAAACAAACATAAGTACCAAACACAGAGACTCATTTTTCTATGGCCTTGGACATGCAAACTCACTGATCTAATGGCGTAGCATGATGCAACAACAGAATTTGACTAAATGCCTAAAGAGATTAAAGAATTAACTTTACAAAATGTAAACATAATAAATTATGTTTTTCTAGTTATCATTGCGATTTTTTAGTTCAAAACTGTGGCTCCTGAATATCTCAATCTGGTAGTACTTCTAAAATATTGTAAATACTCACTTGGAGTATGGGGAGTTGCTTGTCTGCTAGTATAGGAATTAAATATTGACTGTAAAATTCATTTGTTATTCTGAAACATTTATCATCTAGCAGTTCTACAGATATGACAACCTTTATCTTCCAGAGAAACAGGATTTCTATAACAACTTGTAATCTGGAAATCATTCTTCAGATGTTTATTGCTGAAGGATTTTTAGGAGCACAACATACAGTTTAGATACATTTCATGAAGTATGTTGGTTATTGACAATGTTTTTAAAATGTATGAGAACAGCAGTGTCAACTCAGGGGTTTATACTTCTTTGGTTTGCTCATTTTCAGCCAAGAGGAAACGAACACTTTCCTTTCAGGAGAACTTGTCTGAACCATTCATGCAGCTTGGCAAGGTTTTCACGGGTGCAGTTATCATGGAATAATCACACTGATATGGGCCTCCCCACCAATGACGTTCCCAGAGGGTTTACCACTCTAAACAGAAAGTCAGCTAGGACTAGAAGTCTGGAATCTGTAGAAAGTAAATGGGAGGGAAGGAATGCATCCTCTCTTTGTGAATATTTAAGGAATGCTCTTGACTTCATCGTAACAACTGTAAATTGAAAACCTAACTAAATATTTGCATTTCTTGGTTCTTGAACTTCAGTGTCAAGATTAAGGATTCAGTTACCTGGCTTAGCAACAGCCTTGAGTGGATTGAGGAGTTTGTTTTAAACAGTTGTTACTGCAATATTATGGATATGAAATTTCTCCCTACCAAATTATTTTTATTAAAAGGCTGTGAAATGCAGTGCTATTCTACTTATTGAATAAATCTTTTTAAAATTTTTGAGTGACAATTTAGCATTTTTAACTGAATAAAGGTCAAAACGGTAATAGTTGAAACTCTCAGGCCGAATTCATCGCTGCGCTGGCAAGAGCAAAGAGTTTGCACAGCCATTAGTGAGGGACTGCTGGGAGCTGTTTGCATCAAAGAAACAGATATTATGAAGAAAAGGTTTCTCATTCACTAATAGGACCATATTAAAGAAGGTCCGTTTTCATTCAAAAATGTTTCTTGGAAGAAAGCAGAGAAGTAGTACAGTATTTCACAGGAGATTTCCCTCCCTTTCTTCCCCCTAAGGCTGGTAAATTAGTCCAATTTAGTGAAAGGGAATGAAATATGAAAAACCTAAAACAAAATTTGTAGATATCACTGTGAATATTAGCTACAGTCCTGCCTCCCTCTGTCTCACACACAAAGGTAGAGATTGTATATTAATCTGGGAGCATGTGAAATTCCATGGACAAATTAATGATAGAAAGGTGAGGGAGGTGTCACTTTATTTGTAAAAATCTACAGAATCATAATTTCAATGGGGTGTCATCCTCTGTGGAGTATCGGGGGGACTCACTGCCTGACCAGTTGGTGGAAATTTTATTAATATGTCATCGGAAATGGGTTGAGTTGGGTATAATTCAAAAGCCCTTTCTGCTACGAACACAATCGTTCCAAATAATGGCAAACCTGGAACAATTATGTAGCTCTACAGTCAAGAATTTTTTTTTTAAAAATCAACAGTTTTAAATTATACTTTAATACGAGTATTCAAACATGGAGCCCTCACAAACTTAAACTGTGTTATCAGTTAACGCTCAGAATAGGATAGCTGATAAATTATTTTAATGCTACAGAGTACTATAAATGGAAGGAGTACTTCACGTTGATGAAAGAAGCAATTCGGTGGTACTGAATATCAGCTTTATTATTAAAGAGTTGTAATGAGGCACGGGTTAAGATGCTGGTAAATGCAGATGCAAAGATGCAGCCAGAAATTAGGGAAATCCATCCACAAACTGTATGCATACCATTACATAACGTGTGTTACATGGTTAACTATAATCCTAACTTAATTAATTGTAAAATTCTAGTTTTTATTTTGCTCTTGATCATTTTCAGGCATGAGAGGAAGAGTACCAACCGGAAGCTAAATCTTTGGAAAATACCATCGCAGAGGATCTGTTTAAAAACAACGCTCTGTGGCATTTTATATGCTATAAACAGTGCACACAAACTGAATTTGACACGGCTGAACAGGAAATACACTCAGCATCAGGAAAAAGTTGAAGATTCTGGGACAAGTGCCAGCTGAGGGTGAGACGTGCCTTGTAGTAGGTCCCCTGGCATACATTTTGAGAACACCTGCTTCTTCTGTAGTAGTAAGCTGGAAGCCCAAAGGCATGCCTTAATCACAAATTCCACATGTGAGACAGGAGAGAAACTGTATCAAGCAGTCATTCTGAACAAGAATGTTGTATGGAAAGTAAAGTTAAACGGGTGCATGGACCCAAACAAGACCCGTGCATACCACATTGTGTACCACAGAGTGCTACACCAAGAAGATATGTAACGTGTTGCATCAAAAGGTAAAAGCAACAGAAACAAATACTGATTTTACTACTACAAACCATGAGGTTCAGCTGGAGTTCATTAATTGCCTAGCAGAGACGCTAATGGATGGGAAAGTGGTGACAGTGGCCAATGCAGAGGCTAAGTACAGAGAAATGTATGCTTTGAACAGGACTGAAGAGGAACAAATGCTTAGCAGAAAGGCTAAATTGAAGATGAAATGTGGGATATGGAGACAGTTTTCAGCAATCCTATCTGCAGAAATGAATCACAGCACATATCCTTAAAAACTAAAAGGCATAGTGCTATCAAAAGTGGAAAAAGCATCAATCTCAACAGTAATGTAAAGAGACTGATTGAAGCTGCCAAATTTTTATGGAAAATCATTTTGTTTTGCAGTATGTGGGAGTTTCAGGGACCATAGCTGATGGCAAACCTGAAAAAACAATATTGCATGCCCTGTAATTCTTCTTTAAGTGGTGCACCAGCAGTCACAGAGACTTCAGAATCAGCAAGTATGACAATAAGCATATGGAGCACAAAGCCTCACATATGAGTGCTTGAGTGAAAGGCAGGTTTCCAACACACACACACACCCCAACTGTGCAGCATGTGTGTAATCTACCACTGCAAGTACCTGTTGGAAAGACCAAATTATGTTACTGGAAGATGTATGATTCAGCCTCCAAAGACACACTCTTGCTCTAAAGGTGCTTGAAACGGCTGAGAGAGTCACTGATGAGGTCATAAATATACTGGAGCTGTTCATATGCTGAGTTTAACAACTGAAGATCAACATTACCCTTGCAGAGCTATGCAGGCAGATGTTTTCCAAGAAGCAGACAAATGGAGAAAAACTGCCACCAACAAGGGGCGCATTTATACCTGCTCAAAATTTTCCCTCAAAAGGGAAAATTATCAAGCAATGGAATGGCTCTGGGACAATCAAGTGCATGCAAAACTATCCTCTCCTGTCAAGTATGGATGGATTTTGGAGGATAGACTGATCACACCAGTTGTGTGTGAAATACCATGCACGTCTGAATCAATCCTTCAGCTAATCAAATGCTCAAGGGCAAACACCAGAGATGCTCACCATCCTGCAAATGTCTGGCTAGCAGCCTGCGTTGTATGGAGATATGCAAATGCAGCGTGGACGAGGATCAGTGGGACAACATGTCTATCCCTAGACAGAGACGACACTGACAATGACTTTGATGAATAAATGTTTCCAGTTCTTCATGCCAAGGCTAACTTTCCTAGGATTACTAAAGGTCGATGTGGGATTTTTTTAATGTAGGCAATGAATCCCTGTGTTCAAGTGCCATTAAAAAAAAATGTAATTTTTATTTTCTCGAATATATAACTACATAACTGTTCCTGGTTTGTCAGATTTGGTACCCTCGTGTTTGTGGAAGAAAGGGCTTTCAAATGATACCCAACTCAGCCCATTTCCGATGACACTGTATTTTCAAAATTTCCACCAGCTGGAGAACCTGGAGCTGGGTGCCACGGAGTAGGAGCAGCAAGTATTCCCTGCCAGGGCATCAAGGGTGACAACATTGAAATTATGATTCTGTAGAATTTTTACAAATCAAATGACACCTCCCTCACCTTTACATCATTAACTTGCCCATAAAATGAGATTTCACCACTTTATGCTCCCAGATGATATAATTTAGTTATGCTGCAAAAGCAAGGCTTTAAGAATGAGGTCTCCAGACCAAACCACAATTCCAAGGTTCTCACAGCTTGCTGCACATTTTAGTAACAGCATCTTACACAACAGTGACTAAAACAATACATTGGATCATATTAACTCAGCACATCAGTCCTTCCAGTCACAACTAAAATAAATGAAAACAATCAAGACTGGGTGACTCAGAAATTCCATCACTAGTTCTGAAGAAAGCCCTGCTTATGTAATAGCTCTTACTGCTTGAGTAATGATGAAGTTCTGTCCCCATGAAGAACTCCAGAGCTTGTGACTCAGCTACTTCCACTGTACATGGTTGTGTAAATTACAAATCCAACAGTAACTTTTTGTGGTGTGTGAACATCAGTATATAAACTATTAAACAAAGAAAATATAGCGCTACACTAGACAGTGATGCCAATTGCAACTAAGCACAGGCATTTTATTGAATTAGAAAGACTAAAATAAAAAAAATCAGATTTTACCATATGTTAATTCTACTTGAAGTTTACAAGAATTGCAACTCATTAGCTCTTTTCTGCTGAAGTCTTCACTTTTAGCAAAATCTTTCAACTACAAATTAAGTGTCTGAGATGCATATTAAGAAAGCTTACTGAAAAGTGCACACAAATATGTTAGCTTCTTGCCTTTGTTTGCATTATGTGTGCACTCCTAAGTATCACTGAATACTTAATGCAGCAGCTTCAAAAGCAGAGATCTCAAGTTCCATTGAATCATAGGATATCAGGGTTGAAAGGGACCTCAGGAGGTCATCTAGTCCAACCCCCTGCTCAGAACAGGACCAATCCCCAGACAGATTTCTGCCCCAGATTCCTAAGTGGCCCCCTCAAGGATTGATTTCAGAACCCTGGGTTTAGCAGGCCAATGCTCAAACCACTGAATTGATGGCTGTATGCCTTTTGTCCCCACTCTTTGAGCCTACCTTGGCTCGTTCTCCCTAGCAACAAGGTTACACACTCCAGACTTGGGAAGCAGGTTACTCACGCAGAGACCGGAAGGAACACAACGGTGAGTGTGAATGCGTGTGGCAACAGTATTCATACTTCTTTTTTATGACTCAAGGTATTTAAGAAAGGCTATAAATTGTGAGGTTATAAACGCATAAGGTTATAAGTTGTGCCACACTACTTAATTTATTTAATTCTGCTCCACTGATGAACTACTATGGTGAGAGGAGAAAATCAGCCAATCTTTAGAAGATAACTTCATCCAGTGATGATAGAAAAATGTTTACTGCAGGCACATGCTCTCATACTTCAGTTATGGAGGTGGGGGTCTCAGGAGAGGACTAAGCATTTCCACACTCCCTTTCATTCTACCCTACCCCACTAGAATTTCCACCTCCATGAGCCTCTCATCTTTCAGCCCTGCTGATGTTCTCTATGAGCAATGCACACTTCTCCAGCAGCTGGCAGGTTTGTCCTTTTAAATAATTCAGAACATTTCAAGGCTTCGTCATATCAGTTGTTATAAAGTGCAGAGGAGAAATGAGGGCTGACACTTTTCTGCTGAGACTGGAAGCCCCAATGACATTTTATTCTAGCCTCTGAGAACCAGAAGTGCATGAATCTTTAAGTCCAGTATTGAATTCAGGATGTCTAGGAGCTACCAGGAAACAATAATTTTTTTTATATCAAAGTTATTTACTAGGGAAAAGGTTAATAATAAATAACACTTTGCACTTCCATAGCATCCAAAAATCCCAATAAAACCTCTCCTGAGTTAGGTCAGTAGTATTATTCCTCTTTTAGAGAAGACGAAATTGAAGAAGATTTGCCCTCAGTCATACAAGTGGAAGAGCCAAGATTAGAACCAAAGTATTATGATTTTCAATTCTGTGCTCTAACCAGCATATCACACTTCCTTATTTCTTGGAGAGCCCCAATAAGTCCTATAACCTTCCATACTCGCTCAAAGCAAAGAGTTATAAAGACTTCTCAGAAAACATGGCTTGTCATTGTGCATTCTGCAGTACATCTGAATTATATTAACTCAGTACAGATCCTATTAGCAAAATTATATTTTCCAAAACATAGTATTTCACCATAAAGGAAAGCGTATTTTGTACCATATGTTTTAAAGAACTTTTTCTGTCATATACACAATTATGAGTTACTAATGGCAGAACTTGAATCTACAAACCTGACATAATTAACAATTTAAGGTCAAGTATCAATACATTCTCTGTACTATTGTATGATACTGACTCTGCAGTTTGCTGCAGTCCTTTGTGTCTGAAATCAAAAGACATGGTCACTATCTTGCAAAATATATTTAAGTGAAAACATCTCAGTTCTGGGAATTCCTCCATTTCATAGTGTAAGCAAGCACAAATGACCTACACTTTTTAAGTTACGGCAAAAGTGTGATTAGCCTACTTAAAGGGATAAATTCAAAACACCCTACGGAAATGTATACAAAAATATAGGTGATTGTCTTGAACTGTATTATTTGATAGGGAGTTGAGATCAGCATACGTGAATATATGGTCAGTCTAGTTTTAAAATTTGGGATTCTAAGATGGATGATGAAACTCCCCATTTGAAAATTCAAATCAGCACGGAGGTATACATTTATATTGTAAACGTATATTTGGAGGCCTAAATACCCATTTGAGCACAAACTGATTTTTCATCTAATTTAGGCTTCTAAAGTTTGGAACACAGTCTCTACTTTCAGTTCAATTTCACATTTGCAGGAGTTACAGATAACCAAGGCATCAGATGCTAAGAAGTTCACAGGACAAGTGAAAAAAATCAACAGTGCAATTCTCTCTAAGATGGTGAAAGTTTTGAGACCTACATGGTGTCATTACTCTGTATTGTCATGCAGGGTAAATACCAAGGTTCCAACTTCCATCCCACTCTCTTGCTTTCTCGTTGGGCAAGGAGAGTTGTAGAGACAGTATATCAGGCTCCTGGCTAGGAGAAACTACACTGGGTTGCTAAAGTGACCCCCCCTGGCAGATGAAGGAGCATGACTGATACATTTAAAACTGAGGATGTCCTTTGCTAGAAGACTATTGGCTGCAGTACAGTGTTTATGGATTATGGGTCTGATCTTTTCAGGTGCTGGGAACCTGCAATCATTAAATTAATAGAAGTGGCAGGTGCTTGGCAGTTCTCAGGTTTAGGCTCTAAGTGGAAATTTGGCTGTCATACAATGCACAATCAGACATATGTCCAGAGATTGTTGTGTTTTAGGGACTGCACTATGAGCCTAGATGATTGTGGGGAAAATACAACACATTCTTAGAAGAATGGAAGCTACAAGTGCATGTTAAATGCATGAACATAATTAAGATTAGAATTCTCTGTACATACAGGTCTCCACAGAAAAGAAATAATTTGATTTCATTTTCCTGCAAATAAAAGGATGATACAGTTTCAAACCAAATGAAAATTTTCAGAAAATACCAACAGGCTGAAATTGTAACATTCTGCAAGAACATGATGGCAGGCTGCCAACAAACCTGGGCTTTCAGGCTCCCAGATAATTAGCAATCAAGAGCCTGGAAGCCCCGGTTCCTGGTTTCACAGCTCCTTGACAGCCCAGTCCTTGGCAAATTGTTCCAATAGTTAATTACTCTCACTTAAAAATGTATGTCTTATTTCCAGTGTGAATTGTCTAGCTTCAACTTCCAGCCATGGGATAGTGTTATACCTTTCTCTGAACAGCTGAAGAGCCCATTATTAAATATTTGTTCCCCATATAGGTACTTACAGACTGTGATCAAGTCACCATTTAACATTCTCTTTATTAAACTAAAAAGATTGCGCTCCTTGAGTCTACCACTACAAGCAGATTTTCTAATCTTTTAATCATTCTCGTGACTGTTCTCTCAACCCTTTCCAATTCATCAATGTCCTGAATTGTGGACACCGGTACAGGACACAGTATTTCAGCAGAGGGTACACCAGTGTGAAATACAGAGGTATAATAACCTCTCCACTCCTACTTGAGACTCCCTTCTTTATGCATTCAAGAATCACATTAGCTATTTTGGCCACAGTGTCACACAGGAAGCTCATGTTCAACTGGTTATCTCCCACAGCCCCCAAATCTTTTTCAGTCACAGCTTCCCAGGATAGAGCCCCCACCTCATAAATAAGGCCTAAATCCTTTGGTTTTAGACAGATACAAACACATATTGTTGGCCAGTTTATCAAGTGATACAGATCACTCTGTATTAGAGACCTGCCCTCTTCATTATTTAACGCTTTCTATTATCCGTAAAATTTATCAGTGATGATTTTGTTTTATGTTTCCTTCCAGGTCATTGACAAAAATGTTAAATAGCAAAGAGCCAAGAACAGTCCTCTGAGGGACCCCCCGGAAACATAGCTGCTCAGTGATCATTCCCTATTTGCAATTACATTTTGAGACTGGTCACTTGGCCAGCTTTTAATCCATTTAATGTTGCCGTTAATTGTATACTGTTCTAGGTTTTTAATAAAAATGTTTTGCAGTACCAAGTCAAACACAGAAATCTAAGTATATTACATCAACACTATTATCTTAATCACCCAAACTTAAAATCTCATTAAAAATGCCAAGTTAGTTTGACAGGATCTATTTTCCATAAGCCCATGTTGACTGACATTTATTATATTACCCTCCTTTAGCTCTTGATTATCTGTATTCCATTATCTTGCCTGAGATCAATGTCAGCCTGACAGGCCTACAATTACCCAGGTCATTCCATTTACTCTTTTAAAAATTGGCATAATATTAGCTTTCTTCCATTCTTCTCAAACTTCTCCACTGTTTCAAGACTTACTGAAAATCTGTGACAGTCAGGCAAGCTCTGCAGCCAGCTCTTTTATACTTCTTGGATTAAAGTTATCTGAACCTGATTTTAAAATGTCTAACTTTAGTAGCTGCTGTTTAACATCCTCCTGAGATACTAGTGGAATGGAAAGTGTGTTATATGATGAGGTTACATCATTTGTTTTTTTCCTCAAATACAAAGCAGAAATATTTATTGAACACTTCTGCCTTTTCTGTATTATTATTGATTGTTCTACCATTTCTATCCAGTAATAAACCAATACCATTGTCAGGATTCTTTTTGATCCTAATATACCTAAAAAATTCCTTCTTCTAGTCTTTAACTGTACTGATCCTTGTGTCTCTTTGCTTCTCTTACCAATTTTCTACAATTCCTAGCCTCTGATTGATATTCATTATCATCAACTTTCCCTTTCTCCCATTTGTTTTTATTTACACACACACACACACACACACACACACACACACACACACACACACACACACACACACACAAAACTTGTTATAATAACCTTCATTTCCTCTTTAAACCATGGCCTTTAAAAAAAAAAAAACAACTCACACACACACACCTCAACCTTTCTTCCTCAATTGTGGTTTTTTATGTTCTTAAGCAATTCCCAATTATCATTCACATTTTTCTAATTAAATTCTTCCTCCCAGCTGATTTGGCTCACAATTTTTTCAGCTATGCGAAACTGGCCATTTTAAAAGACCAAGTGTGTGTGTGTGCATTTTGGACTTTACTCTATTTGCACATTACCAATGTGATCAAATCACAATTACTTGTATCTAAGGTACCATTAATTTTTAGCTCGTAATCAGTTCTTTGTCTGTTAAGGCTGGGTCTAACACAGAATAGTTCTGTGTTGGCTGCAACACTTTTTTTGATGTAGGAAATACAAAATAGTAAATAATACATGAAATAACAAACAGTGGAAATAAGTAAAAGTTATCTTCAACCTAAAGGACATGAAGTATTTTACCTGCATCAATTCTCTCAACACCATTATCCCAGGTAAAAATATTTCTAAGTATTCATGAATGATGCACTAAGACAAGAAATAAAGAGCCCCGTCCTGGAATGCTCACAGTCTAAATGGCAAACACAGACAAGATCCAGCTGATCCATAAAAAAGTGCTCTCTCAGCGTGCTTGTTTTTATTTCTTTAGTTCTAATTTTAAAATTTTTTCCCATCCCTTGTTTTTATTTCCCCTTGTCTTTTATAGAATGCTGGAGTGGAGAAAGCATTTTATTGATATGAGTTAGTATTATTAGACCCACTTTAACAATGGATAAACTCACGTAAGTATTTTTACCTAAGGTCACATCACAAAGTCAACAGCAGAAACCAGGAGATCTAGCCTTTGTTCTAACCACTTAATCACATATTAAGTCACGCATCTTTGTTCTTTTCGTAAGAATCAGTTATGTTAATTACATTTAGATTTCCTGCTTGTTTACAAAAAATCAGATTCAGGAGTCAGGCTGAGAGGCTGGATTTTCATAAGAACATTTTGTTATTATATAAAGCATTGCTTTTCCATCGCTCATCTAATTCTAGAGAGTAAAAATAACTTGATTTACAACTTGTCAATTTAATGGTGAAAGGAAAAAATATTTTTAAAAACTCCTTCAACTGGTCCCATAAATTCTACTTTCTGTCCCAATTTCAAATGATGCAAGGGTCAAAGTCTAACAAAGAACCCCTTTACCATGTCAAGAACTAATATCTGCAGCTTCTCCATTGGTCTCTCACTCCTAATCCCACTTGTAGAACTTCAAGAAAATTGAACCATGGCTCTCAAAAGCAGCAGAATGAATACTAGCTTCAAGCTGTCTATCATATTGAGCTAAAGAAACAAGTTATAACCAGACATGTTCTAGTAACTTCAGTCTTTGGAATGTGTGCAGTTTCACCATACCATGAAGAATCTATGCTATTATGCAAATCGTCTCATCCTCCACTAGAAAAAAAAAGTGTATCATGTTCAGAAACTTAACTATTTTATGAGTATTTTGTAGTCAAGTAATACTGCAGTGAAGGCAGAAACCAAACTCATTTACAGGTATTTTATAGTGCTGTGTGCTATACTCAAGTAATTTGCCAGTATTTAATTGTGCAGTATACCACAAGGACCTCAGAAAATGAATTAACTTCCAGCTACAATTTATAACTTACTGTGAAGTGCCTATAAATTTGTGTATTTAGGAGGCACACTAGATTATATAATTAATATAGGATCTTGCAAGAAAAGTTAAAGGCATGTGCAAATTTAATGTTTTTACTGTCTCGCCACTTAGTTGTGGTTCTGCTTTTCCTCTTTAATTCTTCTTGCCATAAACAACTGACTATACTTTATGACAATAATCTCTTCGGAATCAGCTGTAACTATAGAAACAGTAGAGTTGTTAAAGCAGTGACTTTTTTCAACAAACGCTTAATAAAAAGTACTTCCTTGTTTATCTCCTTTTACATGGGGAGAGTTGTGGACCAGTGGTACAGAACACAAACCTGAGACCAATTTTGATCCCAAATTTAAAAGATTTCCTCTTTGGCCTTCTGTAACTCTGTGCTTTAGTTTCACCATCAGTAAAACAGAATATTTCATTCAGCTGTGAGAATTAATTAATAATTGATTGCAAAGTGCTTCGAAATGGATATTGATGAGCCATTCTCTGAAAGGAATCACAGTGCTTATTAAGATTACATTTTTTAACTACAGAGCAGGAACATTTCTTTTTTCAGTGTAGAGGGAAATTTTAGTATTGTTGAAAGTGAGCTACTAACACGAGCAGGTGATGCAGACTCTATGAAAGCTTCCCTATCCAGCTCTCCAAAACATACCTCACTCCTAACATGCACTAAGTGATCTATACTATTCCAAAGATATTGCACTGATTTATGGAAAGGATAAATTAGGCTCCCATAGAGGCCACTGAAATCACTGGGACTGACATGGGTTCAAAGATTTGGCCACACAAATCCTATTGTAGAAGGAGGGCACTACTGTAGTAGTTCTGCATATGGATCAGTGTTGAAAGGAGTAATACCATAACAATATCGTATTTAGAACCTAAGTCTCAGAAGACAAAAGGACTACATGTATAAACCCATCACACCTCAGCCTGTATTAACTGAACTTGTAAAAGAAAATTAATTCTGCTAGAATGAATGTCTGGTCCCATCTGTTAGGGACACAGAAGGAATAAATTTTGCAAATCAAATGAATTGTGTATTAATTCTTATATCTACAGTTTTTACTCAGGGAGAAATTGCAATACGTCCCATTCTTTTTGCAAGAACCAAGTTTAATTTAACAAAAACTAGCAACAAACAGTAAAATCAAGACGCTGCAATAGTTCCTTCTTTTTACTTCTTCCCCTTTCTATCCCCTCCTTTGAGAATGTCATCTTTGATTCTTATTTGGTCACTAACGGTTTGTTGAGATTATGGATAGATCAGTGAAGGCTGAAAGAAATATTTCTGAAGTCAGAAAGTCTGAACACAAGAGGACCTATTCAAGCCATGATGGAGTGCCTCACAGAGCCTGCAATATGTTCAGAGTTGGCAAACACAGATCTGTTTGGACAGTAAGTACAGCCATCCACTCAGCAAATATCAGCATTCCTATTAGTCCACAGCAAGGAGAACCAGACACTGCAAGCCCTTCTCTAGGTTTCTAGCAATCCATGGGGATAGGTCTCTAGAACAAAAAGGTCTTTGTCTGAAACTTAGAATTCAGTAAGTACAACAGCTTTTGAGAAAACATCGCCTCTCTGCTCAGCACTATGTTTAGATCTAAAAATTATTAAAAAGTTGAAAAACTGATGGGAAATACTTAAGAATTACATTTAAGCGCATGCTCAATAACTTAATCCTCGGACAGAACTACAAAACTGTCTGTCTAGGTACTTATCTAGTCCCACCAACACAGTATTTAAATGCCTTCAGACAGAAAGGCCAGTGAATTACAAATGCATTGCACAAGGCTATGTCCCATTAAGAATTATTTTTGCAAGATTTTGTTTTTAATCACTGGCAACCAAGGCATCAGCAAGTTTCAGCTTTCACAGGGAGTCCGAGGCGCTCAAAAAAAAGTTGACAATGTTTGTAAGAGCTGGAAATATACATAAACTCTGGCTCCTCCCCATCATGCCCAGGGTAGCATTCCTTTGTCTCAAAGACTGCAACACAATTGTCAGCCTCCCCTAATTACGCTCCTGTAACTGATTGTTATTAGCTAGCTCACAGCCAAGGCAATGAAATAGAAACGGTTCATATAATGGTCTTTCACTTCTGGGTTCTTCTCCTGTTACAGTAGAAAACTCTGCCATGTTAATCAATTCTCTTCCCCTCCTCTCCCATTATATTTGTAAAGACATTGTTTCTGCCTTTACAGAATTTCTAACTGATAGGGGAATATGAAATCAGCTCTCGCTCCAAGAAGTTGAAATGTCTCGTTAGCACACAAAGAAGGTGATATGATGGGCCATTAAGCCTCCAGGCTACCAGTTGAACCATTTCCCTTTATTTACCCTCATGTACCCTTTCAACTATTACTAATTTTTATATTTATAGCTATTAACCTTGATAGGGAGGCCTAGTTCACACTAGATGTACTTGCCAATTGTCCCACTTCCATCAGAACTGTCTCAGGATTTTAAATGCAGTTAGGATGTTCACAGTCCCAGGCAACAGATATTCATACTATATTAAAAAAAAAAACCCACTATATTGAAAAAAAACTTTTCATTTGAAAAGTTGTGCACCCAGGCTCCTTTCTCAATCTGCCCCCTCCAATCCCTACAACCTCTAGAGTCTGACTCTTATCCCCTCTGCATTCCAGTCCTGCTGTTGCTTCCTCCGTGCTGCCTGAGCACCAACAGGAGAGACAAGGAAGGCACAGGCAAGGCAGTGTGCCCACTCTCAGTTCCAGTGCCCAGGCCTAGTTCCAGTGCACAACAACTTAGAAGCAGGAATTGCATCCCTGGGCTGGAGCACGCTCAATGCAAATGGAATCTGAAGAATTTAGCTGCTAAATACTAACTAGTCCCTGAGTATGTGCAAATTGAGAATTTTCAAAGGCTTTATAATTTGGCCAAATTTGAGGTATTTTTCACATCCACAGCAAAAGACTCCCTTGACAGAAGGGCAATCCTCCTGCCAAATTTCAAGTCTCTAGCGCCACCAGTCTTTGGAGCAGAGCATCTCAGTGAAGTGATGGAAATTATTTTGTTTGTTTTTGTTTTTGTTTTTTAACATGAGCAAAACAACATTTTCCCCTAATCTCTCTCAGAAACAACTGAACCATTTTTTGCTGAAACACCACAAAAAAAAAAAAAGAAAGAAAGAAAGAAAGGCAGCCAGAGACAGACATCCGGCATAGGAAATTTCAGCTTGAACAGCTGAAGTTTGGCAAAGTTATAAGCAAGTGAAAATAGTTTCATAATGGAAAGAGTTAGGCTGCCTTAACTAGAGGTGGTGCTACCATCTCTGCCCATAGTTTATTTAACTGGTCTCATCACTATAGATGCTATGCTAAACAGACAAGGGGCTAGTGTCCACATTCTGACTTTTTTGTCCCTCTCTTTGCCTTACGCACACTCAAACTTGGGCTAGGAGAAGCTGATGCAGGAAGCAGGGGGAGCAATCAGCCACCCTCAGCCTCGTGCTTGGCCTGCACAGCAATCAGGGCTGCCAACTCTCCTAATACTGTCTTGAATACTAAGATTTTTGCAACATGGCTATTGACCTCTCGCAATCTCGTGAAAAGCTCCTGGCAGTTCGGGATTCCTGCCTGCATAATGGTTGTAGCTGCCACAAACTGCCACTGGGAGACTGAGCAGACAGCTTTGAGCTAGAGGCCGCAGAAGGCGCTGCTCTGCTTGCTGCATCTTGCCTGAGCTTTTCCTGCTGGGGATAGAGACAGCCACCCATGAGGCAAGTGGAAAGCAGGGAACCAGCTCATTCCCATCATCTCCCTCTATCCACCACTAAGTGGGGCAGGGAAAAGGGGATTCTAGGAAAATGCCCTCTCCCCACTTGCCTATCAACCCTACAGGGAATCAGCTGCAGCCTCCTTGCACTCTCCCAGAAATGGGCAGGGGCTGGAGCTGGAGGGGGAGGAGAGGAAGAAGTGATTTGGAGCTGGGGAGGGGCAGTATTTAGGGGTGGGGGTGGAGACATGGACAGGACTCAAAGACAGTGTTCTGTGGACAGGAGGAGCTGAGCCGGGGTGGGGTGGGGATCTGAGCAGGCCGTAATCCCAGGAGGGAGAGAGAAAGGAGCTGAGCAGGGGGCTGTAAAAGGGGTGGGAAATGGGTAGGGGCTGTGCCCAGTGGAAATAGAAAGAACAAGGTAGGGGGGCTGTTGGAGGGAAGTGATGCAGAGGGCAGGACACTGGGGAGTGAATGGAGATCAGTGCCTGGGGAAGGGATGGTGTCGAGTTTTTTTAGGGGAGGAAGGAATTCGGGGGGGGGGGAGGGGAAGATGTCTCACCTTTCAAACACAACTAAAAGGGAGGAGGGTCCCCCAACGTGTGTGTGTCCTCATGTGTATATTATTTGTGCACTGAAAGAGGAATTTCCTGAAACACTCACTCACAGAAGGGGGTGATTCCACCTCAGAAGTTCAGAAATCACCAAACCGACCAAAAACAGCATGAGGGGTTTAAAAAAAAGAGCCCATCATGATATTAAGCCAATCTCGCTCCACTGTCCCTCCTGTCCTGTGATTTTTGGACTTGCGGGTTGGCAGGCAGTGTTGTTCCTCTTCTCTCCACCATACACAGTGGAAGCATCAACATAACTTCACAGGAATTAGGAGAGGGTTTTTTTTTTTTTAATTATTTTTTGAAAAGCTGATAGAAAAATTCTAAATTCTCACTGTAATAAAACACTACCCAGTCTAAATCTAAATATATATTCTTCTGTTTAAAAAGGACAGAATATAAAATTCTGTCTAAAAAGGCTTTCCTCCAAATGTGGGTTTTAAGGTATTTTTTTAACCTACAGTATAACAAAATTATTTCCACAGAAACTTTGGAACTTTAATCAAACCATCCACTTGAATAAAACAGCCCCATTTAGCCAAATTTTGTTCAAACTGATTTCAGCTCTCTGTTTAAACAAACCTTAGGCTACACTGACATCATTTGCACAAGAAGGAGACATTTTTAAAAAAATTAAAATCTGAGGGTCTCAGGTAGATTACTGAATAAAGAGCTGATTTTTAAATCGGCAAGATCCTTTATGACCTCGCTTCAAAGGATAGATTTAGACCTACTAAGCCAATGGAAAACAACAAATTTAATCTTCTCACCCACACTGAACTAAGAATGGAAAATAACTCTGGGAAAAAGCCTTTTACCCCCCTCATGCTGCTACTTAAAAAAGGGGGAAGATGAAAAAAAAATCTATTTTAAGAAAACAACCCGCCCCCATTGGCAAAGTTGACTTCTCTCACCCTCTTGCTGACTTTGTACCATTCCCCCTCACTCTCCACATTTTTTATTACTGTTTACAATTAAATATACACAAATTAAGAGGAAAGGTACTGTACATCTGGGGTCAGGTTCCAGTTCATGTTAGTATAATGCTAGCCATATGGCCTAGATTGACAACTCCTCTTTGGGCCAAAATCTCACATCCAGATTTAGGTACCTAAATAACTGAGGGGGGAAGGGGTTAGGCATCAATGTGCCCGATTTGGGCACCTTACTGAAGAGTACTGTATGTCCCACTGGATAAATAGAGACTCTGATATGGTTAAGTGCCATTTCTGGCCCTAAAAGGTGACTAGGCATTAGACCTTAAACCTGGCACTGGTCCAGGACATAATACTGCATATCCTGTACCCTAAACAGTGTATGGGGACACTGTCAAATACATATTAGGGTGAAAAGAAACATTTCTGTTGAAATTTTCATTTTATTTTATTTTCAAAACTGCGGTTCTCTGCAGCTTCTCAGAAGCTTGGAATGTTAGAATAAATCCCAGGAGAGATGGATTAGTGGGCAGAGAGCAGGTGAGGCAGTCAGATGTAATGTATCCTACGGATACTGCCACTACAAATTTTATGTGATTTTGACGGACAGATCACTATCACAATTCTTCCATCTATCACTGAAATGAAGCTCTCTCTTTGGTGAAATGCAGCAGCTGTTTAACACCACACAGTAAGACAATGATATTCTAGGGCAGAAAGAGAAGAAAGGTACCATAAATTATTGAAACTGCAGGAGAAAATTTATGTAGGCTGACTATATATTGGAATTCAGCCAGAACACCAGATCTAACCACCCCATCCTTTATTAAGCTTTAAAGGGGAAGGGAAAAAAGGTCTAAAGAAAGAGATAGCAAATTATAAGATTCACACACTTAAGAAAAAAAAAATCACAATATGCTAGCACTTGACTTCTTTCATGTTTTTCTGCTGTGTATATTAAACTGTATCTTTGCCCTTCTCTTACAAAGGAATATCCAATTTCCTAGTGGACAACCTGAGTAGCCAAGTAATTTTTTGCACACTAGCCAGCATACTAATTGAGCCTGTAGATCTAGAATACAGAACTGTAGCTATGTAGGGCTGGAAGGGAACTTGAGAGATCATCTAATCCAGCCCTCTTCACTGAGGCAGGACCAAGTAAATCTAGACCATCCCTAACAGGTGTTTGTCTAACTTGTTCTTAATCTCCAATAACAGGGATTCCACGCCCTCCATTGGAAGTATTACCCTTATATTTTTAAAAAGTTTTTCCTAATATCTAAACGTCGCTTGCTGCAGATTAAAGCAATTACATCCTGTCCCACTTATATTATAAATAAATATTTACAAATTGGCCTCATTCTGCAAGGCGCTGAGCACTCTCAATTGCCATTTGACAGAGCTGATAGTCCCCAGCAGGTCCCTGGGGGCACTCAGCACCTTGCAAGTATGGAATCATATATGCTGGCTCTGACTAGAATCAAAAGCAAATTCTCAATGTATTGATGTGGAGAACTGGTCCAATTACCAAGAGCTGAGCAAGGCTCAGCACTTGCCATGGGTAGAGATTTCTGCCGACAGTTTCAACCGACAGGAGGGTTCGTGTTGCAGTTTTCATGTTTGAACCAACCTCAAAATGAAGGTATGTGAAACAAGCCAAGTTTAACATAGGTAGGGTGAAATGCACTCCTCTGAAGAGGACCCCCTGCAGCTTTAACGGGACTTATGTACTGCACTGGCCTTATGTTGCTCCTAAGCACAGGGGTGAATTTCACACTTCGCGTTTTACATGTTTGAGATGCGAGACTATAAATCAGTTCAGGTTTGATTAAAAGCAGCCTAGGTTCTCTTGAAAGGTGTGTATGAAGCTTTCAGTGAAACCTTCGTGATGCCTCCTCCACAGCAATGAATAATAGAGTTTCCATAGTGTGCAACAGCACAGAGAAGCCATTACTTCACCAAGGTAACTCAGTAACTTAATGAAAAGGGTTCCTTAGCAACACAGCAGCAAGCTTTTGACAAGCATTAAGATTAATATACCTTGGAGGCTTGTGGACATAGTTTTGGGTAGAGATCTGAGTTTGGCTTATCAAACTAGGAATCAGAGAATACCTAAAAATGCATTAAAAAAACCTCTAGGAAAGAAAATTTTAAAAACAATTATTGACCTAAACATTCACAAATTATTAAAACCACTGGATATTTATGGACAGCAATTTATATGCCATGCATTAGAATGAATTCCATAGCCCTAACTCCATATTTTAAACCACTAATCTTGGAATTCAAGATCTATAGCATCAGCAATCTCTTCATTGAGATAAAATCCTGTATTTAACCAGAAACCATGCCTTTGTCCATATATACAAAGTAGCTTTTGTACTAAAAGGAAAACCGGATAAAAAGCATGGAGAAATTGTAATAATCTCTACACTAGAGATTATTTAATTTATACTGAAAAGAACCCAGACCTTAAGAGTTTTATCTGTGGAGCTTTCTAAGCCCCATGAAGAAAAATGCACAAAGTAATCCTAGTAATTTGATGTTTACAAGAGTATCATACTAAACCAGGTACAGAACAGGCTTATATAATACATTTTCTTCAGTCTTTTCTGTTAAGCGAGTTGCCTTCCGTTCATTATTTTATCTCAGAGCAGCAATTCTATTATAAACATGCCAAGCATGAAAAGAATTCTAATCACACCAGGAAGAGAGACCTGGAAGTTACTAGCCCTTCTGGTACCAGTTTGCTTCAGCACATGCTAATCCTGTGTGAATCATTTATACAAAAAACAGAAATTCAGTGTCCCAATAAATGACAAAGAAAAATATTTTATTTGCACAAGTCACTTCACTTTTTGGAAGCTTAACCTGGTTATCTATTCATCTTCATGGAAAAGACACTGACAGTAAAACAGCTTTCCTTTGAAACAGATGGTTTTAATACTTGGTGTTATGAGCAGAAGCTCCTAAAATAACAAAGTTTTTGAGATGGTGAAGTAAAGTACAACTTTTAATGAAGTATCACTGGATGAAGTCCCTCTGCCTACATTCATTTCTAACCACTGATGCTCTTAGTTTTTAAAATTTTAAATATGGAATTAAGACAACTTGCTAGAAATTAGTCTTGTACGCTCTCAACAGCCTGACTGGATTCCTTGTACCAACACTCTTCATGATCTGCATTAGAGTCATTATGAGTTGATGATTTCTGGGTTTTAACGAACCATGCTTTGCCATCTGGAGACTGAGCAAAACAGAAGCAACTTCACTACAGTCACAGGAATTAATTACACTGGTATAAAATCATTTAAAATTATCACAAAATCTGGGCTTACTGTTTTAAAATCTTGAAAAAAGAACAGGTAATCTTATTTGATTTTTTTTAATGCCATCATAGATTAAATGAGAACTACTGAATTAGTCAATCTATGATTTTTGAGCAAGAAGTAGATGATTCCAAGAGGCAGCCAACAAGTACCAAAACCAGGATAGAAATTGGATTAAGGGACTGCATAAATACACAGCTTTACAACAGAACTCTATCAGTTTATGTAGGTGTTTAGGCTGTGCTCATCCCCACAGTATCTGAGCAAAAAAATTTTTTTGGTATAAACACCAGTGTGGATATGCTTAGTCACAATTTTAGTCAATCTGCTCTAGCACTTGTTCGACAAGTCTCAGGAACATTGGCCCTTTGCTAAGATTAGCAGTGCTTTTCTGTTTTGGGGCTTTGTAGAAATACCAGAAAACCCTCAAATAATTTCTGTATTCCTATTATTACAGGCCGACTTCCTTATTACTTAGTATCCATACAGAAATCAGCAGCTAATTGTAGTAGTAGATCATTACCTGATAAACTTATATACACAGAAGTGTAGGGTTTTTTAAATTAATTTTTAATTATTAATTTTATTGATACTTTTTGGGCCTCAAGAATGTTTTGGATTTGTTGACGGTACAAACCCAAGCCCATACCTGCTCTCAGGTAGATGTGAATCTGTAAAAGAAAGAATAAGCAGAAAGAGAGAGAAAGAATTTAAATACAAAGTGGATGTTTCTGAATATATTTACAGCTGATCAGCTTAGGGCAGACTGCCTACTTTAGAATAATATTTGTTAACTCTCTTGCATGTACAGCTGTCCAATTATGGCATAATCAATCTTCCAATGACCAGTGTTTCCAAACCTGGAGGTTGCCAGATTGATCCAAGGGACACATAAGCCAGGAAAAGCAGCATGATATACTATTCTTCCCAATGTAAACATTATGAAAGTGGCTCCCTTGCAACCATGAACCCGTTCTGCTGTTAATGCAGTCAGCTGTGAGAGGAGTTCACTTGAACAGACTAGGACATCAGTCCACTGGCATGAGGATTCTTTTTTCTGTTTTCATGGTACTCTACTTAGAAATGGCACCAGGAAGCCATTGCATCTCACAAAGGAGCATTTACTGAGTGACAGAATGGGGAGGAACAGGCACCACACAAATAAAAAAACAAGAAGAAGAGCAAAAAAGAAGGCAAAAGAGAACAAACAAAACAAGAGGGTGAGAAGAGGGAGACAGAAAAGGCCAGCAGAGAGATTATGGACAGAAAAAAGAGCAGATAGTAACCAGGAACATGCAAGGCATCAGAAGACAGATTGGAGTTGCATCTATCTGCAAATCTCTTATTACAAGGAGAGTTCTGATAAAAGGTTGGGAACCACTGCACTGACCATCCAGAGATAACACTGAATATTAAGTATTTCAAATAGTTTGGAAAAAAAATTAAAGTGGTAAAATGATTTCAAAATCAAAAGGCTGCAATGACATTAAAAAAAAAATCCCTACATTGTATAGCAATGGCACTTGTTGCTAATGGGCATCTGTTGTGTTTTTATAATGAAAACTAGATGAAATTTTAAAGTCCTCACTTGAAATACTGTGAACAGATGAACAATCAATAGTGCCACATTCGGTCCCCACACCACATACAATTACATAATTAGCTTTAAATGTAGCAAAGGACAAACAAAAAGAGGAAGCAATTACACTTTGACACATTTCGTGTTTAAAGGCAAACTTAGTCCAGGTCTACACTACAAACGTACAAGGGTACAACTATGCTACTCAAGGATGTGAAAAGTCCACACCCCCTGAGCAGTGCAGTTATACCAACTTGGACCCCATCGGCGTAATAGCATTATCATTGAAGCGCTACAGCAGCGCAGTTGCACCAGTGTGCACCAAGAATATGTAGAGGCATGAGAGGACAGACAGGGGTTGGAACTATCTGCACATCACCACTGCAGCGTTTTAAGAGTAGATCTGCACTTAGGAATTGTTCTTTATTGATGCTGTGAATCTTACAAAATATGAAAAAATTGGTTCAAAACCACCAGCTCCTATTTTATTTCTTTTTTTCCTCCAAATCCCAGTTCCTCCAAGTTTGGGGGTTAGAATTGAATCCCTGGATCCAAACCCAATTCTAGGTCTTGCTTCTGAATCCCAATCAAATCTGGAAGTTTTCCAGCTCTGGTTCAGAAGTGGCTGAAATTTTGTGTGCCTAATTCGTTATGCAAGATTTCCACACTTTGTGCTAAAATGTCCCAGGCTTAAAATCCAAACTCCAAACCAACCGACTTTCTATTGGGATTCAGATGCAGATTCCAAACATTTTCTATTCAGAAACTAAATATTACGGTTCCAGTCTTTAAAATGTAGCATGCGTAAACAGACCAAGCAGCAAAGAATGTGAATAATCATATGCCCCCTATCAGTAATTTGAATCTTTAAAGATGATGTCAGTGGTTCTAGCCACACAGACTTCTCATCAATGTTGACAGCCAGCCAGATCCTCCTTAAGTATCAAGAAAGCAGGGCAGTCCAAGAACAATTTGGAAGTCAGGTTTCACATCTTTGCTCCACATCTTGGGTCTAACAAAGAGGATTAGCTTTTGCGGTGGTGTTTGTTTATTGCTAACATAAGTGTCATGGGATGTATCGCTCACTGCTGGTCTGGTGCCTCTTCCTGGTCACTCTGGGATTAGCCCTTGAGGTAAATGTCCCCTTCTGTGGCTTGCACTGCATCGTTCTGTCTCTCTCACAAGTAGGGTTGCCAGGCGTCTGGTTTTCAACCAGGATGCCCTGTCAAAAAGGGACCTTGGTGGCTCCGGTAAGTGGCGCAGCAGGGCTCAGGCAAACTCCCTGCCTGCCCTGGCTGAGTGCGGCTCCCAGAAGTGGCCATGTCCAGCTCCTACATGCAGGGGTGGCCACGGGGGCTCCATGCGCTGCCCCCACCCCACATGCTGGCCCCAGCTCTGCAGCTCCCATTGGCCAGGAACCATGGCCAATGGGAGCTGCAGGGGCAGCACCTGTGGGCATAGGCAGAGCCCCCTGGCCTAGGGGCCACACATGCTGGCCACTTCTGGGAGCCTCCTGAGATAAGCACCGCCTGGCTGGAGCGCATGCACCAAACCCCCTCCTCCAGTTCAGAACTCTCTCTCACACCCAAACTCCCTTCCAGAACCCGCACCCCCTCCCACACCCCAACCCCCTGTCCCAGCCCTGAGCTCCTTCCTGCACCCCAAATCCCTCATCCCCAGCCAGAGCCCTGAGCTCCTTCCTGCACCCCAACCCCATCTCCGAGCCCGGTGAAAGTGAGTGAGGGTGGGGGACAGCGAGTGACAGAAGGAGAGAGGATGGAGTGAGTGGGGGGGCGGGGACTCAGAGAAGGGTCGGGGCCGCAGTGGGGCCTTGGGGAGGGGCCAAGCAGAGGTCGGGACAAGGGTGTTCAGTTTTGTCTGATTAGAAAGTTGGCAACCCTACTCACAGGTCTGTAGCTCATCTCTTGTCCCAGGAACTGCAGCGTCCTCTTTGTGACTCAGCTCTGCAGCCGGGTCACTCAATATTCCCCCATTCCAGGGTAGCAAAATCCCTTCTCCCTAGCAGTCCCAGGAAGTGTTCCCTCTCACTGCCTCCCGGTACCATTCCCTCAATGACTGGTAGGGGAACCCTCAGATAAGTAGCTCTGGGCCTTCCTTCTTCAGCCCTCAATGCTCCTCCCCAGACTGCTTCCTACCACACCTGGGTCCCCTTCTCTCTCTGGGTGTACCAATTCTAAAACCTTCTTCCCAGGGAGTGATTGCTGGCTGGCTGGCTGGCTACATGCAGTCTTTCCCAGCAGCCCCGTCAATTGCCAGCTACCTGGATTTATATAGACTGCACCTGGTCCTGCATAGATGAACCTGCTTCCAATTAGTTCCCCGCTCCCTGGCTCTCCCTCTAGGAGCAGCCTGTGGAGTTAATTGACCTGCCTGGCCACCTTAATGCCTTTCAGTCCTGTTTGGGGTGGTCACCCCATCACAATAAGGAAACAGATAAATGCAAAGAAGTTACGGCGCTCCCTATTATTTCTTTGTATCTCTCACCATCAAAATTGATTTTCATCCAGGATTGTTCTCTTATTTCATGAACCATCAGAGAATGTGTTCACAACAACCCACAACTCTGGTTGCACGTGAAGTTGTCTATTACTGCAATCCATTGCTTGAAAGGTATCCTTGAAAGGCCACATGCATCAATAGCATAACTACTTACATCCTCACTCCCCCAAGATAGCAGAGCAAAGAGTTGTTGCAGTCTGAATAGGCATGTTTTTTGCACATGAAAAGTACTAAGCCTATTCTAAGTTATTGTTTTTCTGTTTGGGTTTGGGGTTGTTTTTGTTGTTGTTTTACATTAATGCCACATACCACTTCTTAATTGGTTTAAATACTTTGGAATTTACAAATGATGAGTTTCTATAATTTCTAATTCCAAATTCTCATCTTTTCCCATATCCTCCTGAAACTACACTATTAGTTAAACACAAATAATTTCTACCATACCTGGACGGTTTCTAAATAAAGGTCCTGATTTCAGAATTATTCTTATCTCTAAAGAGAGCTTAAAGCTAACTAAAGAAGATTCATCTGGTTAGGTTTTTCATAGCTTCTCTCTCATACACACTCACTTTCCAATCAATCAAGCTTTAATATTTGTAATGCCTAGAATTTTTGTATTTCTCCTTTACTAGAATAAATTCTAGTACTTCTTAAACACTTAATATTATCATCCAGATTTTTATGATCAGCATTAGTATATCTTTTTACTAACAGATGTTTCTTTTGTTTGATACACAGTAAACAATACTCAGATTTCAGAGTGGTAGCCATGTTAGTCTGTATCAGATTATTTTCCTTGTCTCACAAGAATATACAGTACTAGAAACCACATAAAGATATTTTTGATACTCTTGTGCATAAAACATTTGAAAATTTTCAAATGATAACAATAAAAATAAGCAATAACATTTGCCACATTTGTAAAAGCTATGAAATGAAACACTGAAGTCTCATTTAGAGCAGACTTCCTGATTATTAATGTAGCAGAGATGCTGCAGGCCTGAGTTAGTGGGACAGATGCTTTCAGCTCATTGGCTGAGTACTCCATATTCGAATTTAGGGAAACAATATAATAACATCAATTATATGTCTCTGTAATTAAAAAGGACACTATCAACTTCAAATCTAGTCAGGCAATTAAAAAAATAGTTGTAAGTATGACAATTTGTCCCTGAGATTTCCTGCCACTTTCCATGGATTTACGATTTCTTATTTTTAAGTGTTTTTCTCTCCCCTATTGTTGTGTAAAAGATCTACATAAAAAAGGAAAAACAAATCTCCTTAGTGACCAAATAGAGAAAACAATGAATACAAATATTCACTAAGTATTACCAAAAGCATAAAGTGAACATACAGAAGAACTTTTTCCTAATCATTTTCAGGTGTTATAATACTCTGAAGGGTTATTTGCAGCAATGGGAAATAAACTGAATGGTGAGAGAAAAATGTGATTTTTTTAAAAATTGATCAAGTCCCTTTGTTTTCATTTTTATTTACCTAGTGTCACTTTGTAAAAACAAAACAAAAAAAAATAGGGATGGAAGGAAAGAGTTTAAATGCAGGTATAACACAGCAAAGCATGCTGTACCTACTGAATGCTCAGATACGTAAATATTTCTGCAAGATAGTCAAATACTGCAGTCAAACACATACTACATTAGGCCCTGATCCTACAAATGTCTCTTTGGTCAGATACCTGTGCCCACACAGAATCCCACTGATTTCAAAAGGGGGCATGGGTCTGCCTTCACCATGCCAGTTGCAAGATCTGGGCCTTAGTGGTTATGCATTAAGATATGGATTATGAAGCACTGATCACAAACATACAATACAGATAATCCACAAAATTATAGCTAAACAAAACTGCTATCTATGATAAACCAAGTATCAGATCACTCTAAGTTGCAATGGTTTTCTTTAAAACATGAAGCACATTCTGTATTGAGAGGTACTGTAGTAACTCCAGCTAATGGCCAATCATTGAAACCTTATTAATCAATGGTGCATTACTAACACTTTCATTAGTGGGACTTTTTGTTTTCTCGTAAGCAGTCCCTTTCTTAGTGAATGAACAAATACTTACATTGGAAATACTTTATGTAGGGGTTTTGTGAGGATGTTTGCCAACTGTTTTAAACACAAGAGTATTTGTATATATTATATAATACACACAAACACACACACAACCTCCTCAGGCAAGGAGTTCCACAGGTTGACTGTGCGCTGTGTGAAGAAGAACTTTCTTTTATTTCTCTTAAACATACTGCCCATTAATTTCATTTGGTGGCCCCTAGTTCTTATATTATGGGAACAATTGTGGCGGGTTGGATCACAGAAACCCCTTTGGGGCTGCCAACCAATGTGCCAAGACTACTTCTGCCCCTGCTTTCCCTGCCAATCTGGGACTCCAGAACCCTGCCTAGTTGTGCTATACATGATTGCCAGCTACAAACACAGACCCAGGTCTGAACCACCTCCCACAAATTGCAGGCTTAACTGAAACCAGCTTAAGAAGTGTTCTTGTCTCTAACAACCAGATGGCCAACTCCCAATGGGGTCCAAACCCCAAATAAATCCGTTTTATCCTGTATAAAGCTTATGCAGAGTAAACGCAAATTGTTCACCCTCTATAACACTAATAGTGAGATATGCACAGCTGTTTGCCGCCCCTCCCCCCAGGTATTAATACATACTCTGGATTAAATAATAAGTAAAAAGTGAATTTATTAAATACAGGAAGTAGGATTTAAATGGTTCCAAGTAGTAACAGACAGAACAAAATGCATTACCAAGCAAAATGAATAAAACATGCAAGTCTACTCTACTGCCTAATACAGTAAGAAAACTGAATACAGATAAAACCTCACCCTCAGAGGTATTCCAGTAAGTTTCCTTTTACAGACTAGTCTCCTTCTAGTATGGGTCCAGCAATTACTCACCCCCCCTGTAGTTACTGTCCTTTGTTCCAGTTTCTTTCAGATATCCTTTGGGGTGGAGAGGCTATCACTTGAGTCAGCTGAAGACAAAATTGAGGGATCTCCTAGGGTCTTAAATAGACTCTCTCTTGTGGGTGGAGACCCTCTCCCACCATGCAAAGTCCAGCTCCAAGATGGAGTTTTGGAGTCACATGTGCAAGTCACATGTCCATGCATGACTGAGTTCCTTACCAGCCAAGCCACATTCCTGGGAAAGCTCAGATGTGGACTAGCGTCTTCAAGTTCACTGTTGGCTTAAGGGCTTCTTGATTGGGCACTTACTGAGAATAGTCTTTTCTTAGGAAGCTGACCAGCTGCTTCCCTGAGGCTATTTAAAATTAAACAAGTATACAGCCAATATTCATAACTTGGAGTACAAAAATGACACATGCATACAAATAGGATAAATATATTCAGTAGATCATAACCTTTGAAGAGATATGTCACATGGCATATGTAGCATAAAACATATTCCAGTTATGTCATATTCCCATAAAGCATTACAGGATGCAACATCACAACAAGTAAATAACTTTCCTTATTCACTTTCTCCACACCACTCATGATTTTATATACCTCTATCATATCCCCCCTTAGTCTCCTCTTTTCCAAGCTGAAAAGTCCTAGCCTCTTTAATCTCTCCTCATATGGGACCCGTTCCAAACCCCTAATCATTTTAGTTGCCCCTCTCTGAACCTTTTCTAATGCCTGTATATCTTTTTTAAGATAAGGAGACCACATCTGTACACAGTATTCAAGATGTGGGCGTACCATGTTTCCTGTCTTTTAACCAGTTCTCAATCCATGAAAAGATTTCCCACTTATCTCATGACCAACTTAATTTACTTAAAAATCTTTTGTGAGGGACCTTGTCAAAGGCTTTCTGGAAATCTAAGCACACTAAGTCCACTAGATCCCCCTTGTCCACATGTTTGTTGACCCCTTCAAAGAACTCTAATAGATTAGTAAGACATAATTCCCCTTTACAGAAACCATATTGACTTTTGCCCAACAATTTATGTTCTTCTATGTGTCTGACAATTTTTTTCTTTACTATTGTTTCAACTAATTTGCCCAGTAATGACGTTAGACTTACCGGTCTGTAATTGCTGCGGTCACCTCTAGAGCCCTTTTTAAATATTGGCGTTACATTAGGTATCTTCCAGTCATTGGGTACAGAAGCTGATTTAAAAGACAGGTTACAAACCCCAGTTAATAGTTCTGTAATTTCACTTTTGAGTTCTTTCAGAACTCTTGGGTGAATGTCATCTGGTCCAGATTTGTTACTGTTAAGTTTAATAATTAATTCCAAAACCTCCTCTAATGACATCTCAATCTGTGACAATTCCTCAGATTTGTCACCTACAAAGGATGGCTCAGGTGTGGGAATCTCCCTAACATCCTTAGCCGTGAAGACTGAAGCAAAGAATTCATTTAGTTTCTCCACAATGACTTTATCGTCTTTAAAGTGCTCCTTTTTTATCTCAATCGTCTAGAGGCCTCACTGGTTGTTTAGCAGGCTTCCTGCTTCTGATGTACTTAAACATTTTGTTATTACCTTTGGAGTTTTTGGCTAACTGTTCTTCAAACTCCATTTTGGCTTTTCTTATTACATTTTTACACTTAAAAAGGAGCATAAACACTGCCAAATTATTTACCTCACTAGGATCTGATTCCACTTTTTAAAAGGTGCCTTTTTATTTCTCACTGCTTCTTTTACATGTTCGTTAAGCCATGATGGCTCTTTTTTAGTTTTTTTACTGTGTTTTTTAATTTGGGGTATACATTGAAGTTATTATGGTGTCTTTGAAAACTGTCCATGCAGCTTGCAGGGATTTCATTCTAGTCACTGTATCTTTTAATTTCTGTTTAACTAACCTCCTCATTTGCATAGTTCCCCTTTCCGAAATTAAATGCCACAGTGTTGGGCTGCTGAGGTGTTCTTCCCACCACAGGAATGTTAAATGTGATTATATTATGGCCACTATTTCCAAGCTGTCCTGCTATACTTACCTCTTGGACCAGCTCCTGAGCTCCACTCAGGACTAAATCAAGAGTTGTCTCTGCCCTTGTGGGTTCCTGTATCAGCTACTCCAAGAAGCAGTCATTTAAAGTATCGAGAAATTTTGTCTCTGCATTTAGTTCCTGAGGTGACATGTACCCAGTCAATATAGGGATAATTGAAATTCCACACTATTATTGAGTTCTTTATTTTGATAGCCTCTCTAATCTCCCTTAGCATTTCATAGTCACTATCACTGTCCAGGTCAGGTGGTCGATAATAGACCCCTACTGTTATATTCTTATTAGAGCGTGGAATTACTATCCATAGAGAGTCTATGGAACGTGTGGAGTCATTAAAGATTTTTACTTCATTTGATTCTACATTTACTTTCACATATAGTGCCATACCCTCGTCTCCCTCCCACATGCCCTGCATGACCTGTTCTGTCCTTCTGATATATTTTGTACCCCAGAATGTTAGTGTCCCATTGATTGTCCTCACTCCACCAGGTTTCTGTGATGTCTATTATATCAATATCCTCCTTTATCACAAGGCACTCTAGTTCACCCATCTTATTATTTAGACTTCTAGCATTTGTGTACAAGCATTTTAAAAATCTGTCACTATTTGTCAGCCCTTTTCTTATGTGTCGTTCTTTTTTATGTGAATGTTTCTCATCTGATCTGGCCCTTACATTATCCTCTTCCATCCTCTCCTCCTGACTAAAACCTAGAGAATCTCTATCAATAGACTCTCCTTTAAGAGGAGTCTCTGTCTGATCCCTGTGCTCCTCTGCAGTAATCAGCTTTCCCATAGCTCTTAGTTTAAAAACTGCTCTGCAACCTTTTTAATGTTAAGTGCCAACAGTCTGGATCCACTTTGTAGAGAACAGTTACTACTGCCAGACTTGTTTTATCAAAGGAAAATATTGGTACTGATAGATCTTTAAAAGACCTGTCTAGTTAGTTAATTTCAGGGGAAATTTTTAATAAAGCTGTATTAATATTAAATGAGCTCACCATGATTAATGTAATTACAGTAAATACTAAGGAATTAAATTAACAGGCAGCAGGTTTAAAACAAAGATAAGGAAGAACTTTTTCACACAATGCACAAACTTTGGAACTCATTGCCAGGGGATACTGTGAAGACCAAAAGCATAACTTGGTTAAAAAAAGAATTAGATAAGTTCATAGACGATAAGTCTATCAATCGCTATCAGCCAAGATGGTCAGGGACGCAACCCCATTCTGTGGGTATCCTTAAACCTCTGACTGCCAGAAACTGAGACTGGATTATATGGGATGGAACACTCAATAAATTACCTTGTTCTGTTAATTCCCGTTGAAGCATCTGGCACTGGCCACTGTCAGAAGACAGGATAGTGGGCTGGATGGACCATCTGACTCAGTACAGCCATTCTTACCATTACATCATCCTATCACATTACAGAACTATTGAATTCCTAGGAATGACAACCACACTAGATCTAGAATTCCTAGAATTCTTTGGCACCATCAGGCCAGCATCATGACAACAGCAACTACATTCTCGAGTGAGTTTGTCAAAAATCTGTTGCTAGCGTAACTGTATATAGCAGTTTGGCAGACAGTAAATGGCAAGAAATAAGCATGGTCAATAAGGCTTCCAAATCAACAGATTCCATTTCTCGACACAATAATAGATACTCTAAAGTGAAAAACTATACTCATTCTAGAACAGCTCAAAAACATATTAATGCTTACACATTTGCTGTTAATCCTATAGAAGGACTGCATGTGTCCTGTTTTCCCATATGCCAAGAGACAGCATCCAGCTGGAGGAAACAGAAGTGCCATGCTGAATTCAAGTCTACATTTTCCCCAGCCATTCACATTGCTGGGCATGTTACACTTATCATATGAGAGTACTGGGTTTATGAAATGCAAAGTAACCTTGGTGGTGGCCTTCTGCTCACTGGAGACAAAAGCATAACCATGCAGAGTTTTGCTGTCACCAACTTAAATTTCAGACCAGAATTGCTGAAAGATTTGCTAAAATTCATGATCCTCTCAAAACGAACCTCTGTATATTTCTTAATTTGCATCCATATCCCGCAAAAATCACTCTTTCACGTGGTTCAGTCTGAATTTTGCCCATTTCAGTGGTGTCACAATGTGAATTTTTGTATTTTATTGAAACTTCAAGAGTGAAACTTGGTGGTGTCTTGAATCCACGTAGATAAAAACCAAAGGAAACACTTATGTGAACTCCTGCAAAGAACGTGTGATACCTCACACAGCACTAATGGTTACAGTTCGAGTCCAGCAAAACAACAAGAGAATTTCACATAACCTTATGTGGGTTCAACGTGATATACTGTTTGTCAATGTTATAGCAGGAGCACTAGTTGTTCAATTAAGTATTATATTCAAGGGTTAAGGCAAAAATTAGGCCCAATTTTGCAGCTGTCATTCACTTGGGTGATTCATATCCAGAGAAGCATCCCATTGTAGTCAGTTGACTAAGGAACAACAAGTTCTGAGAGTCAGTTTTTCAAGTTTAAGCCTATTATGTGTTATCCATTATCAATTATATGGGGAAGCGTGGCCTAGTGGATAGGGCTTGGACTGGGCTTGGACTGAAGAAAGCTGAGGTTTATTCCCGGTACTGCCACTGGCCTACTTGGTAACCTGGGAGAAATTACTTCACCTCTGTATCTCAGTTTCCCAAACTGCAAATTGGGAATAATGACAGTGACTTCCTTTGTAAAAAGCTTTGAAATCTACTGATGAAAAGCACTACATTATTATTTAAACAATACTGTGTCATTTGCAAAATAATAATGTAGCATTATAAAACCAAAAGGGACACATTCAGAACTAATATTTTTTAAAAATTTAATTCACTGTTACTCCTTCACGGTTGAGTTAGCCAGTGCAGCATGCCAACTTCATCAAGTAATTACACATCACAATGTGTACTGATTATGCAATATGTAACATAACCTGTGCATGCTTAAGTATGCACAATAGGGAAATAGCAATTTTTTTTCTATTTTTAGGGGAATATAACTATATGACTAAAGTTAAAGAAAGAAATAACAGGTCACTTTAGTATGGTTTTGGGCATCAGAAAGTGAGAACACGTGACCTCACACCGTGTTTCAAAGTGACACATGGTTTAGCAGTCAGCAGATAAAATTACACTTTAATCTGAGAAGTCTCATAATAATTCATTTCAATTTATAGGGTACGTATGCCCAAAGGCCTCATAAAATACTTTAGTAATATAGTATATCTTTCAAAACAATACAACCACTTAAACATGTAGCATTAGACATAGTTTTTCATTTGATAGCTTCATCTAGTCAGAAATGTGCACACTGAACCCAATTTCTAAAAACAGCCTGCAAAATGCACACCGATTCTGCATTTACAGAGGCAAATGAACACTTTAGGCTGCAGAACAGCATCTGCAATTTTGGCAGGCACTTTTCTTTGAAAATTGAGCACCCAATATTATGAAAAGTACATGCAAATGAGCTTCTCAGAATGTAAAATAAAATAACACAGAGCTTATAAGACGAGACCAGAGTGACACAACAGAAAGATGACAGCTGGCATATATCATTCTCATTAGCATCTGCAGACTTATTTGTGAATAAATTACAAGACTGTCACGCAGAGCAATCACAAGATTCACATATTAGCCAGATGTTTATGTCTAACTTGGGCAAAAAGAGAATTTTAAAGATTAACCAGATGTATGTAGAAAGACACTGATGAAGAAATGCTATGAAAATTTTAGGGTCATGAGAAGTTTTGTGGTTTTTTGTTTGTTGTCCTGTTAATAAATACAAGGGCTTTATTAAGTATTTACATAGTGCTATAATTTTCCTTGGCCCTTTGGAAAAGATTTTTTTTTAAAAAGACAGTCTCTGCCTCCAAGAGTTTACAATTAACAGAGTGAAGCCAGCAATCCCTCAATCATGCTAGCTGTGTTACTGAAGTAGGTAGGGCTATTTACCTGGATAAAGATTACTTACATTAGTCAGGGACTTGCAAACAGGGCACAATTCTGTACTAGTGTTCCCACTTAAGAGATTTAGGGTCAGAGAATCCCCACTGGCTTCAAAGGCACCGTGTGCAATGCTACTGGAGGAATGCAAGAACAGATACTGTGCACAATTCATATGGCCTATGAATTTAGAGTACTAGTTAGCATAGCAGCCAGCTATCAAAGAAAACAGATCATTTTTAGGAATTTGGGATAAACTTAAGAAATTGTGACGCATTTTACACAACGTTCCTTTCTTTTTTAGGTGGTTTGGTGGAAACCCTGAATACTGAACCCAGGATTTGCTGTTTTTAAGTCAATTCTGTTAATAACTGAGGGTGGTGTTAAAAAAAAAAGACGTTAACAAAGCATTTTCAGTTGACCTTTCAGTGGGTTTGCCCTCCTATTGTGCTGTGTGCAATCGGTACAGATATTGCTTCACATCTTCCTTTTGGTTTAGTTCTGAAATACTTTATATATGAAATCTTTAAAATCCCATTTGTGGACAACCAAGTAAGGGATAAAGGGTGGAACTCGGCCAAGGAGCTGCTGCTCATTTGCCAGTCTATTGCTCTAACAGTTTTGGTCAGTCTCTACCAGAAAGTATTTATTGGCACACAGATGTGAAATTCTTAGATTATAACAAGCTTCCGGCAGGAAAAGAAATATCAAAGGTGTAAATAAAACCACAAATGTTAACTGAATGTCTGGTATTCTAAAGCCGGACAGGCTGGAATGCATTTTCTTCTGAGTCGTTAAGTCATGACCTTCTTAATATTTATACGTTCATTATTCAGCATGTACACCAGGGGTGGGCAAACGTTTTGGCCCAACATCCACATCTGGGAATAGAAATTGTATAGCAGGCCAAGAATGCTCACGAAATTGGGGCTGGGGTGCAGGAGGGGTGAGGGCTCTGGTCGGGGGTGCAGGCCCTGGGGTGGGGCCAGAAACGAGGCGTTCAGGGTGCAGAAGGGGGATCCAGGCTGGGGCGGGAGAGTGAGGTGTGTGGGGGGGGTGGTTAAGAGGGCTCTGTCGGGGGGTGTGGGCTCTGAGGAGGGGCTGGGACTGAGGCGTTTGGAGTGTAGGAGGGTGCTCCTGGCTGGGATCGAGGGGTTCAGAAGGTGGGAGAGAGATCAGGGCTGGGGCAGGGGGTTGGGGTGCAGGAAAGGGTGCAGACTGTGGTTTGGGGTGCAGGCTCTGGGGTGCAGAAGGGGGCTCTGGAAGATGGGAGGAGGATCAGGGTTGGGGCAGGGGTGCAAAAAGGGGTGCAGGCTCCAGCTGGGGGTGAGGGCTCTGGGTGGGGCTGGGGATGAGGAGTTTGGGGTGTAGGAGGGGGCTCTGGGCTGGGATCGAAGGGTTCAGAGGGTGGGAGGGGGATCAGGGCTGGGGCAGGGGCTTGGGGTGCAGGGAGAAGCTCAGGGGTACAGGTACCGGGCAGCACTTACCCTCAAGTGGCTCCTGGAAGCAGAGGCCATGTCCCCCCTCCAGCTCCTCTACACAGCCGCAGCCAGGCAGCTCTGCACACTGCCCCATCCGCAGGCACCACCCCTGCAGCTCCCATTGGCCGCAGTTCCCGGCCAATCAGAGAAGCAGGGGCTGTGCCTGGGGCAGGGGCAATGTGCAGAGCAGAGGCCCCTGGGTGCCACTATACATAGGAGCCGGAACGGAGCCATGCTACTGCTTCTGGGAGCCACGTAAAGCGGCCCCCAACCATGCTCCCCGGCTGGAGTGGGGCAAGCATCAGATCCCACTCCCCAGTGAGACCTCGAGGGCTAGACTAGAACGGCTGGTGGGCCAGATCTGGCCCATGGGCCATAGTTTGCCCACTCCTGATGTACACTGTAAGCGAATAATTAAGGCTTACACTTTTCATTTTGAACTGATATTTACCTGGTGAGTCTCTTAAAGGGTTTAGTGATTTTTTTTTTTAAATGTGAGTGACTTTTCAGTTGCAATCCTGATGTTAATCAGTCTCAGAAAACATCATAACTCTTCTGCTCAGATCTAATAGATCCTCTTAGCATGAATCTGACTTAACCATGAGATGGATGACCAACAGGAGAGCAAGACACAAACTAAAGGCCAAAGGACATTAGGTGCCTCTACAAGTAAACAAACACTAGTTTAAACCATCACACTGTACCCTCCCCCTTTTATTTACACAGTGAGTCAAATTTCTAGAACCCAGAACAAGGGCACTTGTAAAAATGGCATCACACTTGTTTTGTAGGGGGGGAAAAAATTTATACACACAACCCCTGCATTTGAGCAAGAAAAGCAGGCAATTGTGTATGCAAAACAGATTTATGTGCTATCACCTGATACGTACATGCAAATATGGGCTCTTGAATGTACATTGGTGTGTGCACATTTTTGCAGGTGCACCACTGCATCCTGCTTTGAAAAGTATGGTTAATTACGCTCTTTATATTGTCAATTCTGGAAACAGGGTGCAAAAATAAATGTGTAGTTACACATGAATGTGCTATGACATTTTAAAAATATATATTAGCTCTTTAAGGAGTGCTGGAAAAGGTCTAAAATATAAAGATTATGAAAGAAAAAAATGGAAATCTAGGAATTCACATGTAGGTCTCAGATTTCCTACTGCCTATAACTACAACTAACATTTTCTTATGTGACAGTCAGTGGAGAGATCATTGCTGATATAATCCTAACAGATGGGTTTGGCCACTGAAGGGGAAGCAGACATGATCCAATTCTGTCTACACCTGACTCTGTTCTGCCACATTTGGATCATCAGATTCTCTCTGAACGTGCATGGTATTGCACCGCTTTTCAGGACTTGCATGTCATTTGGTGCACATTGATGATGTCGATCTTTGCATCTCAGCAAAAATGCAATTAGCCTTGGAACGAAAACGGATTCACAGTGCCTGTTCACTCAGATAAGCACAGTAAATAGCACGCACAGTGTATATATAAATAGCAGTCGAGATGGGGAAAAGATAAAGACAGAGATAAAGACAGATATTAGGATACAAATTTCCCAGGAAAACACCACAGAGCAAAAATGATAAGCAGCTTCCTTGCATTTCATATAGAAATCTAAGACAAAGCAATTACAGAGGTATTTAAATAAAGAATTCCACGTTCTTTGACATGCCCCGTTTTCTCAAGCCTGGTCTACGCTAGTAAATGAGGTTGGTATAACTACGTCACTCAGGGGTGTGAAAAATCCTTTCCCATGAGTAACGCAGTTAAACCAATGTAACTCCCCGGTGTAGACAGCACCAGCTAGATCGATGGGAGAATTCTCTGGTTAACCTAGCTACTACCTCTTGGGGAGGTGGATTACCTACACCAATGAGAGATCCCTTCTCCTCAGCATAAGTAGCATCTTCACTGAAGCAGTACAGCTGTGCGGCCTCAAGAGCACAACTGCATTGCTGCGGTGTTTTAAGTGTAGACAAACCCCTAGATCTGTCCACACAAAGAAAGTGCTTGAATGATTTTATATTATAGTTAAAACCTAAAAGATTTTAGCAAAGAAAATGAATGCAGTTTATAATTGTTATCTTTGACTGGCTAGATCTTGCTTTACTCGCTTCATCTAAGTGGAGACCTAATTAATTTTTTAGGTGTCAAACACATGACGTGCAATTAAAGCGTTACAAAACTGAAATCAGTTGTGCAACATGACTCAGTATGACTTTCCTTCTGTATTATACTGTCGTATCTGAGGTATAAGAATTGTATGGAATAGCGATGGGCTTGAAACAAAGCCCTAGATGCAAACACCTCGTAATTTGGAAAAGGACAGGTCTTGATCCAACCCTGCAGCTGTCATCGGCCAAACCAACCCCTCAAATTGAAGACACTAACCTCTGAGGAAACTTGGATCTGGGTCTGACTTTTGTAGCTTGGGCTCATCTGTAACAAGAACAGTTGCCAACTTCCATGATTTTGTCACAAATCTCATGATAATTATTGTTTTCCTTGAAGCCCCAGCTCCTGAAGTCAAGTGGCTATGTGATGATTTCAGCCTTCATTCTTAAAGAAAAAGCAAGTTTCTAGTCCTCATGGCTGTGGAGAAGGATTCAAATGATTCAAAATGTGATCCCCAGTGCACCCCTATACTCCCCAAAATCAAAAGGCAAATAAAAAGAACACCAAATCTATTATTTTTACATAATCTCATGATTTTTGGCAAGCCTGACTTATGATTTTTGAATATCTGGGGCTAGCAATACTGATCCCTGTCTGTTATAAAAGGACACAGTTATAACAGTGGCAAGAAAATAAAAGTCATAGCTTAGTAAGCTTATTGGCGTGGCTAAAATAACTATTGGCATAGGGAAACACATCATATAAAATACTCTATAAAATGCCGACACATTTTCAACATGTATGTGTGACCAATATAAGCTTTTAGAAGTCAGTAACTTTGCTAGGGAAATAAAACGCCCAAGCTCCTATGGACTCCCATGTTTCTGTGTTGATTTAACAACCCGAGCCTGAAGTCCATGAAATGTGAACTGTAATCAATGTTTTAAATTATTTAATGACATTATCAGGACAGTTGGTCTCAGAACTATAGGAGACCAATGAATAATAAAGAATTCTCCACTGGCATCTGTTGAAGGGGGGATATGTAATTGTAATGATTTCCAACTTTTGCAATAAAAAGTCTAGGACAAATCTATTGGACAGAATTTTGTGACATGAGATGGAAAAGTCAGTGGAATTATTCTGGATTTACACCACTGAAATAAAACAGATTTTGGCAATAAATGTCCATAGGATTCTCTAGGTCCATCCTTTAGGATGTTGAGGAAACACAAAAACCATAAGTGCTGCAAAGTGACACTTTTTAACATTATGGTTATAAATGATCAGTCTGATAATCTTGTAAAAAGACTGGTTTGTGCTATAATAAACTAGAACGATCTCACTGTTAAATCCTGTATTTAAGCAGGTATGGGACAATTCCATTTAGGGTGGGATGGATGGAGATTAATTACAGAAAGCAGGAGTACCCGTTTACACAATGCCGGTGCATGGTGCATCTGTTTTTCTCTTTTTGTCATTGCAATAGGTGAAACTCCAAACATTTGGAATCTGCAAAACTGATCAAAGTCTCATCAAAATAGATTTGTCCACTACCTCCTGTTTTCAGTCATGCCCAAAATCCAAGTAGGAAGGGAGCCTGTCTCCAAGTACTTCGGCACTTCTGGACCCAACCAGGACAGAGAAGACAGAAGTGCATGACAATGAAAAGTAACAGCAGTTTAATTTAGTTCAGTTTGGATTTTTGTTGAAGATTGGTGTGATGAATTGGGGCTATATCTGTACAATTTATTAATTCTGAGGGAAGTTGTGTTATGAAAATCCGCTCTGAATGTGTATATATACACACATGATCCGCTATTGCTGATAAGCCCTGTGGCACATATGCACCAGACAGAAACAACAGAAAGTGCTTAAGGCTCAATGATTCTATTCAAGTGCAAATATCTGCAACAATGGGTCTAAAGGAAGGGGGAAAAGACAGAGGCTGCAGAAGTTACTAGGAGGAGAACAAGAGACCAAGTGAGGGGGGTAGGGTGAGCTGGGTAAAATAAAGGAACACGCAGGGATAGGGGCCAGACAGGAAGAGGAAGCATATGGCAGAAGTCAGCAAGGTCACAGAAGCTGAGAAGAGGTTCTATAAGGGAGAGAGACCAGGCAGCATGCAACAGCCTGAATGAAGAGGATCTTGCCTGTCTGCCTTCCCGGACCTAGATGGTTCTCCAAGGCTTCCAAAGAGGAGTGAGATGGAAAGCGAGGGACATTGCAGTTTCAGATGTCTATTGTTTTGTATGATCCGTACTCTCTTGTGCTTTACATGATTAGATATAAAATAGCATAAAGATGTCAAACTGAGCAAAGTGTGTGTACATTGACTGCTTCATAACTAGCGCATGCCCCTATCTGAAGTGTCACACCAATATACCAATCTCCTAGAACTGGAAGGGACCTTGAAAGATCATCAAGTCCAGCCCCCTGCCTTCACTAGCAGGTACCAAGTACTGATTTTTGCCCCAGATCCCTAAGTGGCCCCCTTAAGGATTGAACTCACAACCCTGGGTTTAGCAGGCCAATGCTCAAACCACTGAGCTATCCCTCCCCCCACCTTCTGGAGAAATTTTGGAAGAGGAGTGTGTTTAAGTGCCAGGGAGTCTGATGGGTCAGGGACACACGCAGAGGGGCTAGGCGTCAGGACAGCAGTTTCCAGCACTCAGAGGGGATGGCAGATACAAGCTCTGCATCCTGAGAGTGTAACTACAGACTCTGAGATTGGACAGTGGCTGGATTCCATCCAAGCTCAAGGGGCTTGAAACACTCTGGGGATCCAGGGCAGCAGAGGCTCGGATTCTCTGCACAGCAGATCTAGTGGGTAGCTGCAAGGGGGATTCACTAGGATTTGGGACAAAAGAGTTTCTTTTCTTTTTTTTCCTGAACTGCATCATCCCCAGTATTGCAATGCAGTGTTAATACATCAACAGATCATCCACATCCAGAAAAGTACTGCTGACAATCATCATCTTGCAAATATTTGCACTAGTCAGACATCAAGAAAAATGTACTGTTAGGGAGGCATGATGATTTGCAGCTGTACATATTGTCCAGCTAAAACTTTCAGTGTTTTTTAAATGTTGATACTATTAAAGAGTGAGGCGTGAAATGGGATACATCTAATTCAGATGTTCTTACAATTATGTTAAATCCATGAATGCAGGGTATCAGCCATAATAGAGTTTGGGGAGTGTGACACTTATAATCACTTAAAATCTCTCTTTCTGTAGTTAATAAATCTGATTTATACTTTACCTAAAACAGTGTATTTTGCTTGAAGTGCTTGGGAAATCCCAGCTCAGGTTACAAAGACCCTCTCTCCCTCAGTGTGGAGAGGACCAGATGATAAACTTAAACTGGTCACGCTTCTGACCAGGGCAAGACAGTACAGCTCTGGTGTGTAAGACTGGGGAGCTGGGAGAAATTGGCTGGTGCCTTTCTCCATGTGATTCATGAGTGGCTCTGGGAGCATTCATGCAATCTAGCTGGGTTTGGAAAGGTTTGCTGCTGATCACTAGCAAAGCACTGTGATAGACAGCTGAGGCTGGAGAGTTGAGGGAGCACAGTGATAGCCCAGTTCCAGGTAGTATCCCGGGGATCCCATCACAGGGAGCACCTATGGTAATGAATACTTTGTTTATACTCTCTGGATGGTTTGTCTATCTAGAAAAGTATCTAACCAAGACGGAAAGCCAACAGATTATCTTTTATTGTCATTTGCTAGCTTTAAAACGAATGGTTTAAGAGAGAAATCTATTTTCATTCCTCTGACAACAGAATTGTGTGTCCTCAACTGTATTTACAGAGCCCAGGTCCAATTAATGAGTTTGAGCTCTAAAATGTTCACTGCCAATGAAAGAAGAGTAGCAAGCTGGGCATATTTCAATTATTTTTTTAAAAAGCATCTGGTTCAGAATGATTGTTAATAGGAATAATCAGAAAAATATTTTGATCTATTGTTGATCAGAAGCCTGAAGTGAACAAATAGGTCTTTTTACCTGATCACTTGACAGATAATCCCCTAAAAGCATTTCATTTGACCTGCTGAGAGTTTTGCCTAAGTATTGTCCTATTGCTCCTCTTCTAGGCATCAGAGTAGATTCACTAGTATCTCCCCAGTGCACACCAGCCCTGAGCCCTTCATCCCCAGCCCAACCCCAGAGCACATACCCTCAGCCAGAGCCCTCACCCCCACCCCAACCCTCTGCCCCAGCTCTGAGCCCCCTCCTGCACTCCAAACTCCTTGTCTCCACCCCCAACGCATGAATTTTGTTATGTTCACCGATATGAAGGTGATGTGTCACGCATCACCTCCATACTGGTGTATGTAACAAAATTCCTTCCGCACATGGGTGGCAAATATTAGAGGGAACACTGCCTGCAATCCCTGAGGATTGTTTGTATTGTTCAAGCTTTTCCTCTGGATACATTTTCCCTTTATCCTTTATTCTTATCATTCATCGCCTATAGGTATCTCCTCAAGCAAAACTGTTTTAGTGTCAACCAGCAGTCCTAAGTTTCTTGCATTTCTCTGACAGCTCGAAGGGTAAACATTGGAGAAACTTCTCCAAAATCTAGGATATGAAAATTCACCAACTATCAGCTGGTAAGGCAGCTGTGAAACAGATGACCTCATTGATACCGGAAATCAAACTACTCATTGATGTTCAAGCATTGTACCAACTTCTAAAAAGCTATTTTGATCACAGCAAACTATTTAATATGTGATCTTTCAAAAAGGAAGGTTTGGGGTTTTTGTTTTTTTTTTAAATGATTTCTTCAGACAACCACAAGTAATAAAGAACTTTTTGTGCCCTCTTATGTTTCTACACCAGTACCAGCTTTTTTTCCTTCCCTCCCTGGCTACACAAGGGATTGTCAAGCACAGTGTTCTTTCAGGCCATTTTGTTACATACTCTAGCTGACTGCTGACCTTTAATGCTGACCATTGTGATGTCAGATGTATATTATACTGCTGCTTGCCAATCAAGCATGGAATTATTATTGTTTTGGTTGGGAGTGGGGAAATGAATTCCTACTACCAGTTTCCTTATGTGCATTCTGCTGTACAATACATATTTTCCCATGTGTACTCAACAGAAAACAGTTTCACTTCCAGGGAAAACTTGGGAGGTGCGTGGCAAATTGTAAATCCTTTAAATCATCTGTTTATCAACTAACAGTAACGAAATCCTAGGAAATTATTTCGATGTGCTTGGTATACATGTTGGGAACAGAGTGTGTGTTTGCATCCACAAAACATTTTAGTACTAAAAAAAATAAGGCAGAAACATTTTCTTACAAGATGTTAAAATTTTCCAGCTGACAGATCACCCTGAGTCACAACACAACTATTTCATCATACACTTATAACAAACGCATCTATTCTTGAAAGCTATATGGCAAACACCACACCTACAAGTCCATAGGAGCATTACACGGTTTGCAGATGTAGCCAACGTGAGGGAGGCGGATGGCAATCTCTTGTACACATCTGTTACATGTGGGAAAAATCCATGCTGGTGTTTTGTCAAACTGTCTCTATTAGTAATGAATACAGCTGTTCTGTGTTGGGTAATAATCAGTGTTGCAACACTTTAAGTAAATTAACTCCAGACAAAACTATGCCATGCTGTTCATGCTCAGCTGTAATTCTGATTATCCTGGGAAATGCCACTGTGCTTTTAAAAAAATGTTTAATGCAGCTGTATTTGCTTCAAGGAATGTCAAAAGAATTTGTTTTTATTCCATGCATATTCTTCACTCTACTGTAGAGTTGCCCATTCATGTAGCACAAACATTTATTTTACATGAGGCAGTATTTTCTTTGTGCTTTGAGCCTGAGATTAGACTAGTGGTCACTTGGGTCCTAGTCTCAACTCTGCCACAGATTCACTGCATGGCCAGGGACAAGTTCCTGCTGCCCCGTGCCTCAATTTCCCCACCAGTAAAAGGGAAATTATGACATTACCATTTGTTAAGTGTATCAAAATCTCTGGATGGAAAAGATTTATCATTAATATTACATATTCATTTGATGACTCACATTAGAATAAAACAATATACCATTCTTGTAGAATACGTTCATGTCTCAGCTCTCACTGAGGTTATATCAAACATGCTTTCCCAGCAGCATTTCAGAGACACATTAACAAATATTAAGCCTATCTTCAAGTTAATTATGTGATGAATTTTCAAAACCAGTTGCTGTAGGCACACCATTGCTCCCCTTTGAAATGCTTGCATTATAACCTGAGCATACTGTTTTTGTATACTTTCCCCACAAAGCTCAATTTACAACCTTTGTAAAGGTACACAAAACAAATCAAGCACAGAAGCGCTTTGTATGACTGTTCCGGATGGATATCTTTGTGCTGTTACTGGCAAAGGCCTCCATGGACCCTCTTTCTTCAGTGACTGAATGCACGAAGAGTTCTATTTTACAGCAGATACAGTAAAATATTTAACATTACAGAACACCATTTCCACCATTAAAATAAAGCTTGTGATAGTATTTTCATTATAAACACCACCACATTTTCAGGAGATTTACAGGCAAGTGAAAAGACTGCAAAGTGTTCCCAGGGACTGATTTTTTTTTTTTTTTTTGCACAACTTTGGCAGGCCAGCGGAGGTGGAGAGAGGGGAACAGTAGCTGTAGGAATGCAAAATTTCTACCTGGAAATTTCCATACAGACTTGATTTACTCATCCAGTTCAAAGCAGAGTGGAATCATCTGACGGTACTGTCTTTAGAAATACACAAACAGCTAAATTCTAGGGCAAAATCCAGCCTACAATAAATTCATTTGTATTTCAAAGACCACTTTGATGGGTGCAATTCTTGTTGTCTCAAGCAGAGCCCAAAAAAGGGGAGGAAGTAGACAGAATCCTCCTCCGACTCATAGCTAAAGGATGGGGGGGACACAGCTGAACTGTGGCCCTTACTACAGTCCCTTGCCCTTGCAGAGCTGGCTGTGCACCAACCACTTTCCCATACACAAACACAAGCTTGTGCCACCGCCTGCTCCCACCTAGTGAGCTGACAGAGTTCAGCTCCTCAGTACACACAGGGCTGTATAGCCTTCTTACATGGCTTCTGAAGCTTGGGCCCTCCCCATGCAGGGGAGTCACAGCAGCCCTACTGCTTTCGGGTGCCTACCATAGCCTCTCCAGAGAAAGAAGGACTTTTCTTTCTAAGTAGAATCATAGAATATCAGGGTTGGAAGGGACCTCAGGAGGTATCTAGTCCAACTCCCTGCTCAAAGTAGAACCAACACCAACTAAATCATCCGAGCCAGGGATTTGTCAAGCCTGACCATAAAAACCTCTAAGGAAGGAGATTCCACCACCTCCCTAGGTAACCCATTCCAGTGCTTCACCACCCTCCTAGTGAAAAAGTTTTTCCTAATATCCAACCAAAACCTCCCCCACTGCAACTTGAGACCATTACTCCTTGTTCTGGCACCTGGTACCACTGAGAACAGTTTAGATCCATCCTCTTTGGAACTCCCTTTCAGGTAATTGAAAGCAGCTATCAAATCCCCCCTCCCCCCACCAATTCTTCTCTTCTGCAGTCTAAACAATCCCAGTTCCTTCAGCCTCTCCTAATAAGTCATGTGCTCCAGCCCCCTAATCATTTTTGTTGCCCTCCACTGGACTCTCTCCAATTTTTCCACATCCTTCTTGTAGTTTGGGGCCCAAAACTGGACACAGTACTCCAGATGAGGCCTCATCAATGTCGAATAGAGGGGAATGATCACGTCCCTTGATCCGCTGGCATCAATGGACGCAGATTTTCAGTTTGTTCAGTGCATTACTGAACAGCAATCTCAGCCTTTCCTGCTACTTCACTAGAGACAGCTCCTCTGTTTCTAAATTCACTCTAAGCAGGTTCCATTATACAGCTCTTCCTTCTTCCTCTAACTGAAATATTGATGGGCAGTTAGTACAGGTTAGTACACAATACAGGTCAGTAAAGCTCTTCCTACTTCCCTTAAGGAAATACAGGGCAAAAATGCATGTATGGTCTTTTAAAAAAAAAAAATACAAAATCTTGATAGGGAACTTCAGTATAGGGAAGACTTTGTGTGCATACATATAGCAGAAATATTTACATCACAGACAGAGCCAGTGTGCTCTAAGATATGTATGGTTTACTAACCAAATTGATACCAAATCAGCTTTCACAATGGACTACAGCAGGGTTAGGCAACCTATGGCACAGGTGCCGAAGGCGGCATGCGAGCTGATTTTCAGCGGCACTCACACTGCCCGGGGTCCTGGCCACCAGTCCGGGGGGCTCTGCATTTTAATTTAATTTTAAATGAAGCTTCTTAAACATTTTAAAAAAGTCTTATTTACTTTACGTACAACAATAGTTTAGTTATATAATATAGACTTACAGAAAGCGACCTTCCAAAAAGGTTAAAATGTATTATTGGCACGTGAAACCTTAAATCAGAGTGAATAAATGAAGACTCAGCACACCACTTCTGAAAGGTGCCGACCCCTGGACTACAGTGTCTCATGTTATGAACCCATATGGAAAAGCCATGTATAAACTACAGAACGATGATGAAGATTCCCTCGTGTGTTTTAACCCTAAGGAAATTTTAATTTGCTTTAAAAAGTTCACAGTTGTATATAAACACACACACACACACATTTCCATTTCTAATATATCTTTTTTGAGATAGGGTGACCAGAATTGCATGCAGTATTCAAGGTGCGGGCATACCATGGATTTATATAATGGCATTATGATCTTTTATGTCTTATTATCTAACCCCTTCCTAATGTTTCCTAACATTGTTAGCTTTTTTCACTGCTGCTCCACATCGAGCAGGTGTTTTCAGAGAACTATCCATGACTCTTGCATCTTGTGGAGTCTTTACACCTGTGCAAAGAGAGCACAGCGAGGGCTTGTCTACACGTACAGTGCGGCAGTGGCACGGCTGCAGCTGCACTGCTCTAGTGCTTCACTGAAGATGCTACTGCGCTGAAGGGAGAGCGTCTCCCATCAGCACAGTTAATCCAACTCATTGAGACAGTGGTCGGCAACCTTTCGGAAGTGGTGTGCCGAATCTTCATTTAGTCACTCTAAGTTAAGGTTTCGTATGCCAGTAATACATTTTAACATTTTTACACGGTCTCTTTCTCTAAGTCTATAATATATAACTAAACTATGTTGTATGTAAAGTAAATAAGGTTTTTGAAATGTTTAAGAAGCTTCATTTAAAATTAAATTAAAATGCAGAGTTCCCAGACTGGTGGCCAAGACCCAGGCAGTGTGAGTGCCACTGAAAATCAGCTCGCGTGCCGCCTTTGGCACCCATGCCATAGGTTGCCTACCCCTGCCTTGAGAGGTGATAGCAATGACAGGAGAAAGTCTTCCATCAACATAGCACTGTACACAGAGGGGGTTAGGTCAGTGTAACTACATCGCTCAAGGGTGTGGATTTTTCACACCCCTGAGAGACATATTTATACCACCATAAGTTTATAGTGCATACCTTGCCTAAAACACTGCCATTCTGATTTGGTTATGTTTAATATGCATTTTGCACTAATGAAAATGACTATACAAGGTGTCATGTTTCAGAATGGTTGCCGTGTTAGGGTATGTCTACACTATGGGATTATTCCGATTTTACAGAAACCGGTCTTTTAAAACAGATTGTATAAAGTCGAGTGCACGCTACCACACTAAGCACATTAATTCGGCGGTGTGCATCCATGTACTGAGGCTAGCGTCGATTTCCGGAGCGTTGCACTGTGGGTAGCTATCCCATAGTTCCCGCAGTCTACCCTGCCCATTGGAATTCTGGGTTGAGATCCCAATGCATGATGGGGCAAAAACAGTGTCGCGGGTGATTCTGGGTAAATGTCATCACTAAATCCTTCTTCCGTGAAAGCAACGGCAGACAATCATTTCGTGCCCTTTTTCCCTGGATTGCCCTGGCAGACGCCATAGCATGGTAACCATGAAGCCTGTTTTGCCTTTTGTCACTGTATGTGTACTGGATGTTGCTGACAGACACGGTACTGCAGTGCTACACAGCAGCATTCATTTGCCTTTGCAAAGTAGCAGAGACGGTTACCATCCCTATTGCACCGTTTGCCATTGTAAATTGGCAATCAGATGACGGTTATCAGTCATTCTGTACCGTTTGCATTTGGAAATTGGCGATGACGGTTATCAATCCTTTTGTACTATCTGCTGCTGTCATGGGTGCTCCCAGCTGGCCTCGCTTGAGGTCGGCTGGCGGCGCATGGACAAAAATGGGAATGACTCCCCAGGTCATTCCCTTCTTTATGTTTTGTCTAAAAATAGTCAGTCCTGGCTAGAATATGGGGCAAGTGTACTAGAGAACCAGAGAGAACAACTGCTCCGGGTCAGAGCCCCAGATATCCCGCAGAAATGATGAGCTGCATGCCATTCCAAGGGGTGCCCCTGCAACAACCCCACCCATTGCTTCCCTCCTCCCCCAACCCTCCTGGGCTACCGTGGCAGTGTCCCCCCATTTGTGTGATGAAGGAATAAAGAATGCAGGAATAAGAAACACTGAGTTTTTAGCAAGATAAAATGGGGGGGGGCAGCCTCCAGCTGCTATGATAGTCCAGGCAAGACATTAAAGGGTGCGGGGGAGAGAAGCGCAGCCTCCCGCTGCTATGACAGTCCAGGGAGTACAGAATCTTCTTTAGACATGAAAGGGCAGGGGGCTGATGGAGCTCAGCCTCCAGCTGCTATGATGAGGACGGTTACCAAGCCTTTTGTACCGTCTGCCGGGAATGACTGGGAGTCATTCCCATTTTTACCGAGGCCAGCCAGGAGCACTCACAGGCTGATGATGACGATGGCTACCAGTCATTTTGCACCATCTGCTACCGGGAAGGGGATGCTGGTGTTTAGCGCTGCAGCACCGCGTCTACCAGCAGCATGCAGTAGACATAGGGTGACACTGAAAAAAGGTGAGAAATGATTTTTTCCCTTCTCTTTAGGGGGGAGTGGGGAGAAGGGTGTAAATTGACATCATACACCCTGAAACACCCGGGAAAATGTTTTTGACTCTTCAGACATTGGTTGCTCAGCCAAGAATGCAAATCCTTTTCAGAGACTGCGGGGACTGTGGGATAGCTGGAGTCCTCAGTACCCCCTCCCTCCCTCCATGAGCGTCCATTTGATTCTTTGACTTTCTGTTACGCTTGTCACGCAGCACTGTGCTGAGTCCCTGCTGTGGCCTCTGTCTATCATAGCCTGGAGATTTTTTCAAATGCTTTGTCATTTCGTCTTCTGTAACAGAGCTCTGATAGAACAGATTTGTCTCCCCACACAGCAATCAGATCCAGTATCTCCCATACGGTCCAAGCTGGAGCTCTTTTTGGATTTGGGACTGCATCGCCACCCATGCCGATCAGAGCTCCACGCTGGGCAAACAGGAAATGAAATTCAAAAGTTTGCAGGGCTTTTCCTATCTACCTGGCCAGTGCATCTGAGTTCAGATTGCTTTCCAGAGCGGTCACAATAGTGCACTCTGGGATACCGCCCGGAGGCCAATACCGTCGAATTGTGGCCACACTAACCCTAATCCGACATGGCAATACCAATTTCAGCGCTACTCACTTCATCGGGGAGGAGTACAGAAATCAGTTTAAAGAGCCCTTTATATCGATATAAAGGGCTTCGTTGTGTGGATGAGTGGATGATTAATTTGGTTTAATGCTGCTAAATTCGGTTTAAAAGCGTAGTGTAGACCAGGCCTGACTCTGTATCAGAAAAAACAATGAGGAGTCCTTGTGGCACCTTAGAGATTAGCAAATTTATTTGGGCATAAGCTTTCATGGGCTAGAACCCACTTCATCAGATGCATGGAGTGAAAATACAGTAGCAGGTAAATATATACATAGTACATGAAAAGGTGGGAGTTGCCTTACCAAGTGGGGGGTCAGTCTAAGGAGACAATTCAACTAACAGTAGAATACCAAGGGAGGAAAAATCACTTCTGTAGTGGTAATGAGGGTGGTCCATTTCAAACAGTTGACAAGAAGGTGTGAGTAACAGTAGGGGGAAATTAATATGGTAAAATTAGGTTTTGTAATGACCCATCCACTCCCAGTCTTTATTCAGGCCTAATTTGATGGTGCCCAGTTTGCAAATTAATTCCAGTTCTGCAGTTCCATGTTGGAGTCTGGTTTTGAAGTTTTTTTGTTGAAGAATTGCCACTTTTAAGTCTGTTATTAAGTTACCAGGGAGTTTGAAGTGTTCTCCTACTGGTTTTTGAATGTTGTAATTCCTGATGTCAGATTTGTGTCCATTCATTCTTTTGCATAGAGGCTGTCTGATTTGGCCAATGTACATGGCAGAGGGGCATTGCTGGCACATGATGGCATATATCACATTGGTAGATGTGCAGATGATCGAGTGCAGCATGCAGTGTTGTTGTAGACATGTTGGTCCCAAGATATTAGAGACACAATGTGGGTGAGACAATAACTTTTATTGTACCAACTTCTATCGGTGAGAGACACAAACTTTCAACCTTACACGGAGCTCTTCTTCAGGTTTAGGAAACTAGCTCCAAGTGTCAGTGCTAAATACACGATTTGAACAGATTGTCTAGCATACGTAGTGGACACATATTTCAAGGGACCATTCAAGGTGAAGTGGCCCATTAACACTCCTCCAATGATTGGCAGGAAAGAAGGGGGGGAAGCAACTGAGAGTTGTAATAAGCAATAAATCTGGTGTCTCAGTTCAGTCCATGACTTTCAGTATCTAACAAAGTTATGAATTTAAGCTCCCAGGCTCATCTTTTGAGTGCGTGTGCAGGTTTCCTTTGAGAATGCGGACTGACAGGTCAGATATAGAGTGATCACTTTGTGACAGGTGTTTACCTACAGATGATGGGGTGGTTTTTCTCTTTTATCTTTTTCCTGTGTAAGTTCATTCACCCACAAAGTTACTATAGGAGGATGACGTATACCACATGTTGTGGCAGGCATGTGTAGAAGGATCCATGAATCTTGAAAGGTGTAGGGCAGTAGAGGATCAGTTCCTAAAGAGGAATTCGAAGATTCAGTACTATTACAAGAAGACTACAAATGCATTTGAAAGGACCTCCTTCTGTCTTTTGGAAATCTCTGCTACAAGGCTGCTGGAAACATTAACATAAATATGAAAACCAAGATCTGAGAACTAACCGTCCTTATCTGCAACATTACGCTGATCTGAGAGTTAAACAGCCAACCACAGTGAACAAGGGTGATTACGATGAAAAATCGAGGTTACTGTGAGAGTTACTTTTTCTTGGTTTTCCCCATGCATGGTGTACTATTACACTACACGAACACGCAAGACAACAGGCAATGAAGGCCTATTTGAGCAAAGAGAGAATTTTTCGTTTTCCAACTATTGCACCTGGCTCATTGCCGCATAAGACTTTTTGCTTACCCATTGTAATATCTATTCCCAGACATCACAGCTGGTTAGACTGAATGGGGTAATTTTTTTGCTCTCATTAACTGTATTTGCACCTATGAAAATATTTATACATCAAACAAACCAGTTACTGATTATTTTAAATTAACGTTTTATACCTTTATTTTAAATAGTGAAAATATTTTATTTAAAAAAAACTGTTGGAGAAAGTTTCTAAAGATAAAATGCAGTTTCTGCAAATGTAATAACCTGTTAAATATGAATTAACAAGATCAACTATACCCTTTGCTTGACACATCCATCCTTAAATAAAAGGACACCATGGAAAATAAACTAATACAAAACATTGTGCACTTGCTCTTTGCTGTACTAGAGATGACACAAATGGAGACGGGACACTGGACTAGGTGGGTCAGTAATCTGAGGTGACAGTGAGTATTCTCTCTCACACACGACTGGCTGGCTGGCTCTTGTTCACATGCTAAGGGTCTAACTGATCACCACGTGGAGGGTACAAAAGCATTTTCCCCCCCGTCAGACTGGAACGGTCCTTGGGGTTTTTTTGCCTGCCTGTGCTGCACGGAGTGAGTGTCACTTGCCATAATTATCTGGGTATATCGCATTTAATCGATTCCCGGCCACTGCATGGGACTCATGAATTGGTGCGCCTTGGTCACTCCTATTCTATATCTGTGGCACATAACTGTCCAGTCTCTTGTGGGCTGTAATACTTTGGTCTAATTTTGTTTGCCGGGTTTAGTGTGAAGGTGCAGGGTGGTGTTGATGGCCAAGAGGTAAGACCAGATGATCTAGTGGTCCTTCCTGGTATTAAATTCTATGGCTCAAAAGCAAATTCAAATTAATATTTGAACCTCAGTTGTGAATCTATCCTATTCCATCTGAGTAAAGTAGTTCACATTACGCAGCATACACACTAGTAAAGACATGGATTAAGTGTGAAATAATAGATACCTAAGACCTACAATGTGCTATTCATCCATAGCTCTCAAAGTGCTCTGCCAAAGGTAGGAAAGCATCACTATTCCCATTATACATATGGTGAAACTAGGCACAAAAGGGCTAAGTGAACAGTCCTGTCATGCATGAACCAGCAGAAATGCCAAGAACAGAACCTAGGTCTTCTAACTCCAGGTCCTATGATCCTGTCATTGTATTATGCTGTCTCTACTATCAATCTAACTTTATATATACTTTATATATATTTGAACATGACAGTTATAGCATATAATTAACACTATGGTGTAGTTAGTTGAACATGTGAAGATCCTCCTCCCCACTACCTTACATGTTGGTGTCATTTTGGGAACAATTTAATAAATCCTAGTCTTGTTGAATGAGTGGGTGGCAAAAAGCATTTCCCTGGAGAAGATGATTTTCTGGCTGAATTGGCCAACCCATAAAATTGTTTTTAATTATTTTGCCTTGGTTAAGTAGCCAGGAAATTTGTGACTCATCCTTAAGGCCTTTCCAAGTTGGAGTACAAACTGTCACATAAGTCGCTGCTGTAAACAAAACTGGCCCACTTTCAAGAACATTCCTTCGTGAAAATGTTTAGCCCGCAGTTTTACATTTTATAACTTCTCTAAAAGATCTCAAGATTTCTCCAGTGATACTTTAAGGCAGCCTTTCACTGTGCTCAGAATGATGTAACACAATCCAAATAATTCTCAGGCAACCCTTAAAAACTCTTTACAAGATCTGTTATGCACCTCTGACTAGGCTTCAACACTGACTTTATTGTTTTAAAGAATCTTGAAGAGGCATGTGAATGAAGAGGTAGGGGAGTACAGTGTTGGGCTCAGTGATAGAGAACCTGAAATATTAACAATTTACTCTCAAGTTTACCTTGAGGAAAACACAGTTGGCTGAGCATGGCACTAGCAAGGATATGTTTCTTAAAGGCCTCAGTCACTAGTCTTCTATAGCATCGCATGTCATCATGTTAGTAAAACTACAAATCTTGTATATAATGATAGCAGGCCACGCTTCAAGTCTGAGAGGACTTTAAAGTATCAGTCAAGCCAGCCACACAGTTATAGAGCAGGGGAGTACGTTTTGCCAGGAGTGTCCTGGAATCGGGCTCTATCTCCCAGAGACTACTGAAGCCAAACCAGGACATTTTAGGCTGCTAAAAGTCCAGCGGCGCCGTGGGGCTAAGGCAGGCTCCTTGCCTGCTCTGGCCCTGTGCCACTTCCAGAAGTAGCTGGCACATCTTTGCAGCCTGGGGGGGGAAGTGCCTGCAGGTGTGGGAAGCACACGGAGCCCGTTGCCGCTCCCCCAAATACACACCCAGCAGGGGCCGCAGGGATGTGCCAGCTGCTTGGAGCAGCGGAGGGCCCGGCAGGCAGGGAGCCTGCCTTAGCCTCACTGCGCTGTCAACGTGGAGCCAACCAAGGAAATCACCTCCCAACCAGAGTCTGCACCCTGCACTCTCTCCTGCACTCCAACTCCCTGCCCCAGGCTCAGTGCGAAGCCCCCTCCCACGCTCCAAATCCCTCAGCCCCAGCCCAGAGCCCACACCCCAACTCGCCACCCCAGCTTGGTAAAAGTGAGTGAGGGTGGGAGAGAGCAAGTGATGGAGGGAGGGGGGATGGAGTAAGCAGGGCAGGGCCTTGGAGAAGGGGTGGGGCCTCAGGAAAGGGGCAGAAAAGGGGGCAGGAAATGGTGTTTGGGTTTGTGTAACACTGCTGTACAGCCAAAACGCTTCTGAAATAAATGTAGTCCAACTTTACTAATTCTGGGTCACTGAAAACGAAAATGATGCTTAAAATTGTTGATTGGCTCTAGCTTTCAAGATATGCTATTGGGTCAGTGTATAAGACCCTTGACTTGGGAATGGCGGAGGATAAGTGAGTTATAAAGGGAAGGGATCTCAATTTAAACCAGAAAGGACTAAAATACATCTTTGACTGGATCTATGAATAAATCTATGACTGCGTTTGGACAGTACTGGCTTTTGAGGCAAAACAATGAATGATGCAATCTGAAGCTGGTATTGCGTCATACATTATATGAATTGCATCATGTTATTCCTAGAAGTCATGGATGATGCAATCATAACGAAGCTTACATCACTCTGCTGAACAAATTGCCCTATATCAGCTCTAGAAATCATACAGTGTCGTGCTCTCTTATTTGTCAGTGTTTGATTTTGCAAAGGGACACATTTCTGTTTAGCCAAAGTGAGCAGAGATGCCTCATACTTGTGTGAACAGTGCAGATAACTTCTGCTATGTTTGTGGTGAAGTGACTTTTGCATCACAAAAGCGCAGTATAACCACTATTGTTAAGAAAGCCTATCACCTTTATTTTGGCTGCAAAATTGGAGATCAGGACAAGAGGTAGGCCCCACACATATGCTGCAACACTTGTGCAACAAATCTTCGCCAGTGGTTGAATAGGAAAAGGAAATCTATGCCTTTTGCAGTGCCAATGATTTGGAGAGAGCCAACAGATCATGCCAGCAATTGTTACTTCTGCATGGTGCCTCCAGTTGGGAAAGGTGTGTCAAAGAAGAAAAAGTGGACTGTGCATTATCTAAACATTCCATCAGCTATATGCCTAGTACCCCACAGAGAAGGACTGCCGGTTCCTGATGTACCAGAATCATTCTCACTTGAGTCAGACGAGGAAGAGGATGAAACTTCTGGTCCTGAACCATCAATGTCACAGGACCCACATTTTCTCCCATCCTCCTCCTCTGAACCACACCTCATAACACAAGGTGAACTGAATGACCTTGTCAGGGATTTGGAACTACCCAGGAGTAAGGTAGAGCTGTTGGGCTGCAGACTACAGCAGTGGAATCTCCTGGCAGGCTATCAGGGCAAATGGAGCCCATCAATGCTTGCAGACTATTGCTCGACAGTGACAAGAGATGCTCCATTTAATGAATACAAGAGACAAGCCAAGAAGCGCTGAGTAGACACTGAATAGGACTAAACTATGTACATAATAGTTTTTTGCCTTTTCTTTCATAATAAATTTTATTTATATAACCCTTTTGCTGATTTTTAAAGTGTTACATAAACAGGACAGGTGACATATTATCATGTAAAGCAACCATAAACACATGAAAAGACCTAGGTTTACAATTTATGATTAAAACTCTACTATCTACACAATATACATAGACATAAAATGTAAAAACTTAAATATCTTACAAACAGTAGCCAATCAGTTAATTGTCATATTTGAATTCAGCACATCAAAATACATAATAAATATCACATTTTATCTCTGAAGCAGACGACTTCTCAAAAATTGTAGACCAGTGTAATTAGACAGTTAGCAACCCCGCTGAGGAGATACAGGCAGAGGTGCTGAGGGACTGTGGAAAGTGCTGTGAGAGGAGAATCAAGCCTAGCATATGCAAGAGGGCCTAGCAGACTTCTTGGTTTCTGAAAACACTTGGCATACACTGTTGCCACTCACACCACACTCAAAAGGTCTCTGAATGTTATGCATGACTGGGACATTACTATGCAATTGATGTTACTGTAACACAGTTATTATGATTGCTACAAAAGATAATAGTATCTAAAAACCCTGCCATCAGTTATTCCTTGCCTGTCCAATATCTTGTCATGTTTTGTGATAAGACCGTATGTTTCCATACAGAATTTTGAAAAGGTCAGAGTTTAATTCAAATTCTGCCACCTGTTATACCACTCCTTGAAAAATCTGTTATCACCCTGGTGCACATATGAAACAGCAGATTTTGAGTAACACTTATGTGGAAACTTGAATGGTTCTCAATATAAATTTTGTGTGTTTTGAATACTAAGGGCTCGAATGAGGGGACGTTACGCACGTCGCTGTGAACCTACTCACACAAGTCATCTCTTTGATGCCAACAGAACTACTGGCATAAGTCAATTATCACCAACGCACTTGGGTCCAGAGCATCACTCAGAACAACACCTAGCCTGCCTAGTGTCTTTCTGATGTACTGTATTGGGCAATAAAACTTATTTATTTATGGAAAACTTCCTACAATAAAACGTCTATTACAGAATTAGGAGAGACTCTCTGGAAATCTGCCTTTAATATAACAGGACATATGCAGCAGATTAAGGGACATGGATACCATATTATATCCTCATGCTATCATCTGTGGGGAGAGGAAAATATGGTTCAGGAACCTCTGTGATGTTCACTTCATGGCATTTAATGTTCTAACTCTTTTGGTGGACAGAGGATGAGGTCAAACCTCCCCCCCGCCTAGATCCCAGAGAAGGGGAAACACACTGAAATAGTGCAGTTCTACTCCCTTTTGCCATTTGAGGGTGTTTTCAGTCCCACGTTGCTCTTCTTTGTTCCACTCTGCACCTCACAACTAAGGAAAGCACATAAATATGGCATGAGTTCTCATACTAGGCATCCAGAGAGTAGTGAACTGGTATCAGGAGATTGAACTCACCCTGACCTTCCCCTTAATGCTAAATAGGAGGAGGATGTCAACTGGATCCCAGATGGATGGAAGGGACATCTGACTGGGTTCTTGGCATGTACTTCTGGGGGAATTCTGCACCACTGCATGTGCACAGAATTCATGTCATCCGCAGGTTTCTTTGCTTCCCTGCAGAAAAATGATTTTCTGCCAGGGAAGCTGCAAAAGCAGTCACACACCACACCTAGCTGTGCAGTTGCATTGTTTCAGGCACCCAGAGCAGCCAGCAGAGAGGTAATCATCACAGGGATGGGGACACCCCAGTCAATGTCTCCTACCCTGAGTTGGTCTGAGCTAGTCCCAGCTGGTCTGGAGGCAGGAGCAGATGGGACTTACTCTTCCTCTGCAAGGAGTCAGGCCCATCCCCAGAAACTTCCCCCAGCTGCAGGAAGCTCAACATCCTCCCTGGCTTCCTGCCCTCATCACTCCTCAGCTGTGGGGGGAGGGGTCACTGTGTGGGGAGGTGCTCCCACATCCACCCAACCCCTTTGCATCTGGACCTCCCATAGCCAGACACCCCTACCAGACCTCCCCCTTACACCCAGAACCCCCAGCCCTCATATGTGAACCCCACCCCACTGAACCTCAACCCTGCATCTGAAGCCCCCCATAGCCAGACACCCCTACCAAACCTCCCCCTGCACCCAGACCCCCTGCCTCCAGACCCCCACCCCTGCACCCAGAACACTCCCCCACTGCACTCAACCCCCCTCAACAAGCCCCACCCCTTGCACCCCACATCCAGAGCCCCACCCCACCAAGCCCCACTCCCCCAGCACCTAGACCCCTCTGTTGATACCCTTACACCCAGACCCCTCTGCTGAGCTCCAACGACTTTCACTTGGAAGCCCCTGCAGAGTCCCATTGTCCCTGCACCTGGAACTCCTTCAACGAGACCCTGTGCATCCAGGTCCCCCACATCTAGACCCCCCACTGAGCTGCCTGTACCCAGATTGTCCCACATCTGGATTCCCCCCACACTCAGCCCCTCCACACTTGGGTCCTGCCTGCCCCACACTTGGTGCAGAGGGCAGCAGGGCCGCAGAGTGTTTCTGGGGCAGGCCCAGATCGTATGCTGTGTCAGGGTCGTGTGCAGCCTCACCGCTAAGTCTGTGTACTGGGGGTGCGCGGAGGGGAGGTTGCAAATGATCCCCACATTCATACAGCCAGGGCTCTGAGCTCCCCACTGCCATGCTGAAGCCTCTGCATTTATTTATTGACACATAAAACTTGAAGAATTTTAAAATACTGTGTGCAGATTTTTTATTTTTTTGATGCAGAATGCCCTCAGGAATATGATATGGAAAGGGTTTGGGAAGCACTGAAATAGAACAGAATCTAGCTTCTTTATATTTCTGATCAAAACACTAGGCAGTGTTTATTTTACTAGTGGCAACTTTATTGACTGGAGTATTGTTAAGTTAGGCCAAATCTAGAAACAGCAATTAGCACTTACTCCACTAAACAGATGCAGGTAGTTAACTAAAAGATTGCTATGACAATTGTACTTCAATAAGGCCTCAGTTACTATAATTTTAAGTAATTCTGTACTGGAATTCTGCATTTTGCAAGAAAGCCATCAGAATGTTCTACTTGATAGGGAAAAAACCCTTCTAGTAAAGAGTAATAACCACACCCTCTCCAAAAAAGCACTTTACAGGCTAAGATTTCTTGGCTGGGAAAGTATAGGAAAGTACTTCATTAGAAAGTTATAAAAAAACTCCCTCATAAGCAGAGGATACCAATCACTGAGGAGAAGAATCCTGTCCTTTAGGCTGAATATTTCTCTTCTCTCCTCAAAAAATATGACCAGATAAAAGACACATGTTAAAATGTAAAATGCGGGGGCCCTGGATCTCCACGATCTGGGGGTTATAGTGTATCACAAATTGAATATGAGCCAACAACATGATGCAGTTTTGAAAAAGGCAAGTATCATTCCAGGGTATATCAACAGGAGTGTTGTAGGTAGGACACAGGAGGTAATTGTTCTGCTGTACTCTGCAGTGGTGAGGCCTCAGCTGGAGTGCAATGTCCAGTTTTGGGCAAAGATGTGGACACATTACAGAGAGTCCAGAGGAGAGCTAGAAACCCGGAAAAAGGTTTAGAAAACCTGACTTATGAGAAATAATTAAAGACCTAGGCACGTTTAACCTTGCGAAAAAACAACCCAGGAAGAGGAGGGGGACACACCTGGTAAAAGTCTTCCAATATGTTAAGGCCTGTTACAAAAGAGATGGTGATCAATTGTTTTCCATGTCCACAGAAGGTAAAACAAGAAGTAGTTGGCTGAATCTGCAGCAACGGAGATTTAGGTCAGACCTTAGGAAAACCTTTTTAACTATAAGGATAGATAAGTATTGGAACAGACTTCTAATGGAGGTTATGGAATCCCCACCAGCGGAGGTTTTTAAGAAAAGATTGGACAAACAACGGTCAGGGATGGTCTGGGTATATTTGGTCCAGCGTAGGGGGCTGGACCTGATGGCCTCTCTAGGTCCATTCCATTCCTACATTTCTATGATTGATAGAAAGGGGCACTGCACCCATAAAAATAAGCAGAGAGGAGAAGGGGATTCAAAGAAGGGAAAAAAACAATGAATTAAAATGAGTTATGAATATAGCAAAGAGGAATGACACAGGTACATGCCTGAGAGACATCATCCAACCAGCACCAAATACACCTTTACCCCAATATAACGCTGTCCTCAGGAGCCAAAAAATCTTACCATGTTATATCAAACTTGCTTTGATCCGCAGGAGTGTGCAGCCCCGCGACCCCAGAGCACTGCTTTACTGCATTATATCCGAATTCATGTTATATCAGGGTATATTGGGGTAGAGGTGTACACCAGCATATAGGAAAGTTTTGGAGTAAGAAACAGAACAGCCCACTGAGTCTGTGATTACATGGATCCAGTGGCTGGGAACTTCTGTAGAAACTGAAGCAGCAACCGTAAAAACGGTGCACTGCAACCTGTTTACAGCCTTCCCGTGAATGGTGTACTCTTCTCTCCCTCATACCTGACATCCACAAATCATATTAGATGGGAACACCAGTAACGTCATTTATTACTGGGGGAAAATGCATCACATAAGAATCTGAACACAGTGATAAAAGTATGTTAGATTTCAAAATATATATTGCAATATATAAACACCACATTACAAACACAAAAACAAGTGCAATCAGGGAACAGCTAAACAAGTCCATCCTAAGAGGTGATGAGCATTTCATGCCTCAGTTGAAGTCAGCTGGACATTTGCCATTGGTTTCCATTAGACTTGGGCCCTGGGTGCAATAGAAGTATCAGCTATCTATAAATTACTGCATCAAAATACATAAATATTAATAATGGTGTTATAATGTACAAAATAAAGAATAGGTATCTGGATTATGAAAAGAAACAACAGCATGTTCTTTAAAAAATATTTGGAGATATACCTATCTCATAGAACTGGAAGGGACCCTGGAAAGTCATTGAGTCCAGCCCCCTGCCTTCACTAGCAGGACCAAGTACTGATTTTGCCCCCTCAAGTGACTCCCTCAAGAACTGAACTCACAACCCTGGGATTAGCAGGCCAATGCTCAAACCACTGAGCTATCACTTCCCCCTCTTAAAAGTAAAATATTTTCTTCACCTGACATTTACAATTTGTTTAGTTGTTCCTGACATTTTAGCAATCATATAGCTCTTACGAGGAAAGAGCAGAGATAATAAAATCTTTAAACCCAAAAGAAAGCTTCAGGAACAGCTCGATAAAACAATTGTGTGTCCCTGACACATAAAACTTCCTTTCTGAGACTTTCCCAAGTGGAAATATGGAAACCAAGCACAAAGTATTTGTTTAAGTTGCAATTAAATTGTTAAACAGAGATCAAAGTAAGACATTATATGAATTACTCCCTAATTGACTACATTTGTAGTAGAGCCATGCAAACTGCTACAATAATATCGACCGCATGCTTTATACAAAATGTTTGTACTCATCTGACGTACAGCTCAATGCACAATAAACACCAGTGTCTCATAAGTAATATAATGTAGCCCAATAAAACACATCCTTGTAACCTCTGCACGATACCTTCACTTAATTTTCTGGAAGTTAGTTTTCCTATCAACATTTCAGACGTACGTCATCTGTGATTGCTACTCCAGAGCCTAAGAGATCACTTTTCTTGGGAACCTTCTCAAGTTAACTCTGAATCTTATTTCCAGGGAAGTGAAAATACTTTCATTGACTAAAGGCTTTTAGGTCTACAGTTTATGGCCCAAACAAGCAAAGGCAATAAAATGTGATAGGAATCTACTTATATTAATCATTTACTTTTCATGAAAAATTCATGCAAATAGGCATCAGAGAGAAAAAGAAAAATGAATAACAGGATAAAAATGTGTTTATTACAATCATGGTGGAAATTTTTCTTTTAAACCTCAGGTTATTTATTGCTGGATATCTGAATGCATCTTGTCTTCATTGTGTCTAGTCTCCAGGCCCCAATCCTGCAACCTGAGCCATGTGAGTAGTCTCTGAAGTTTGCAAGGAGCCTCGTTACAGTCAGTGGGGTTCCACGTGCACACAGGAGTAGGCATGCATGGATCATATCATTGGATAAGGACCTTGGATTGCAAGCTGTCTGGGGCAGGCTCTTTGTAAAAAACTAACAGCGTGCTTGGTGCTGTATAGTAAATCAAAATAAATAAATAAATAATGAACAAGGTCAATATGAAAGCACATAATTATAGTTTGCAGCTTTAAAAAAAAAAGGAAAGAGCAAGACATCCACAATCTGTACAAAAGCTTCCATAATGCAACTCTGCATGTCACTAAGCATGTCCAATTTAAAAAAAGCCATCCCCATACAACTTGTTCTTTTGTGTCTTAAATTTTTCTTTACATGGAATTTGCAACTGACACTTAACTCACCCTAAGGCTATACAAATACGAAACACAAATCTTTATCTGACAGCTGAGTATAACTGATCATTAAAGCTGTAGTTATAAAGCTAACTTTGTGCTGCAATTCTATCACAAGCTAAACAGGGTCAGGCCAGGTCAGTAATAGGAGTGGAAAGCTCCAGGGAAAATGCAGGTTGCTGCAGGAACTGGTATTGACAATTCAGTAGACCACAGTTTCCTGAGTCAGTATCAAGATCATACCCCAACACGGTACCCGTTTCCTCACCATTTGTAAATTGTTACCAAAGACAGAAAAGAAGCTCTAGCCTGTGGGTATGTCTTCACTATAGGCCGTGTCGGCGGGCAGCAATCGATTTCTCGGGGATCGATATATCGCTTCTCATCTAGACACGATATATTGATCCCCGAACGCACTCATGTCGACTCCGGAACTCCACCAAAGTGAACGGTGGTAGGAGTCGATAGGGGGAGCCGCAGACGTCGATCCCGCGCCGTGAGGATGGTAGGTAACTCAATCTAAGATACTTCGACTTCAGCTATGCTATTCACGTAGCTGAAGTTGCATATCTTAGATCGATTCCCCCCCACCCCCAGGTAGACCAGCCCTATGTCACAGAAACTGCCATGCTTGATTAACATGGTTTGAAGTACCTGATAGCCAAGTAATTGTAATTCTAAAACTAATTAGGATTACCAGTCATTGCATATAAATAAAAATGGTCTTTAAAATATCCATTTGATTTAATATATTCCTTTCTCAAGCATTTAGATAATAGGGTCCAAAGTAATAGGTGCAGGGAATTGGAATGGAAAAGTTATTAGTCCTTCCCTACTTCCACCCTGCCTGTAGCGTGTCACTCATTTCAAAGCTCTTAGTTTGAACAACTGAGAATGACTGGCATTGTGTTTTTGCTCCCTCCCTAGGCACAGCTCCAGTATTTGAAACAGAATTCTGCTAGAAATTTACAAAAAATGTTATGAGATAGTATCTTCTGCTGGGAGTAAAATAATATTTTACATTGTTTCACCTATGAAGACATCAGCAGGGTATAAGTGTGTGGGGAGCACACATCCTTCTAAACCTTTGATTCATTGTTTTTATAAGGATTATATGGCCTAGGACTGGCCTCATTTCACAGTACCACTTCCATGGTTCAGTGGTTTTGAGATTACAGTACAAATGCAAATCAGCTCAAAAAGTAATAAACAGATCTCACAATGTACACCAGAGCTGGCATAACTGGTTATGTTTTGCTGAAGAACACCAGTAGAACCCTGGTGACCTGCACCACATTCTGTATTACCACACATCACAGCCACATACAGAACCTGTTGCCAAACACACGTTTAAACTGTAAAGATGACTAATAGAAGCCCACGTGCTCATTTACTTTGTATTTGCAAGTCTCCAGATTTTCTGTTAAGTCATGAGAATTCATTAAACTTTATCACTCACTTTCATGTAACACCTCAAGGCTCAAAAAGACACTAGGTATTAGAATACACTTCTGGCCATTTTTAAGACTGTACAAATATCCTGGAACACAACAATAGGAAATTTTTTTGTCAAAATACAAGCTGGAGAAGAAGGAAAACCTATTTCCTTTATGCTTATGCAATTTCTGAAACAGCATAAATACACAGGCAAGGCAGATGTAGTGACTTCATCTCAATGCCATCCAATGAGCACTTCTGTTATTTTTCCTCAGACTATTCTGAATAGCTATTATAAGAATGACTGCTAGTGATGATTCTCTAAAGGTCCACTCTTCACTGCTAAAAAGGTGTATTTTTTACCTGAATGTAACTAACAGCTGTCTCCAGGTAAAAACAGAGTTTTACCATTTGGCAGTTAACAAGATAAAATTCAAGTGCCTTCGCTCCACTGTTTTTTTTACCTTGAGATAGCTCACATACATTAGTTACCCAGAGGTAAAAAATGCACCCTTTTTGGCAGTGAAGACAAGGCCTAAGGGCTTGTCTGCATGGGCCATTAGTGCACACCAGTGGGATATGAATTCTAGTCTGCACGAGCGTGTTGTGTACTAACTGGTCTACATGGACCCTGCTGGCATACACTGAAAGTTCCCTAGTGTACATTTACTGCACATTAAACTGTACCGAATTCTAGGTGGGATTACTTTCGCTCTCATAATGCCTATATCATCATGAGGAACAAATAAAACTTCTCAGAACATAACTATACAGCATCACCTGGAGGTTACGCAAACATTCAGAGAGTGAAAGTAACACGATTCAAACACACAGAGTGGAAGTGATACAATTCACTTCATCATCAGGATCAAGTACTACATCAGAGACTTTGAACATGTGGTATGTATTTCTTTTTGATGGGGTATATAAGTTTAAGTAAATTTAAAATCTAGCAAAACATAATTTTTCCATCAAGATGTTTTCAAGGCAATTCAATTCATGCAAAAATACAACACTGCCCGGAGGGATCACTGATACAAGTCCTGACTTGTCTGGGGCCTTTAGGGACATTAATGCAAAAAGCCCTTATAATGTTGAGTGGCATTGTGCTTTCCTGTGTTCCCAATCCACAGGTCCTACCTGGGTTCCATGATGAGCTGACAGAAGTTCTTGCACTGCTCCATGATGTCTCTGCCACCACGGAACATAGTGATCTCAGCCTTGTCTAAAGTTTGAGGGCAGCCTTAGTTCCCTATAATTTTCAGTGCAAACCCTAGAGTGTCACCAGCATGTTCCTAACAGAGGCTTCAGGATAAGCCTTGGCTGTCATTTGGAAGATCTGGTAAGTTATTCCAAGTGGGTGACTTGTGTTAAAAGCACAGAATCTTTCAGTTTGTACTTGACTGGGGTAAGATTTTGCCTACAGGAGGAGGAAATTACTGCCTGAGCCATTTTACAGTAAAATATTCAATATGATTGTTCCAAAGATAGTCACAATGGAACACATGAAGTTAATAATAGTTTTGAAACTGGCTGAACTTGTTAATATTGCTTTGTGGGGCATATAAAGTTCTACTTCTACAAGAAAGCAGTTCTCAGCATTCTAAAATACAGAAATAATGTCATTACTCCACACAAAAGAATGATCCTCCTGACTGCAATGGTTTCCCACTCCCTGATAGTTGTGTACAATGCACACATTTGCCAAATACACTTTGAGAACTAGTCCTTAGAAGGCAGCAAAATCTGGAAAAAACAAATGATCACACAGACATAATGACTTCTCCTCTGGAATGTCTAAACTACAGATTGGCCTAAATGCAACAAATAGGCTACTGCCCCTAGCTATTTATTCCATCCTAACTTGAGGTCTTTGCTTTTGTTAATTTGATGGTTTAGCTAAAATATTAGTGGACAGCAGACCTCTTTACAAATAAGCCTGCAACATATGGCACATACTGCACAGAGGAGGACTCAAGACAGAGCTGACATGGACACCACATTTCTCCTTGCACCTGGATACAATACCCTCGCTTTCAGATAAGGCTTCATGTCAATTTGAATCAGACTTGCTTGCACTGGTTTTAGGCCTGAGGATCATACAGCACTTCAGATACCAGCACTACAAATCCATTAGATTTTGCAATCCATTAATTCAATTATAAATCTGAATAATTCAGGTGGATTTACAAAACCCGGTGTCTGTAACAGATATCAATCAGGATGTAATCAAGTCAACATACTTTAAAAAAAACAAAAACACCTGTATTGTGTCTCATTTTTTTTTCCCAGATAAAAAATTTTCTCCAGAAACTGGATAAAGCTTTTCCTGTAAAAACTAAGATTTCTGAATTACAGCAGCTCATACTAGTTACATTAAATATTATACAAAGCTATTATTTTGCAACTCACTGTAGGATTTTTGTTGCAACACTCAGAATTTGCGTTACCTGTGCAAAGCAAACATTACTGAAATGGTGAAAGGGACAAAGAAGAAACAGTGATAAGGAAACAAGCCATTTATCAGTGAGACAGAAGGTAGGTACTGGAGCCTAATGAAGCTGATCAAATCAATTCCAGATCTGGTAAAACTGTCAAAAAATACAATGGGAGTAAGTCTTGCTTTACTGATTTAGAACTATGATTGTATTTGCAAACTGTATTAAAAGAATACAAGTGTAAGGGGACTGTTATCCCCTTACTAACATTCAGTGGGGGTGTTTTGGCAAATCAGGACCCTGAGACTGACAGTCCCCAGGAACAATGGCAAGAGGCCAATACTCCAGGTCAGCCTGATTGACAGGGCGGGCAGGCTAATCAAAGAGAAGCCAGAAGGCCAGGGTGGGTCCCGTCCTCTGTTTGAGCTGAAATTGCCTGGATCAGACAGAGTGGGGCCAAGCTAAGGCGAGAGTAAGGGCCCAAGCTAAGCTGCTGGGAGCAGAGCTGCAGCCCATAAAGCCAGAGCACGGCCCAGAGAGAGCAGACTTGCCCTGGGAGCACAGCTGCAGCAACCAGAGCCAGAGGGGCCAGACAAGCCGCTCAGGAAGCAGGTGAGAGCTGAGAGAGAGACACAGAAGCAGCCTGCAGAGCAGACCTGCCCTGGGAGCAGAGCTGTAGCAACTGGAGCCAGGGAGGCCAGAGAAGCAGCCCAGAGAGCTGAAGGCAGAGCAGCAGCAGCAGCCATGCTGAGGCAGCGTGGATCTGGGGCTGGAGCAGTCCGGAGCTGGGTGCGGTGAGCAGCTGGGGAGAGCGAGGGGAACCCTGGGCAGTGGGCTCAGCACAGGGAGACACCTCAGCCAAGAGGCTCTGCAGGCCAGACTTGGAGGGGGATCATAACCCTGACAGAGCAGAGGTGACACTGGGGAGAAAGGTCCTGCCACCCAGAGACTGAGAGAGTGTGGCCACCACCAGAGCAACTGTCTGACCCGCAGCGTGCCTGCAGCACAGCCAGGGCCTGAGGAGGAGGCCTGGGACCTACAAAGAACAGACTCTGAAGTGCCCTGAAGTGCCCTGATGTCCAGCGACACTGTTTGTGATGGTCCCTGCCACAGAGCGGGGTGATGTGTTTTCCTTTAACCTTTCCCATTTTTCCTTATTCTTTTTTAAAATTAATTGTTAATTAAATAACTTGGATTTGCTTTACATTGTATGATGTGATTAGTGGGTCAGGGAGGTGCGCAGTGCAAAGAGAGTACCCCAGTGTGGGGACACCCTAGCCCCTGTCCTGGGTGACCACAGCAGGGTTGGGGGTTGACCCCCCTAGGAATCCTGGGCCCAGCCTTGTTGGGGTTACGAGGACTCTACCAGACAGGAGACTGGAAGGGGAGTCCTCAAGGGCAGGGAGGCCTCTGGGTAAAGGAAGTGGGAGCAAGGACTCAGATCCTTTCGCTAGCCCACTTCACCGGGGCAGTGCAAAAGCCAGGAAAGTTCCCCACAATAGCGGGACCATTCCCCCGCTTACACAAGGACTGTTGGTTTGTGCTTCAGTTGTTTGCTAAAATGCAGTAGTACTGGCAGAGCGGTCCATTGGGTACAGCGAATCGGGGCAACCACTCCGGGCCCCACACTTTGGGGGGCCCCGCAGGCTGGTGCACTTGGTCGACACGGTCAGTCCCAGAAGTGACGGGTCAGTCTCAAAAGTGACAGATTCGTCACTTCTGCCTCGGGCCGTGCACCACCCTAGAGACAGCCCTGAGTACTGGGCAAAGAATATGGAGTTTGGTTTTTAAAATACTGACACCATTTATGGGAATGTAATGGAACTACATTTGGAGAATTCTTTACACTTGCACAGATTGCTATATAATCAATATCTTCATTAATGATATGGAGGATGGCGTGGACTGCATCCTCCGCAAGTTTGCAAATGACACTAAACTGGGAGGAGTGATAGATATGCTGGAGGGTAGGGATAGGTTACAGAGGGACCTAGACAAATTAGAAGATTGAGCCAAAAGAAACCTGATGGAGGTTCAACCAGGACAAGTGCAGAGTCCTCCACTTAGGACGGAAGAATCCCATGCACTGCTACAGACTAGGGACCGAATGGCTAGGCAGCAGTTCTGCAGAAAAGGACCTAGGGGTTACAGTGGACAAGAAGCTGGATATGATTCGACAGCGTGCCCTTGTTGCCAAGACGGCAAACGGCATTTTGGGCTGTATAAGTAGGGGTATTGCCAGCAGATCGAGGGACGTGACCATTCCCCTCTATTAGACATTGGTGAGGCCTCATCTGGAGTGCTGTGTTCAGTTTTGGGCCCCACACTACAAGAAGGATGTGGAAAAATTGGAAAAAGTCCAGCAGAGGGCCATAAAAATGATTAGGGGGCTGGAGCACATGACTTATGAGGAGAGGCTGAGGGAACTGGGATTGTTTAGTCTGCAAAAGAGAAGAATGAAGGGGGATTTGATAGCCGCTTTCAAATACCTGGAAGAGGGTTCCAAAGAGGATGGATCTAGACTGTTCTCTGTGGAATCAAATGATAGAACAAGGAGTAATGGTCTCAAGTTGCAGTGGGGAGGTTTAGGTTAGATATTAGGAAAAACTTTTTCACTCAGAGAGTGGTGAAGCACTGGAATGGGTTACCTAGGGAGGTGGTGGAATCTCCTTCCTTAGAGGTTTTTATGGTCAGGCTTGACAAAGCCCTGGCTGGGATGATTTAGTTGGGGACTGGTCCTACTTTGAGCAGGGGGTTGGACTAGATGACCTCCAGAGGTCCCTTCCAACCCTGATATTCTATGATAACAGTTCTAGTATTCCTGCAGAGCTGGATATGATGTTCCCATAGGGTCACACTGAAAATTCTTTATGAAGAATGTCTACACTACAAAGAAAAACCCATGGCACCAAGTCAACTAACCTGGGTTCACAGGTCTTGAGCTGTGATGCTAAAATATAGTAGTGTAGACATTCTCGCTAGGGCCGGAACCCAGGCTCTGAAACCTGGTGAGCTGAGAGGGTCTCAGAGCCCAGGCTCCAGCCTGAATCTGAATGTTTACTATTTTTAGCACTGCAGCCCAAGCCCCATGAGCCTTAGTGCCGTGGGCTTTTTACTGCTGTGTAGATATACTCTACGTTGTCTGAATATATAGCTGCCATTTTCAAAGACTTCTGCATTGTGTCTGCACACAGCAATTCCACACTTGCTGATCCAATCAGAAATATATGCTAGCAAGTGAGATAAGTAGGCACCAAGGCCCAGACCCTCAAGGGTATTTGAAATCAGTGGGAATTAGGCACTTAAATACTTTTGAAGATCTGGGCTGCAAATTCCAACTGCAAATGCTGCACGTTGACAGACTTAAGGATCTTTGAAAATAAAGCCTACACTGTATATTCTAATACTGGTCATGAAAAGTAGATATTCATCTATGGGCTCGAGATAAATCCATTTCCTCAGTGGTGGATTCTTACGAGATTTTAAAAAAATTCTTCAGTTCACCAAAAGAATTATGTTTGAACTGTTAAATTTAATGAAGTCCTTTTCTGTTTGATTGTGTGTTATTCTGCTATGAAGCAAAATGTCTTGTTTTTATATACTTCTAAACTCGAATCGTCGGAGTTTGAGCCTTAATTTATTTCTCATCCTGTTGATGATTCATCCTTTGCCCCTCTCCTCCACATTATACTGAAGCTGCTCTGTTCTGCTCCTGTTGTGGGAGGCCACGTCAGCAGGAAACAGAGCTGGTTGCCAGGTCACATTCATGACTGTCTGGAGCAGTCAGCGTGCAGCACAGAGTCCATTTCTTTGGTTTTCAAAGGGCTCCGAGCCTGGAAAAAGACTCGCCTATGAATATACATATCACTATATAAGCCCAGCGTTTCACAGCTACTGTATGTTTAAAGTTTCCATATTTCAAAAGTATTCCAAAAATATTTCCAGTTACACAGAGATTTTTATCTCTCCCTGGAGTATGTACTGTACAACATCCAAATTTAGGTATTTGGAAAGGACTAATATAAGCCAAATCAAACTTCATAGTTTTGTTTCTCTGATTTTTTTAAAGGCCCATCTCAAGAGGATTGCATCAAATAAAGAGTTACTAATTTACCATCCTTACATTAAAAGCAATTAAAAAAAGAGTCAATATACAATATTCAGTAAATTAAACTGATATACTGCAGGTGAGAGTTACAAAATATTAATTCCACAGACACACACAAATCCTTGGGGATTATTTCTCCATTGCAATTGCAGATTTAAGTTGGAATGGAAGAGCAAACAGTTTATTCTCGCAGCACATGAAGCATCCTCCTGTTTACTTCTGATTTATTGTACAACCTACACTTGGGTTTCATTCCAGCACACTGGTGTGTCTGATTAATGCCACACTTTTTCATATAAACTTTCCTTCATAAAACTACAGTTTTACTCGGAACACCATGCAAGCACACTCTGAAGATGTCAGTTCCTTTGTTAAATGATGCTTTAAACTAAAAGGCAAAAAGTACAAAAACTCAGTACTATCCTCACATATCTGGAATAAAATTAGATTAGCAACTATGGAGAGAAGGATTTAGAGGAAGGAAGTTTCCAAATAAATGTACCTTCTGAGCAAATACCATTGGCAAAAAGGGGGAAGTCAAGCAAGCCAGGGCCACATTAAATACTTTGCATGTAAGCATTCAAGGCAGTAAGATTGCTGTCTTGGGGCTGCACCTTCGAGGTACATACGCTAAGAGTAATATCACAATGAGAGGGACATGACTGAAAAAGGAAAACATCTGGGGACTTAAAAATGCCAGAATGCTGAATTTACTAAGAGAATAAAGCAAATAAAGCAGAAAGATGGGTGGCAAGATCTCTGAGGGATGATATTGAGTCTGCAGAGAGAAGACACATAAATATTTTGGCTAACACAGCAGGACAGGAGTTAAGAACAATAAAGAGTCATGTAATTGTTAGGAGTGACTACTGACCTTCACTGTAGTTTTTTTTTTTCTGGAGAACATTTTTGCACATGATAAATCCAGGGCAAAAGATTGGTTAATAGGAGGGATTTTAATTAGCTGAACATTTGCTAATTGGATTAACAAGTATGTAACTGTAATACTCTAAGGAGGGTGAGTGCAAGCATGTTTTCTCCAGGCTAACTAAGCAACCTACACAGAGTATTCTGGGGCTAAAGCCTGGAAATGATATGCTGTATCCCCATATTTAGATTTGGAAGGACTCAGTTTTGAGGTGATTTGGGGGCAGCTGAGGGGCTAAAATGTCCAAGTAAACTAAAAAAGTCTAAGAGTCACAAACCAAAATAAAGAGCCTACAAGTAACAGCTATACAGTGCGTTAACCAGAAATATATCATCACGAGCTGGAGACAGGACACCAGCACATCCTCAACACTGAGAGTATAATACAAACAAAGACTAACACTTTCTATTAACAAAAAGAACAAGGAGTACTTGTGGCACCTTAGAGACTAACAAATTTATTTGAGCATAAGCTTTCGTGGGCTAAAACCCACTTCATCAGATGCATTGTTAGTCTCTAAGGTGCCACAAGTCCTCCTTGTTCTTTTTACTTTCTATTAAACAGCACATTTCAGCCACAAGGTTGCCAGTGCAACTTACTGACTCTCCATATCAGCAAACAAGTAGGAAAAGTGACACGGCAGACATCAGAACAAAATGCATAGGTGGACCATAGATTTTCAGGATGCAGACCCCCATACATGAGGCCTTACCCATCACTACCTATCCACGACACACATGCCTCTGGACACCTCCTGCCTGCAATATCTCCTGACAACTGTTGCTCCTCCACAGCCGGTTGAGGCTCTGGTGGATCACTCCATCCCCATATATATCAGGAAACGAAGGAGTGAGTTGAAGGCAACTTACCTAGTAGGGCTGGTAAGTTAGGGAACTTGACCCTAACCGGGTGTCAGCATTGGATTCAGTTAGGAATTAAGCATGTCATTCTGGCTGGTGAGTTGTAAAGTGTATATATTGGTGCCTTTTTCTGTCTCAAGGAAGTGCTGGACCCTCTGAAGCCCCCCAAGAGGTAAGAGTACCCCATGATGGAGGAATAAACAGTCCAGAAATGTAATGTATGATTAAAGATCAATTTCAATGGAACAAATATTGAGTGCATTGGTTGTTTCTGCTTCATCTGTTTCCTATGTATCTCCAATATGCTCTGATCAGTACATTACTTCATAACAAAAAAATATGATTTTATTACCTCCCACACACACACACAAGATTTTCAGAAGTGCTTGGTACCTGGTTTTCATAACAGCTCAACTTCCATTTAGGTACCTATATTAAGTACCCAGATTTTCAGAAACACTCAGCACTTTGCAGAACCTATTGAGAAGAACAGATGCTGCAGGGTGCAGAGCACTTGAAAATCTGACCGCTTAGGAGTC